>NC_136420.1:60128413-60736746 GCF_052625555.1 Lactuca saligna | reverse complement strand
CTTGGCGATAGGGGCCGCACCTGACACCAGGTCGATCCGGAACTTACCTTGCCTCTCCGGAGGTATCCCTGGCAACTCCTCCGGGAATACATCACCAAACTTCCTAACCATTGGAACCTCTAAAACTGAAGTCTGATCCCTAACCCGCATATCCATCACATACGCTAGATAACCCGCACGCCCGTGCTGAATGTACTGTCTAGCCCTGGCGGCAAACAAAACCCTGATCCATATCTAGTACCCTCGACATGAACAATCAGTTCTCCCCTACTTGGGGTTCGAACCACCACCCACTGACCCTCGCAGTCGATCATGGCATCGAATCGACTGATCCAATCCATACCCACGATCATGCACACCTCTCCCATGGGAATCGATATCAAGTCGATCGGAAAGGACACTCCGAAGATCTCCAACTCGCATCCTCGGTAGACCGATGAAGCAAAAACTTTGTGTTCGTTAGCGATAGAAACTCGCAACAGACACTCTAGCTCGCCAACTGGCACTACTAACTCCCTATTAAATGTCTGAGAAATGAAAGACCGACTCGCCCCAAAGTCAAATAAAACCAATGCAAGCAAGGAGTTCACTAAAAACAAACCTATTCATAGGTACAAGGGATAAGCATAAAACATATATAATAAATGAGATAAAGGATAGAAACATACCAGCAACCACATATGGTACTGCCCTGGCCTCCTTGGTTGTAAGCTGGAAGGCACGACCCTAAGCCTTTGGAGGCTCTGCCCTAACGGGTCTCCCATCTGTCATCCTCAAAGTAGCTGATGCAGGAGTTTCCATTAGCTTGGCGGCGAGCAATGGACAGTTGGCCTTCAAGTGGCCAACCTGATCACAAAGATAACATAGCCTCATACTCTGAACCGGGGCAGGTTGGCGACAGTCCTTCGCAATTGCGCGCTATAGCGGTGCAATAGCGGCGCTATAGCGTTTTGCGGAGGTCAGGAACCGCAATTTTTCAACTTAGCGTTTTCATTTCGCGGTACCGCTATTAGCGGCGCTATTCACCGCTATTTACCGCTATTTCAATAACCGCTATAGCGGCGCTATGGGCGCTATTCCATTTTCGTTCACATTTTGGATCATTTTGTTACCTTATCAATGAAAAACTAGTTTTAATGATCTCACTACACTTTCATTTTAAAATGGCCAAACAACTAACATAATTAAAAGCATTCAAAGCAACTACGTCTACCGATAACTCTCTTTCTCATCTCTTTCTGTACTCACGACGACTTGAGCTGCTAGTCGGACTCCATTAATGCTTTTTGTAAATCGAACAACACCTATGAGGCTACGACTTGTGACTTAACTTTTTATATCAACCATGACCAATTAATATGATATTGAACATGGGCAATACAATTAATCTCTATTTGACACTTTGATACTTCCTAGTTTCCATATTACCATAATAGAATATTATGTTATGTTTTTATATGACTTTTTAGGTTTATGATATTAATTCTATATAGACTTATAGTATTAATACTTAAATATATATAACTTCTATATAAATATAATATAAAATTATAAATTATACTTAATATTAAAAAAACGTTATATCACCGCTATACCACCGCGATAACCGCGATCTAAAATAACGGCATGTGACCGCTATTGAAATTTTGACCGCGATAACTGCATAGGTTATGAATAAAAGTTGAGTGTTTTTCGAAAAAAGAAAAAAGGTTTTAAGTCTAAAAAAAATCAAAATATAGGGTTTTTTTTTTTATGGAAATAACCTAAACCCTTTTTTATGTAAATTTTGTTATTTCTTTCATTTATTGATCCAAACTTTATTATTTCTTTCGGTCTAAAATAAAAAAGATATAAAAAATATTTTATATACATTAAAGTCTAACACTCTAACCACGTAACGATAAACCACATCAACTATCCACAAAAATAAATAAATAAGTTAACGACTAGTTTGCATAAACCGCAAAGACAAACAAGTAATTTTGTCTATATTATATAATGATATATCTAACTTTTTTTTTCGTTATTTATTTTACACCATACTCATAGGATGACTTTGTAGTCTCGGATCTCTTAGGCTTTTCTTAATCTACATTTTAAATGGATTGTCGAGGAAATCGAGATTACATGATGGGGCCAATTAATTTTCTAAAAAGTCATATGGCCATTCAAAGAATAAATAAAGTACTAAAAAGGTTTCAATGTTAACAAAAGCTATTTGAATGGCTTTTTCTTTTTCCTAAAGTGATAATCATTTCGTAATCAATTGGTGGATTTGTGATTTGAGATTTTATTAACTTTTTTTCCATGTAAAAATAAAACAAAATTTGTTGCAAATATTGAATAAAAAGAATATTACAATTTTCAATAGTTTCATCAAATGATTTAAATTAAGCACCAAAAGAATTTTAACCTAGTGTGGTCGAGGGTTCAAGTTTCATTGTGGATATACGTAAAATTAAGGAGTAATTTAAAAGTAAATTAGATATGTTGTTCAAAAAGATATAATCCCGATTGAGCGACTTGTACATCGAAATATAAGAATACTAGAAGCAAGTCAAATTTTGATATGACTCCCAAATAAAATTTTCTATAAATTTTCAGTTTATTTGATTTTAGTGAGTTCGTTCAAGAGAAAGGAAACGATGAGGGATATATCACTCGATTAAGCACTCATATGGTGATACGTGAGAACACAGGAAAAAAGTGAGAAATCGGGTGGTTGATCTCAAACAATCATTTTTTTAGATTGAATTTTATTAAATTAGCAAAATAGAGCAAAATGGACAATTACATAGGAATAACAAATAAAGGATTTTGAAGTCAATCATTCCAGAAAGCCGAAACGCTATTGTTCATATGAATATACCACAAAAACGAACATACAACAATACTATCAAACAATGTTTCTCATAGCTGGTGATTATCACCAAACAACACCCCATTTTGAAATGGTCACATAACGCACATCACCATACATATAATCGCTTCTAACATGGACTTTTTAGATGACCTCTAGCAAACATCAACAACCCAACTAAAAAGATCAATCATATTATCCCTCTCCGATGGTACTAGATGTAGTCACTTGAACACCCTTTTCCACACAGCAGACGAAACCTCACAAGACGACATGACGTGATCAAACTCCTCTGGTCTTTTCAAACAAAGCGGGTAGAGTAACGAATCCAAATCAACCCCTTTTTGACTTGAGTTTCATCAGTCAGCAAACAGTCCAATAAAGCATGCCAAACAAGGATATTAACCTTACACAACATATACTGATTCCACCTCATTTCCAAATTTCTGTTTGGAAGACTCAAGTTACTTAACACATTACGCCTTTTGTGACATCCCCATTTTCACGGCCAGAAAAGACCGATTTTGTTTATGCTTTATAAAAATCAGAGTACTTCATTTTATAAAAAGGTTGCGGAATTTGTTCCCAGAAAAACACGATAAATACGTTATTAAAACATTTTCGAAGAAACGTATTTTTATTCATTTAAAACGTTTGGGATGTCATCGTTAATACAGAAACATAAGCATAAACAGAACTTACATGTATTTACACTAGTGATCTACATCTCTTTAAATCTCTCAGTGTAAAGTGACTTCGTATCAACACCTGTGATATAAATAAACTGAGTGGGTCAGGTTGGGAAACCTGGTGAGTACATAGGGTTTTCAACCCACAATAATATAATTATTATGTTCAATCAAAGAATCGACCCAATTACCCATCCCCGTTATTTATTTATTTTTTTTTTACTCTTTAAGGATTTATCCTAAGAGTCATCTATTCTTCATTCGTTTATTCCGAAGTCCCTTACTTCCAGGGTTCTAGGACTGGCACTAAATCCATAGCTGCCAATGTTCGTTCATAAAGCACTAATTCCATAGCTGCTATAGTCTATTCATCGGGTACTAAATCCATAGCTACCAGTCTTTATCTAATAGGTACTAAGTCCATAGCTACCAATGTTCAACAGGTACTAAATCCATAGCTACCAACGTCTAACAGGTACTAAGTCCATAGCTACCGGTGTTTGTCCCATAGGCACTAAGTCTATAGCTGCGAATGTATACTCACATCATCTTCTATCTATCATCATTTATCTACCCATCATCATACCCAACATATTCGTATATATAAAATACGTATACAGTTTAAATCCTTTAAAACATGTATAAAACGTTCATCCAGCATAGACAGCAAGTATTCAGATAATATGCACACATAGCACGTAGTTTATATAAAATACTTCATATCTATGTGTAAGATGAAAGAGACTATGCACTCACAACACGTAAATTATATAATAAATACTTCATATCTATGTGTAAGATGAAAGGGACCATGCACTCACCTGAGAAGGTGGTGACTCGGTACTCGGACAGCGCTTCGTTTACTTTAAAATAATTTCTTTCGACGAAACAACGGGTTTTATAGAAAACCAGGCTTTGCTTGGAGCAGCGTTTCCGAGCCGAAAAGCTCTTCTTCTCGGAGCCGTCGAGCACTCCGGGGCTTCCGCCTCGTGCTAGGGAGGTTCCCTAGGCTTTTCGGGGGATTTCGGGGCTAGAGAGAGGTTCTAGAGAGAGAGTAAAGAGAAGAAAGAATGGGAAAGGTGTGAAGAAAATGAGGGTGGGAGAGGTGGTATTTATAGGGTGAAAATGGCTGAACTTGGTGCCACATGTCACCATCTAGTGGCAAGACTTGGGGAGAAAGCAATGGCCAAGATTGTGCCACATCACCCATTTTCGCATAGCACACTTCCGACTTCTAAAATCCGTAACTTTCACATACGACCTCTGTTTTTGACGTTCTTTATATCCACGCGTAGGTAAAAATAATATCTACAACTTTCATTTTGACTCCGTCGGCTAATTCTCGACCGATCTTAAATTTAACAGTACGAGGCGTTTAGACTGTTAAATGACCGCGAAGAATTCGTAACTCCTTCATACCGACTCCGTTTTCGTCTGTATTTTTACCGTTGAGTTCCTATTAATGAGATCTTGAACTCTCATTTAGGTCACGTAAGCCAAAAACCGCTCGAACTAAAATTCGAGTTTCGGGTCGTGCACTGCTAAGCCGAATCTTAGAAAAATCATAATTTCCTCATACGAAGTCAGATTTGGGTGTTCTTTTTATCGACGCTCTTAGTTTAACATATTCTATGACTTTGGTTTAGATTGCTAAGGATAAATCTCGATCTATCGTAAATTCACTATTTACGCTTCCCGGTGCCGTGCCGGTTTTGCCGTAAAACTTCGACGGGCCATAACTTCTTCGTTATAACTCGGATTTCGGCGTTCTTTATATGTACGGAAACCTTGTGACATATTCTACAATTTGGTTAAGATTATTTATTCTAATTAATCTTTTGTCGAAAAGTCATTTTCAACCCATATTGCCTCTAAATTGACTAGCCCGGATCTGCAGGCGTTACAATTATCTCCCCCTTAGGATGATTACGTCCCGGAATCATCAACGAAACAGGGCTCGTATATTGACTCCATACGTCATCTCTTCATCCTAGGTAATAATTATAACTTCTTTATTCATTCGAGTCTATCTTTTAGACTTATTGTCTGTAAGTAGTACTTAATTGTGCACCTGCTATCTTCTTCAGGTTAGACTCCAGATTACGACGTATCATCATGTGATGCTCGTTTAGACTTAGGTCTTTTAGAGTTAAATTCTGAAATAAACTAGGCCTTCCTTCACGTTCTAATGTGATATAATCACACTTTAACATGTAGCATTTCTAGCTACCAACTTCTTTAGCGTCGAGCCGATACTTCTATTGGTCGCTTTGATTTTTAATCGTTTGGTTTAAGTCGGACGCTATATCAAACTTGGTTCTCTGAACCACGTAACCTACTCATCGTAGTCGGACTCAATGTGACATGACCACTAGGGTTGGGATAACAACAATCTTCTTAGTCATTACCGAAACAATGGTAACGACATACTTGAATAAAACGAAATCAATTACTGGCTTCTTGGTAACCTTGTGACTTTCCCTGATCCAAGTGTGAGTCCTGTGCTTCCGGTAGTATAGGCCTCTACTACCATTCACACCTACTCATACTCGTCCCAAGTATTGTCCCGCAGTTTCCCAAGTCACCATGCAACAATTCATACAATCATTCAACACATCAGATAACAAAACGAAGGTTTTATATCATTTCTTGAAACGATTACATAGGTGTTCAAGTTCACCCTAGACTATGCCTCTACTAGGCTACATCATACGAAACTATGACTACTGCATAATCCGATCCTCGGGTAAGAAGTCCTCATTCTTGATTCCTCGCATGGTTCTCTGCTTCGTCGAGGATCATGTGAAATGCCCTTGGCCTTGGTGGCGTTTCTGGTCTTGCTGCTTTATTTTTCTTTGGGCAGTCTCTGGACATGTGCCCCTTGCCTCCACATCTATAGCATACTTTGTCATTATGCGTGCAGTCTTTGGAATAGTGACCAGTCCTCCCACACTTGTAACAAGTCACTTGTTCATTGCACTTTCCACCATGCTTCTTCTTGCATCTATCACACCATCTTGCTTCACCTCCATTTGCTCCTCCAAACTTTGAGAATTTGCTTTCCTTGTTCGGCCTCGAAGATCCTTCAAACTTCCGCTTCTCTCCTACCTTATCTTTTTATAGACCTTTTTCTCTTATCTGGGCCTCTACGTTCTTAGCTGCCCTAACAGCTGCTTTCAAAGTAGTTGCCATTTTGACCATTGGGCCAAAGTCAATGGGTAGTCCGTTAGCAAACCTATCAATCTTGGAGAGTTTAGTAGGCACCAAGTAGGGGAATAGCTTCATCCTTTCGGTGAATGCGGTGGCATACTCGTCAATACTCATCTTTCCTTTCTTCAGGTTCTGAAACTCGTTGTTTAGGTCTATCAGATCTATCTCCGAGCAGTATTGCATTTTCAACTGTTCCAAAAACTCTTCCCACGACATCCTTAAGGCTTCTCCTCGTGGCATCGTATCTGCCAATAGCTTCCACCAGCTCAAGACTCCAGTTTTCAGCTGTCTTACTGCGAAGACAGTCTTCTGTTTCTCGTTACAGCTGCAGCTCTCAAACACCATCTCCATCTCAGAGATCCAATCCATAATCTCAACCGGCTTCGGGCTTCCTGAGAGATTTGGGGGTTTCGCACCCAAGAAATTCTTGTATATCCGCCCATCCTTGTTGTTTCTCCCTTCAGGGTCATCCCTTTGCTCACCTTGAGTCCCTACTTGACTCACTTGGCGGCTGTAGTTCCCTTCCTTTGATTGCTCGGGAACTGGCTCTGTCGGTTCAACATGTACGGTAGGTTCGTCCCTATTTAACATTTGTCTCATTTCTTCCCTTTTTTCAGCCATCATAGCCCGAATCATGGCTTGAACTCCAGCCATGGTGACTGGATCAAGCGCAACTTCTTCTACAATAGGTATTTGCTGAACCACTGGGGGTTGGATCCTGTTCCCATTTGCGTTTACGTTTCCGCTACGGGTTCTTGCCATCTTGATCTATACACCGAATAAGGTGAATCTAGATCTTAATTTAAGATTGACGTCTTAAATCATCCTTATCACTCCAAAACGTTTATATGCTAGTTCTAATATCATAGTCGTACATTTAGAATCCTAAACACATAAGATTTCCAGATCCGGTCGGCAACAGACCATAGATCCGAACAACTAACAGCATATCAGGCACAAGTATTTAGCACATAAAAGCATTTTAGGCATAATTCCTAAAATAAGCTAGTGCTCACACCTCACAATCATCGCTTAGCATTCTAAGTTTAAGTCTAGAAATAGATTCATATTCCTAGTTCGCTTAAACTAATGCTCTGATACCAACTGTGACATCCCCATTTTCACGGCCAGAAAAGACCGATTTTGTTTATGCTTTATAAAAATCAGAGTACTTCATTTTATAAAAAGGTTGCGGAATTTGTTCCCAGAAAAACACGATAAATACGTTATTAAAACATTTTCGAAGAAACGTATTTTTATTCATTTAAAACGTTTGGGATGTCATCGTTAATACAGAAACATAAGCATAAACAGAACTTACATGTATTTACACTAGTGATCTACATCTCTTTAAATCTCTCAGTGTAAAGTGACTTCGTATCAACACCTGTGATATAAATAAACTGAGTGGGTCAGGTTGGGAAACCTGGTGAGTACATAGGGTTTTCAACCCACAACAATATAATTATTATGTTCAATCAAAGAATCGACCCAATTACCCATCCCCGTTATTTTTTTTTTTTTTTTTTACTCTTTAAGGATTTATCCTAAGAGTCATCTATTCTTCATTCGTTTATTCCGAAGTCCCTTACTTCCAGGGTTCTAGGACTGGCACTAAATCCATAGCTGCCAATGTTCGTTCATAAAGCACTAATTCCATAGCTGCTATAGTCTATTCATCGGGTACTAAATCCATAGCTACCAGTCTTTATCTAATAGGTACAAAGTCCATAGCTACCAATGTTCAACAGGTACTAAATCCATAGCTACCAACGTCTAACAGGTACTAAGTCCATAGCTACCGGTGTTTGTCCCATAGGCACTAAGTCTATAGCTGCGAATGTATACTCACATCATCTTCTATCTATCATCATTTATCTACCCATCATCATACCCAACATATTCGTATATATAAAATACGTATACAGTTTAAATCCTTTAAAACATGTATAAAACGTTCATCCAGCATAGACAGCAAGTATTCAGATAATATGCACACATAGCACGTAGTTTATATAAAATACTTCATATCTATGTGTAAGATGAAAGAGACTATGCACTCACAACACGTAAATTATATAATAAATACTTCATATCTATGTGTAAGATGAAAGGGACCATGCACTCACCTGAGAAGGTGGTGACTCGGTACTCGGACAGCGCTTCGTTTACTTTAAAATAATTTCTTTCGACGAAACAACGGGTTTTATAGAAAACCAGGCTTTGCTTGGAGCAGCGTTTCCGAGCCGAAAAGCTCTTCTTCTCGGAGCCGTCGAGCACTCCGGGGCTTCCGCCTCGTGCTAGGGAGGTTCCCTAGGCTTTTCGGGGGATTTCGGGGCTAGAGAGAGGTTCTAGAGAGAGAGTAAAGAGAAGAAAGAATGGGAAAGGTGTGAAGAAAATGAGGGTGGGAGAGGTGGTATTTATAGGGTGAAAATGGCTGAACTTGGTGCCACATGTCACCATCTAGTGGCAAGACTTGGGGAGAAAGCAATGGCCAAGATTGTGCCACATCACCCATTTTCGCATAGCACACTTCCGACTTCTAAAATCCGTAACTTTCACATACGACCTCTGTTTTTGACGTTCTTTATATCCACGCGTAGGTAAAAATAATATCTACAACTTTCATTTTGACTCCGTCGGCTAATTCTCGACCGATCTTAAATTTAACAGTACGAGGCGTTTAGACTGTTAAATGACCGCGAAGAATTCGTAACTCCTTCATACCGACTCCGTTTTCGTCTGTATTTTTACCGTTGAGTTCCTATTAATGAGATCTTGAACTCTCATTTAGGTCACGTAAGCCAAAAACCGCTCGAACTAAAATTCGAGTTTCGGGTCGTGCACTGCTAAGCCGAATCTTAGAAAAATCATAATTTCCTCATACGAAGTCAGATTTGGGTGTTCTTTTTATCGACGCTCTTAGTTTAACATATTCTACGACTTTGGTTTAGATTGCTAAGGATAAATCTCGCTCTATCGTAAATTCACTATTTACGCTTCCCGGTGCCGTGCCGGTTTTGCCGTAAAACTTCGACGGGCCATAACTTCTTCGTTATAACTCGGATTTCGGCGTTCTTTATATGTACGGAAACCTTGTGACATATTCTACAATTTGGTTAAGATTATTTATTCTAAATAATCTTTTGTCGAAAAGTCATTTTCAACCCATATTGCCTCTAAATTGACTAGCCCGGATCTGCGGGCGTTACACCTTTGTTTCATTGTAAACGAATCAACCCCCTCTGACGTCCATCGCCAAACATTCAGTTCCTTAGAAACTTGTATGTTAGTCAATAGAGTAACTAACTCATCAAATTGTCTTTGGTCAACTCATCCACGTATAGCTTGTCTCCTAAACCACATACACCCATCACCCCATCTATCATGGACCAAGCAATCTTGATTTACCTCAAAATGAAAAAAGTCTTAAAAACTTAATCTTTACTGGCAAGTCACCAATCCAAACATCACACCAAAGTGAAGTACAATAATCTCAAACAATCATAATCTTAAGCTTATTTATTTTGAATGTCTTAGTTTTTTTAACAACTAGATTTTATAGTTGAAACAACTAGCAACAACAAAATTAAATAATAATAATAATAATAATAATAATAATAATAATAATAGCTAAAACAGGACACTGGATTTAATAGTTGATCCAATTAACTTTAAGATTTGGAAATCTATGCATGAGGCAATTAAAAGAAGACAACACAACTTTTTTTTTTTTAAATTATCTCTATGGAACTTCTTGTCACCGGAAGCTACCGCATTCTGGTACCTCCAAAGAACTCAAAGAATTGTCATGCATATCACCTTTAAGATACTATTTTGGAAATGGAAAAGTGTTGGTTGTCAATCCACTCAAACAACTCTATGACGTGAGTAAAACCAAACATAAACATGTCGATTCATCAACTAACCCTCTCTCAATTTTTCATCATGAGCTGACAATACAAAAGCATATATGCAATATTTCCTGCATGATTAAGACAAAACGGGCAAGGACTAGAGTCCAAATCAATGTCTTTTGTCTTTAAATTTATTCTAAAAGGTATTTGATCAAAAATCACCTTAAAAATGAATTTGTTTACCTTTTTCAAGATAAAACAATTTCAACTAGTTTGATCATTCCCACTCGGAAGGAGCATGTCATTTATATGAACCCGCACAGGGCTAACCAAAAAGTATTCAAACGTATCCAATAACCACGAGCACTTGTCATGAACCTGTGGCAGAGTAAAAAAATCAACAACTCCATCATAATAGCATATTAGGACATCTCGACCGCTCCTCTAGCTAATCGGTCTCCATCACTGCCAAACTCAATTGCTCCCTCTTATTAGAAATGAGACAGAGTAAATCTAGTTCCGTGTATTAGCCTAATAATATTTTTGGATTTATCTTGTATTAGTTTATGTTGGGCCTTTTAGCTAAGAAACCCTAGTTAGCCACTTTATATATTATGTCTTTCCCTTTCATCGTATTTGTACTTCTCTTTGATAATAATACAAAACCCTAGCCGATATATGTATTTCACTTGCTACTTTACATGATATCAAAGCTCGGTTGATTTGTACCTTCGTTTTTTGGGAGCGAGTTACTGTTTGCATATTATGTGTTATTCATGATTACTGTTTGTGGGCACAATTACTGTTCATCGACACTATTCATGATACTTTTCACGGTACTATTTATCGAAACTATTCATGATATTGTTCATTGACACTATTCACGCACTGTTCGTAATTTTGGGTATGTTTTCTTGCTCGTTTCTATATTCAGTTGATTTGATTTGTTCGTTTAGTCGATTTCGAGGGTTTCGTTTCATCTGTTGGTTTTGTTGATCTCGAGATCTTAATTGTTGTTGTTGTTATTCGTATTTGTTGTGGTTATGGTTATTCTTGTTTGACTAATATTGGAAATATGGCCCTGAGAGATGATTCGCTTCAGTCCATTAATATCCAACTCAATGACAAGAACTATGCCTATTGGAGTTATGTTATGAATAATTTCTTGTGAGGCAAGACTATGTGGGGGATTGTTACAGGTGATAGGAAGAAACCAATAGATTACAAGGCTACGAATTATGCAACCTTACTAGACTCATGGGAGAATAATAACTCCAAGATTATTACTTGGATTAATAATTCTATTATTCAATCTATTAGTACTCATTTGTCGAAGAATGACACAACAAATGAGTATTGGGATCACTTGGCTAGGGTGTATACCCAGTTTAATTTTGCAATGCAATACCAGTTAAAGTTTGATATTCGTGCCCTCCAACAAAACAATCTCAGTGTTCAGAAATTTTATGTAGCTATGTCAGATTTATAGGATCAGTTGGCTCTTACAGAACCTGGTGTGTTGAAGGCTTTTAGGCCTTATATTGTTAGAAGGGAAGAGCAACGTGTGGTCAAGTTCTTGATGACATTACATTCAAATTTTGAAGGCTTACGTGTATCAATCTTGCATCAAACACCTCTTCCCCTGTTGATTTGGTAGTTCACAAGTTGATTGTCGAAGAAACTCGTATCAAGTCCCATGCCGACAAAGGTCCCAATACAACCAATCATGTTGTATTTTTTGTTCCACAACGACCTCATTCTTCAAACCAGAATCATCCCAAAGTTGTATTTGATGAGTGTGCTTTCTGTAAGAAGAAGAACCATTGGAAGGAAAAATGTTCTTTGCTGTTAAGCAATGGAAATCAACAACAATAACAAACCAGATCACTTGTACAACCTTCCCAGCAGAACAAGCCTTATGGACAGTCTCAACCACATCCCTTGTTTTCACCTTTTAGACCACCATACTATGTTATTGCTACACCTTCAGTTGAGAATGAGACGAATTTTACACCACCATCAGCCTTGGATCCCTAAATTGTTGAGCAGTTCAAACAATTCATTGCTGCCAATCCAACTGCCATGTCAACTTCCATGTCTCGTTTATGTATGTCTTCATCGAACACTTTAGTTATTCCTTCATCCTTGTGGATATTGGATTCTAGTGAATCTCATCACATGTCACCATATTTGTCATCTTTTTCTTCGTTATCATCTCGTTCACCTATTTCTGTTATGTCTTCTTGTGCTACACTTATGACAGTAGAGGGTGTTGGTTCTATTTTCACTTTATATATATATATATATATATATATATATATATATTTAACAGATGTCTATTATATTTTCACACTTGCTTTGAATCTTGCTTCGGTCAGTCAGTTGTGTAAGTCTGGTTGTTGGGTCTTCTTTTCTTATTCGTTCTGTTGTGTACAGGGCATTCGGTCTCGGAGGGTGATTGAGATAGGCCGTAGACTTGGGGAGCTTTATGTTTTGGAGCAGCTACATGTTGCTGCATCTAGTGTCAATTTGTCGTCTTTTCATTTAAACCCTTTGTCGTCTGTTTTTTTATCTTTGTGATTCTCGTTTGGAACATGTGTCAGTGTCTCGTTTATAATTTTTGGTTTCCACTAGTGTGTTAGGTTCTTTGAAAATTAATGATATTTCTTATTGTTGTGGTTGTAAACTGGGGAAATTTTATGCTTTACTGTTAAAACCGGTTGTCGAAGCTAATTTAAACAAATAAAATAATCACTCCTGGTTGCACCAAAAATAAAGTATCGGGAAGCGGGGTCGAATCATCAGGGACACATCCTAACAGCCAATGCCTTTTTGCATCAGGCACATTCTAGTCAAAAAAAAAATATAAAAGGGGGTTATGATTAAAACTAAAAAAAATGCAGAGAAAATAAATTAAACGAAAATCAATAGTAAAAACGATTTCAATTCTACTGTGACTTTCCTAATCATGCAACTAGTTTAAATTTGGTTGTTCATAATGCGTTCTATCTAAGATGGTACTGAGAAAAACTAACAAGCTCTAGTATAATCTCTTTTACCTAAACTAGTTAATCAAAACAAGCTCTTTGAATTAACCTTAACTTTTTACTGTTCAATTAAATAAGTTCTTAATTAAATCAGAAAATTACATTAAGTTATGTGTAAAATTCCTAGCAATACCCAATACTTCTCATAAGATCGGAAGCATAAAGATATAATTTTTCAGTTTATACCAAACTTTGTTGGGTTTTGAGCATTCTAACACTCATATGGTGTGCATGTAACCCTAGAAACATTGGATCTATGTTTTCTCTATTATACATCCAAACTTTCATTTTCCAAGGTTTCATCCTAACTAACATATCATGAGGTATATCTAATACAAAATTCTTGTAGAATGACATACCTTTCTTGTAGCTTTGATTCCTTAATACTTTATGAGCCTAGCACCCCAAATGTGATGCCTCAAATGCTTCATACAACACCACCAACAATTGGAATAACTTGAGAGAAGAACACTTGCTTCACAAATCGGCTAGCCCTCACATCTTATCACTTAAAGGTGTCATTTCATGAACTATGAGGCTTCTTATATAGTGTGCACATTAGGGTTACACCATGTAACTCATGACTTTCCACATTCCTTATGATCCATTGGTTTTAACCTCCATGGAGTATCCATGGGTCACCACATGGGTTTAGCCCAACATGAAGAACTATGGATCATAAGCCCACTTTATAAGAATGAATGATTTACCAAATCTATCCCTATTTATTTAATTAGTCTCTTTTGATCACAAAATTAATTCCAAACTAATTTTTGATCAATACAAATTAAATAATATGATTTCATATTAATATATATTAGAACTTATAATATATTAATAAATCATAATATCCTCTTCTCACAAAAGTCTATCCAAATTGTTCCGATTCCATGCAACCAAAATGGACCATGTTAAATCGGGTCAAGTACATACCAAATATAGTTATGGACTTAGACATGTTATCCAACATACTTAAATCCCAAACACGAAACCAATCTGATACTTGTTAAGACTGGTTGTCGCACCCAATTTAAACAAATAAAATAATCACTCCTTGTTGCACTAAAAATATAGCACATGGAAGCAGGGTCGAATCCTCAATGACACAGCCTAACAGTCAATGCCTTTTTGCATCATGCACATTCTAGTCAAAAAAGAAATATAATAGGGGGTTTTGATTAAAACTAAAAACCAAAAAATGCAGTGAAAATAAATTAAACAAAAATCAATAATAAAAAACGATTTCAGTTATGATGTGACTTTCCTAATCATGCAACTAGTTTAAATCTAGTTATTCAGAATGCCTTCTATCTAAGCTGGTACTGAGAAAAACTAACAAACTCTAGTATAATCTCTTTTAGCCAAACTAGTTAATCAAAACAAGCTCTTTGAATTAACCCTAACTTTTTACTATTCAATTAAACAAGCTCTTAATTAAATCAGAAAAATTATATTAAGTTTCGTGTAAAATTCCTAGCAATACCCAATACTTCTCACAAGATCGGAAGCATAAATATATGATTTTTCAGTTTATACCAGACTTAAATCCCAAACACGGAACCAATCTGATACATGTTACTTTTTACCAGTTAACAAAACAATTACAGATTCTATTAACTGATAAAAACCCCATCTAGGTGATCAAACTAACAAGATTTTAAAACCAAACATTCATTAAGATCAAAACTGAAAAATCTAGATAGAAACACAAAAAGAAAATCAGATTTGAAAACTAATCACATGAAAAGTACTAGTCTATGCAGAACTGAAAGGTTTATCAAGACATGGCTTAAAACGAACTAAAACTAGATAAAAAAACATTTACTGATAAATATTCTAAACTAAATGTGTGAGATGATTCGCAGTCTTTAGATCTTAAGAAGTTGCTGAAATATATCAGAAATCGCCTCCAGAAGTGGTTTTCGTCGTCTGGAATCGTCTCTTCTCGCATCTGATTATGAGGGTTGTATTTATACTCAAGGCGGAAGCTTCCGGAACAAGAATCTAATAACATGTGATCACAGGTAAGGTAAGTGCAATTGCAGGTTCCCTTAAAAACGCATATCAGGCCGATTTAATGACGTACAATGCTATTTTGGGCTTTTATGACAAACATGCGATCGCAGGTTCTTCAAAATTCTCCAAGATTGCATCTGAATGATGCCCAACGACAAATTTGAAAATTCCAAACATGTGATCGCAGGTTCCTCTTATGCGATCGCAGGTTATTCTTTTTTGAATTGTTGACACGAAAAATCCTCGAAACTGATATGCGAACAAAATGCGACTAACCTGCGACCTACCTGCGATTGCAGGTTCCTTATATGCAATTTCATATATGCATTTTCTGCTTGTTTCGGACGTGATACTTCGGTTTAAGCATTCCTTGTTATTCCCAGCATCCTTCTTTAGTTATAACTCCATTTTAAGCTCCAAACGCACATCCAACTGCTCCCAAAACACTGTTCACTCAAACTATCTAAAACTGATGTAAAAAAATATGAGCAGTGCGAGAATTCTAATAAAAGACATGAGATGAACATTATTTAAACAAATGACATGGAAATGTATAAAATATGATGCTAAATTATAATAAAAACTACCCTAAAAGATGCATAATTGGCATCTAACATTTACTGTTTAATAAAAGTATCAATCGTTTGTTGCTCCTTTTGATATTGTGCGTTCTGATTTGTGGGTCCATCTCCGATAATCGGGAGCTAACTATTATGTTTGATTGATAGATGATTATACTTGTTATACTTGCGTTTATTCTATGAAGCGCATGTCTGATGTTTTCACCATATATAGTGACTTTAGAGCTCTTGTCAAGACTCAACACTCTGATGCCATAAAATGTTTTCAGTGTGATTTAGGAGGGGAGTTTACCTCCAATGATTTTAAATAGTTATTGGCATCTGATGGCACTGTGCATCAGTCATCCTTACTGACACTCCTCAACAGAATGGTGTTGCAGAAAGAAAACATTGACATTTCCTAGAAAATGCAAGATCCTTGTTACTTTCTGCTCAAGTTCCCAATATCTTTTGTGGAGAAGCTATCCATACCTCCACTTATGTTATTAATAGTATTCCTACTGCACACACACACTTCGGGGAAGTCTCCTTATGAAATGTTATTTGGGCAACTTCCAGATTATTCTTGTGTTTGGGTGTACCTATTTTGTCTTGAAGCCTCATGTAGAGAGAGATAAGTTGTCTTCAAAATCAGCCCATTATGTATTTCTGGGATATGGTATTGGTCAGAAAGGTTATCGGTGTTATGATCCATCAAATCAGAAACTGTATGTCTCTTGCAATGTTGTGTTTTTGGAGCACATTCCATTCTATAGCATTCTTGTTTAGTCATATGATGCAACCAGAAAGGAGCTTTGTAGTATTGATCCGTTTAGCATTGACATTGATGGATAACCACCTGCCATTGATCCACCACTTTCCACTGATCCACCACATGCTACTGATCCAATACCTATTGTTGATCCTCTACCTGTAGATCAACATGATCCACCACCATCAAGGCCTCATCATAATAAGAAGTCCACAAAGCTTCCTAAATTTTTTTATTCCTCTTACTCACCAATGTTTGCCTCTTTTATTGTGTGACATCCTCATTTTCATGGCAAGAAAAGACCGATTTGTTTATACTTATTTATAAATCAGAGTATCTTTTTTGAAAAATAGTATTGTGGAATTTGTTCCCATAAAACATGATAATGATATTTTCAAAGCATTTCCGAATAAATTTATTTTATGTATATTAAAACATCGGGATGTCATCGTCAATACAGAAACATAAGCATAACGAAATATTATAAGCTTTACGGTAATTAAACTAGTGGCCCAATACTCCTTGAATCTCTCAGCAAAATGTATATTTCATATAGCCACCTGTGATACAATAAGCTAAGTGAGTCAGGTTGGGAAACCTGGTGAGTACATAGGGGTTTCAATCCTACAAGGTGATAATAATGTATAACTCAAACCTGTAAATTCAGTTATTATCATTAACACAAACATATCATATCTCTAAAAACAATTTATCCCATCCTGTCGATTCCCACGTATAGATCCTATACAACGATCTTACAAGATCTAGCCTAAATGATCAATATGAACAACAAATTGACGATGCTGCTTCAGAAATTCCCTAGCAGCAAACGAGGATCAATAAACACATCAAATGAGGGGAATGGGATAAGTTTCACCACGAACCTTCGTTCTTAAAACAACAAGGTTATCTAGATAATTGTGCCTAGCAGTGGTCTGACACCATGGGGTATTTTACCCCTAGACTCACCCTATCTAGCATTAAAACATCAGATATACCTAGTAGTGGTCTATTACTAACACACTCTATTAGGCAGTCTACGAAGTTCCCACAATTACTTTGTCAAAGGAAATGCTGACACACAAAACTCATCAAAAGAAAACTATGGGTTAATACTAATAAAGTACTCTCGTATGCTCGTGTACCCCGACACACAATAGTGTAAAACAAGGACTTTTGTACATGATAGTACTTCTGACACTTTATAGTATCCTGGTATGAGTAGGACTCGTACCCCAAAACATAATAATACCCCAACACAAGCAGCAGCTAAGACATAGATTTTTGAAAAAGACTTGGTACATAGAAAGTACTTTTATACGTAGGACATACTCAGTCGATCGTCAATCTCCTCGAACAAAGTTTCTACTCACTATTCCGATCACACACATACCCTTAATAAGATACTACTCAATATCCAAACTTAATTGAACTAAGCCTCTCTTTTAAGTCTTATTTCACCACTAAGCAATTCTACAATGCTTATAATCAACTTTCAATACTAACACTGTTTCGGCAACACTTATCCTAATTTAGTGTAATATTTTATACAGAGTATTAAGTATTAACATACATTTATCTTCTCATTTATAATAATTCTATTATTATTATCATGTAAATACATCTTAACACATATAGAACCATGTTTGGTTCGCATAACGTATATCATCAAATATACATATAACACATATTTCGAGATAATAAACATATAACTCACATATAAACTTTGAACATATGTTTAATACCTTTTTTAATACTTGTATTAAAATCGTGTTCATGAAAGGGACTATGCACTCACTTGTTAAAGTGAAGACTTGAAATTTGGGCAGTGCTTCGCTTCTAGCAACTGTCTTTTCCTTTGACGTAACCTAGCATTATTATCGCTAAGTTTTAATCTAATATTTATTGCGACTAATTATTAGTCCAGATTCATCATTAACTCAAATTCTACTTTCAATATCTATCAAGTAAGGAACAACTGGGTAGAATCATATCAGAGGTAGGGTCCACTTGGTATACAAAGTATACTGTTTGGAAATCCCACTTTAAACACTTCACTAAATCACAGCCTAGACAACATCCCCATAAGTAGATCAATCACTATAACGACTTGGAATCACTGAAAAATCTTGTTTATAGGTTCATAATAACGATAATGAACTTAAACATAAGTTATACTTAAAGTATGGTAAGCATAACTCACTTACAAGGGGGTTTAGCGAGAAACTAGCCTCTGCGCGGGCAGAACTTCTGAGCCGAAAGCTCTTCTTCTTAGGGCCTTCTGGCACTCTGGAATCGCTACTAACACCTAGGAGCTTTTAGGTAACGTCTTAGAGGGTTTGGGGGTGTTTGGGAGAGAAATGGGTGAAAACATGTGAGAAAAATAGTGAAAAATGTCTTCTATTTATAGGCTGTCATCACCGAGTATGTTGAGCGTACTCAAGAATTACGCTGAGCGTAATGGGTTTTTAAGGGTTACGCAGAGCGTCTTCAAAATTACGTTGGGTGTAATGTTCCACATGTCGCGATCTCTTGCAAAGCCGTGGGGAAGAAGAAGCGGCTCAGATCTTGTCACGTGTCACTTGTTGGTTTAGTCCAAAAATTAATTATCTTCTAAAACTCACAACTTTCGCATAAAAGCTCCGTTTTTTAGGTTCTTTATATCCATGTGTAGGTAGAGACGTGATCTACAACTTTCGTGTAGACTCTGTCAGCTAATTTTGAGTTTATTTTTAAAGTTATATTTTAACAGACTTAGATAGTTAAAGTCCGTTATAAATTCGTAACTTTGTCATCCGACATCCGTTTTCGGCTGTCTTTATATCGTTGAACTCTTATTAATGAGATATTCAATTCTTGTTTAGGTCGTGTCGGCAAAAAATCTATCGATCTAAAATTCGATTTCTGGGTTGTATACTGCTACGCTAAATCTTAGAAAAATAATAACTTCCTCTAATAAAGTCAGATTTGGACGTTATCTATATGCACACTCCCAGTTTAACGTCTACTATAACTTTTGTTTATATTACTAAGTCTAAAAAGTACTTCGTCAAAAATTTACTTTTTATGATACGCGGAGCCGTGCCAGTTTAATTGCGAAACTCTGGCGGGTCATAACTTCTTCGTTATCAGTCGGATTTCAGCGTTTTTTTATATGTATGGAATCCTTGTGACATATACTATAATTTGGTTAAGATTATTTATCCTAAATAATCTTTTATCAAAAAGTCATTTTTAACACTTCTTATCTTTAAATTGACCACCCGAATCTGCGGACGTTACATATTGCTAATGTATATCGTCTCTCTGAACCAACATCCTACAAAGAGGTTGTCTTTGATCCCCTTTGGCAGACCGCTATGACTGATAAACTTGCAGCTCTTTATCAAAATCATACATATGAATTGGTTCCGATTTCGCCCGAAAAGCACACGATTGGTTGTCATTGGGTATATAAAATCAAAACAAATTCTGATGGATCTATTGAGCGTTATAAAGCCATTCTTGTTGCGAAATGGTACTCGCAAAAGTATGGTATAGATTATGATGATACCTTTGTTCATGTTGCAAAAATGACGACTGTTCGCACCTTGATTGCAGTTTATTCGATTCGTCAATGGACGATTTATCAAATGGATGTTAAAAATGCGTTTTTGAATGGTGATCTTCATGAAAGAGTATGCATGTCTCTGCCCCTAGGTATTGCTGACCAACCAGGTGAAGTTTGTCAACTTCGGAAGGCACTATATGGTCTTAAACAAGTCTTCGTGCTTGGTTTGAGAAATTTTCTACGGTGATTTCTTCACTTGGTTTTCGACCAAGTAATCATGATTCGGTTCTATTTATTTGTTGTACGAGTGTAGGTCAGATTATTCTTTCCTTATATGTCGATGACATGATTATTACTGGTGATGATTATGATGGTATAGAGTCTTTAAAACGTGACCTGGCTCACCACTTTGCTATGAAAGACTTGGGCTTGCTGCTATTTCTTGGGGATTGAAGTTGCTCAATCTCCAAAGGGTTATCTTTTATCTCAAATGAAGTATATTTCAGATGTGTTTGAACGAGAACGACTCACGGATAATCAGACAGTTGATACGCTTATAGAGAGTAATGCAAAGTATTCTCCAACTGATGGTATCCCCTTATCCGATCCAAACCTTTATCGTACCATTGTAGGGAGCTTGGTTTACCTCATTGTCACTAGATTAGATATTGCTCATGCAGTTCATGTGGTTAGCCAGTTTGTCACTGCTCCTTCTATTGTGCATTAGGGAACTATTCTTCGTATTTTGAGATATCTTCGTGATACTCAGTTCCGCACTCTTGTATTTTCATCTACATCTTCTCTTGGGTTGCGTGCTTATAGTGATGCTAATTGGGATAGTGACATTTATTATCGTAAGTCCACTACTCGGTATTGTGTTTTTGATGGAGATTCGTTGATATCATGGAAGAGTAAGAAACAAGATGTTGTCTCTCGTTCTTCTACAAAAGCAGAGTATGGAGCCATAACTACCACCACTTGTGAGATTGTTTGGTTGAGATGACTTCTTGAAGATATGGATGTTCTCATCTCTCGGACTACTCCTTTGAATTGTAACAACGAGAGTACGATAATGATTTCCAAGAATTTAGTGTTTCATGAGTGCACAAAACACATTGAGATTGATTATCATTTCACATGTCATCATCTATATATATGGGCACTATTTCCCTTCCTTATGTTTCTTCCTCTTTGCAGATTGCTGATATTCTTACGAAGTCAATGGATGCTCCTTGATTTTATTTTCTATCTGACAAACTCTCAATACTTATGGCTGTTGCATTGTGAGTTTAAGGGAAGATGTTAGTCTAATAAGATTTTGAATTTTATCTTGTATTGGGCTTATGTTGGACCTTTTAGCTAAGAAACTCTAATTAGCCACTTTATATATTATGTTTTTCCCTTGCATTGTATTTATACTTTTCTTTGATAATAAGATGAAACCCTAATCGTTATATGTCTTTCACTTGTTAGTTTACACATTGTTAGAGTCGTTTTCTTTTAATAAATGGTTTGCTCTATAATAAAAGTGATTGTCCATGACCATGAGTTTTTGCAAAATTGTGCTTGTGTACCATCACCCACTCTAATTTAAAAAAACATGAGCGAGTAAGAACACCTTTATCGACTAAATTGATTAAACGATGCCGCTAGTTTTAAGAAAAACACCCCTCGTTTTTGTACCGTCTTCCATGGGGCGCAAACCAACACCTTTACAATTTTGGTTCAATTGATTTGATTTCGTTTTAAATGCATATAAAGTAACATCAGAAATTCTAAGAATCACATCTCAATATTTAGTTAGTTTAATGTTTTAGTTTGGATTTTTAACCTTGTCAAAATGTACTCAATTTCTTTTAAACGATGACTTTTTGAACTTAACTTCATTTAGATCATGTGTGACACACACCGGTTTGCAAAACCACCATGTTGAATTCTAAACCAAACAATATTTATAGTATCTAAATCTTTGATCTTTGAGATGAGGGCCAAATGTAAGCCCTAAAAATGTATAAATTTATATACTATTTAGATCTTTATAGACCAACATGATAGTAGCAGAATGATCATAAATAATTAAACATTAACCAATTGTGTGAGCACTTACGTTCAGTTTCAAAATACCACGTTCGATATGTATTTGTAAGATTTCAAATTCTATGCTTCTTTGTTTAATTACTAATGTTGTAACAAAATTTTAAAACCCAATATCCAGTTGACTTTTATATATATTACAAAAACTAAAACCGTTCATTGTTTTCCCACGTGTATGTGCATTTTTTTCGTATTTGGGCAAAAAAGATTGTTCATAGTTTATTGTTTAAAATCATTTGTTGATTTTTTTGTATTTTATATTATATAAAATAATACCAAGTTAAAGTAGAATTTGAAAGAAAAAGAAATGTGAAATGTTAAAAGCATTCAAAGCCATTGTTGTGAGCCCCCACAAGTTGCAGTCATGAAATGGACACCATTGGAACCAAACGCACGAAGAAACAAGAGCTTTTATTACCTGTTCTTTTGATTTTTGGACTTTTAGGTATACCACTCCAAAGGGCATTTAACTCAAATAATCTTGCCATGATTGAGGAAAATAATGCGAAATATCTTCCACAATACCTAATAATTTATGTAGTAAGGTTATTTTTATCATGTAATAATAAAATAGTTTCATCCATGTCATGATCATTTTGTAATAGCTTCTATATTAATATAATTACTATATCACCATTTAATTAACAATTTATAAAATATATTTTGGTTGTGTTAGGTTATAATATTTTATCTTCTGTATAAATTTAACTCATCAACCTATAGACTTTAATATTAGGATGTGTAATGTTATAATCTGTAATCCATATCAAAGTATCAACACTATAATAATGTGATATTTAAATAATAAAATAAGATGTATTATCTATTTTTCACTGCATTTATAAGTTACACAATTCTATATATGCTATTTATAATCTAACAATAATGAAAATTTACAATATATTGTTATTCTCTTTCCAAACGAAAAAATAAAATAAAATATACAATTTAACAAAAAAAAATAATAATAATTAACAACCAAAGTTGTATTGTGAAATTATCATAGATTAATATTAATATCAAAAGAATATACGTCTCCTTAAACGATGCACAATTAAATATGAATTATCACATGCTAATCACTAGAATAAACATTCAAGAAATATAGTAAATTAATATTCTAATATATCACTATAAATAATTTCATAACAAAATATAATAATATAATAACACAATTTATAGAGTTGGGTAAAAAAATCTACATTTTGAAGTACCAATTGCAAGCCTAGAAAGAAATCTTATCAATCTAAGATACTTTATAATATAATAATCTAAAAAATACATATAAATGTGTTTGATAATGAATAAATAGAATAACTATGACATATTACAATCACATAATGCCTTTGTTTTGTATCCTTATGTTTGAGTTACGCTTATCAAATCCCAAGTGACAAACTATTTTAATATTATTTTATTCAATTTATGACTCTCTTCTTCACAAAACCAAACCTTCTTCCACCATTTCAACTCCACTTCCCTCTATCTCTTTCTAACTCCACCATATCTACTCCTCTATCAGCTTCAAAAAAAACCCCTTAAACTCCATGAAAGCAACAGTAACAACAAGATCAAGCATCTAATGCTGCAAAGACCCACGAAGAATATGAATCTTTTTTCATGTTTCGTTACAACACTGGTTCTATCGACGTTCTTTATGTTATCAGAATCAGCAAATTGCAACAACACAGACCATGTTATCATCTCGAAGGCCTTCATGTCTGTTTACAATTTCAATTCTTCATGGTTAGTCTGCTCAAACTCGCAAATCTCGGAGATTAATCTGTCGTCAAGAAACCTTACTGGAGCTCTTTCATGGAAGTTCCTCAAGAACTTAACTCACATCCACACCATTAACCTTTCGAACAACTCTCTTAAAGGTTATATACCATCATGGTTTTGGTCGATTCCAAATTTAGTTGAAGTAAATCTGTCGAAGAACAAGCTTGGAGGTACAATCGGGTTTGAATCCGGGTCGGGTTTGAGTTCGATTCAAGTTCTGAATCTTTCTTTTAACAGGTTCACTAACTTAGCCCATCTGTCCAATTTCTCAAACCTATCGGTTCTTGATATGTCTTATAATAACTTAAAGGTTTTACCTTTTGGTTTAAATTCTGTCAAGAAACTCCAACATCTTGATCTTTCGAGCTGTAATATCTCAGGTGATTTAAAACCCATCTCGAATCTGACCTCATTAGAGTTCTTGGATGTTGCAAACAATCATATGAGTGGCACATTTCCCGATGATTTCCCTCCACTTTCGAACATCAATTTCTTGAACATCTCGTTCAATAATTTCTCTGGTGTATTGCCTTATGAGAAAGTTCAAAGATTTGGAAATTCTTCTTTCATTAACTCTGGAATGTTGTTTAAATTTTCAAACACTTCCGTGAATCATACTGCTACTGTTCCTGTTTCTGTTCATCATCCAAAAGAATCACATGTCAAGCCACACCAGATTCTTTCAGCGCATAGTAACCCCAAAGATCCAAATTCCGTGAAGGAATACAAAAAACCCAGTTCGAAAAAGAGGTTAATTTGGATCATAATCATATCTTCGATATCATTTTTAGTGTTATTAGCGATGGGTGTATGCATATATTGCGTATTTAAGAAGAGAAAGATGGCAAAAAGAAACAAATGGGCAATCTCCAAACCGGTTCACCAACATCAACCATTCAAGATCGAAAAATCCGGTCCGTTTTCTTTTGAAACGGAGTCCGGTTCGTCATGGGTGGTTGACGTCCGGGAACCGTCGTCAGCGGCGGTGGTGATGTTTGAGAAGCCATTGATGAGTTTTACTTTCAAGGACCTGATGGCTGCCACGTCACAGTTTGGGAAAGAGTCCTTGCTGGCAGAAGGCAGGTGTGGGCCCGTGTATCGAGCCGTATTGCCAGGTGAGATCCACGTGGCAGTCAAGGTGTTGGAGAATGCTCGAGGGATGAGTCATGATGATGCTGTAGCCATGTTTGAAAACCTCTCAAAGCTCAAGCATCCTAATTTGTTACCCATTTCTGGTTACTGCATTGCAGGTTAGTTTCGTCTTTTCACATTTACTTTTCCATTTTTGCGAAATTCACGACTACAATCTTATTACGCTACAATACAATGAGCCAACACCGAGTCCAAAAGCTAAAACAACATCGACTTGAACGCACATTTTCTGACTATTTTTTTGTTAAGTCGCTTTCATGAAACAAATATTTATAACTTATCATATTAACTCATGTTAATATTAACTTTTGTCAATGAGTAATGGGCATTCTGAGGTCCTAAATGGCTAATTTGCCCCCTATTGGTTGTTACTAGTAGGCTTTCGTGATTGAGTTGTCTAGTAGTAGTGTACTTGATTAAAAGAAATTACCACGTATTTCAATTTTGACCATATTTGTAGAAAGTCAAATCTGAACATGTGAAGGCTAGAAGATATGGGCAGTAAAGGCCAGAGATGAAAAGTTGGTCAGAAAATTTACAAAAAAGCACAAATTTTGAATACAAGTACTCCAAAAAACCATCATTATAATGGATAACTTCTTTTAAACCAACTTTAACAAGTGGGTATATATATATATATATATATATATATATATATATATATATATATATATATATATATATATATATATATATATATATATATATATATATATATATAACCCACTTGTTAAAGTTGGTTTAAAAGAAGTTACGCATTATATATATAATACAAATGTTTAAGCAAAAAGGTATGCAACATGCAACATTGATAACATACTTCCCGAAATTGCTACAAGACATGTGAAGTAGTATAGAAAGGGTGAAATCATTTATGAAATAAAATGGATTTCAACTACTTTTTATGATATTTGTAGGGATATTTATTAAATAGCTATTCTTTGGTATTTAAAGTGCATTGTTATTTCAAAGATCATTGAGTACGTTTGTTGGGTGTTTAGAATTTATTGCAGTTTTCAACATTTATTATGGATTCAATCCAAAAAAAAAAATTCACATTTAAGTTTTCCAAAATTTGAAATCACACCATTTTATGTAAATTTTGGAGTTACATAAAATATTGAATAATGTTATTTTGCAAATGATAGGAAAGGAAAAGCTGGTGTTATACGAGTTCATGGCCAACGGCGATCTCCACCGGTGGCTACAAGAGCTCCCAACCGGCAAAACTGACGTGGAAGACTGGAGCACCGATACGTGGGAGTATCCCGTCGACTCATCATCGCCGGAAAAAATGGAGTGGCGTACACGTCACAATATAGCCATCGGAATAGCCCGTGGCCTAGCCTATCTCCACCATGCTCAATCCACACCGGTGGTGCATGGCCACCTCGTTCCTTCCAACATCCTCCTATCAGATTATCTCGATCCCCGAATCGCCGGCATCGGACTGAGTCATGACCATGACCGAGTCCATGCACAGACCACCGATTCCGACGTGTTCAGTTTCGGCGTTGTGTTGATCGAGCTGTTGACCGGTCAAACGGGGTCGGAAGAAACGGTGGTGAAAGCGAGGAAGTTGGTAAGGGAAGGACGAGGGGTGGATGCATTGGACTCGAGGCTGCGACTCGGGGATAACTCAGTGAGTGAGATGGTGGAGTGCCTCCGTGTTGGGTACCTGTGCACGGCGGAGACGCCTGGGAAAAGACCCACGATGCAGCAGGTTCTTGGGATGCTTAAAGACATTCATCCCATCACGGCGGAGTTAAACTGACGGACTTTTTGTGTTTTGTCGCCGTCGATCGGAATCCAGAGCTATGATTGCTAAATCCAGGAGATTTGTTTTGTTAGGGGTTGTATATCCTGCATGTAAAGTTGTACGCTTTCCTGGATCTGGGTTTTTAGTTTGAGAAGTGGTTTTGGTTTGTAGTTTTGATGATTGACTGGAGAGTGGTTGCATGGTTGGTTGCTTTCAAATGCGTACATATTTGGAATTGAAGAAAAGTCCAACTTCCATTTATGGTAAGTTTATCATGAAAATTGCATAAGGTATAAGTGGCTAATGCAGTGTGCATCTTCATTAGGAAAGTCACGTGACAACCATGTGACCAATTGATTGCTGATTATTTTAATATTTATTATGAATAGTAACACCCTTTCATTCAACCTAAAAATAAAACTAACAAAAAAAAGGCTACAAATGGTTATTGGGAAAAGAATAATACAACTAGAAATTTTGAATAGAAATAATGTATGTCACAGTAATTAAATATTGGGAACTACTTTATCGACAATTGTCTATGATGATAACGCGTTATCTAAGAGAACAGGTAAATTAAATAAATTAGACATAATAGTGTTGTCGAAATGAATTGTATATATAAAATATTATCTAATGTTGAAAATATAATGGCATATTTTGGGTTGTTTGGTAAATATTGGTTAGATGTCTAGAGAACGCAATGTTGTTTAAGTATTTAAAGGTTGAATTAGTTCGGATGTTATATCAAACAATATCAATGTCCCTTGATTCATAGGTCACTACTCAGACCCGAGGGTATGTGGTAAAGATCACTCACTTTGTCAACTTAGTTTTTCTCTTTCTTTTTTTTCTCTCACCAAAACCCAGGATGTGTTTGAAAAAAATCTTTCACTTATATGTATATAATCAATAGAAATAATATATTCATTTGTAGAAATTAAAAACCATAAATTTTGATATATTTTTTATAATTTTTAAATAAATATATAATTTAATAAATATTAGAAAAAGCTGAGAGAGAGATTCCTTACTTTTTTCCCTCGCCTACGGTATGTCTTTCTAAGATGGAGAAAATTTTCCTTCACTCTTTTCCTTTAGCAATCCGTCCGGCCTAAATAATTTCATTCAATTTCACATTTATTTTAATGGTTAAGTTGTTTATCTGTTTAGATTTTAAAGGTGAATTTGAGATTCTTAATTTGTTTAGAGGTTGTACCAAACACTCTAAATATTGATTGACTATGTGTGAGACACGTATACTATATGAGTTAATTAACAGTAAAAATTTTAATATCAATATTTATCCCTTAAATATTTTATAAAACAATACTTTTATATAACACAATGTAATATTGTTGAACATTTATAATTTATAAAAGAAATCAAATATTTTTTTAGAGTATTTATGAGATTTTATTACCAAATTAATAGAATGATTATCTTTCCTTATAAAACTCGTTAGAATTTTATAGAATTTAAAAAAGAAATTTCCTAAAAATGATAAGTGGAAAATAATAATTCTAAAAGCTTCTACAAAATTATATGTGGCAAAACTCTTAAAAATTTAACAAATGACAAAAAAAACTTTTATTTATTAGAAAATATTATTAGACGATCTCTAAATGATTCCAAATAGAATTTTACAAATTAAAAAAATCGATTGAGTACAAATTTTTAAAAAAATATCTTGAATAAGAAAAACATTATTTTTTTTAGTTTCTTTATAAATCGTTATATATGTATTTAAGCTAGAAACAAACTCGTATATAATTGAAGAACTTAAACCACGTATTTTTTTCAAATTTATTAAGTAAAAGTAGCACCTAAACGTCAGGTGATTAAAACGACTAGGGGTGTTTGAGATTGTTTAGTTGAAGTGTTTATTTATTTCAAAAATATTTTTAGTTTTTAGTTGACATTAATAATAATTTATTTTTAGTTTTTAAATAGAAAAATATCAAAAATATTTCTTAACTTAAATAAAAAGTTTTTTATAAGTTATTTTCCTTTTACTTTGTTGACTTAAATAATGAGTTTTATAAGTTCATTTTTTTAACATACTTAGAATAAAAAAGTTTTTAAAGTTACTTTTTTTTTTCTTTTCTTGCTTATTTACTTGAATAAGTAGTTTTTGTAAATTTACTTTACTTAATACACATATGTGCAGAATTTGTTGAACACTAGCAAAATGACTTATCAAGTTATCAAGTTATTTCGTGTTATACTTGATCCAAACATTCTTTTTAATTCTATTTGGACATTGAATAAACTATTAAACTCTTAAAAAATAATAAGTTTGTTTTAAATAAGCAGTCTCAAACAATCATAGTCAGAGCATGTGCGTTTAATAAGACAATAGTCAAAACTGCAGTCTCACTCGATTAAGTTATAACGATTGTAACACACATAGTCATGAAACACTGGAGTATTTGATCGATCTTGAAATTAAAAATAAAAAATGGAATAAATTCAAAGAGGTGGACAAATAGAAGTGGGTAAGTTGTGACTTGTGAGGCAGGGAAATCCCACTAATTGTTTGTACTGTTGTCCATTGTTTTTTATCACCCAAAACCTTTAATTATAATTATTGCTATTTTTTTCCATTCTTTTGTGTTTCTTCTTTTTAGGCTTATTTTGATATCTTTATTCCTTTTCTAACTTTTATTTTCACTTTCGAATATTCTTCTTCTTATCTTGCTTTCATAAAACAAAAGACACCCAATAAAGTTGTCCACATATCTTAAAATAATTAACAATCATGATTCATTTGTAATGGTGATCACATGCTAAAATTCAAATTCGATAATTAATCACAAAACCCATGAAGAATTTACGATGTGTTTGTTTACTAATTTGGAAGGAGTTTGAAAGACTAAAATGTAAGTTTTAGTAAACTTTTTTTTTTTTTTTTTTTTTTTGACAAAACACACACTTGTACAAACAACCCCATCACAATAAAAAGGGTATTTTTAAAATTTTTATCATATAACATAATATATTTTTTAATTTCTTTGACAAATTTATAAACAAAAAACATAAAAATAATAAACCGATTCTATTATATGTCCGCTGTCCGCGACAAATAACATATTTTAATTCTTTCAAACTTTCACTTGGCATATTTTGTTCTTTCCAAAAACATTATTAGAACCAAATGCCTCTTATATTGAATTACAAAATGGCAAACTTTGCAAATTCAAAATTAATGAGTTATTTTTAAAATAACTGAATAAGTTATGGTGTTTTTTTAGAGAACTTTTTTGTTGATAAAATATAAAAATATATGGAAGAAGAAAAACAAATCATATGGTCAAACTGCTAACATAATTTAATCCTAGTGATGTTTGATTTAACAACATAATATTTTATTATAACCGATTAATTTGTAACACATCATCCTAACAAAGCCAATATTTTTGATTTAGGACATCTAATATCGTACACACAAGTGTTATGGGTTAACAAATCAATCACGAAGACCAAAAGCAGGCTAATGAGTGGCTGAGCCCCAACTACTTTGGACCCGACCTCGACCTCCATTTTCACCTATTTTTGTCTTTCCTCATTGTTTTTATTTTCATGTGGCTACATATTTGGCTTTGTATTATTTGCTTCTTTCACGATATAAATTGCAATAATTGAGTGAGAGATAGTATGTGTCTCTATATTATTTATATGTCAGATTCCGTCAAATGTATCCCTATATTTATTGAAGTATTTGATCTATTTATAAAAACTTTATATAGAAAAAAAAATCAATTATTTCACATTAACAGGTGACATTTAGTGTTGTATGGGTGAGTCGATTTCTATCGTGTAAAGGAATTAATTGGTTGGTTTTTCAGTTTTATAATCTTATGGCGTTATTTTTTTAGGTGTTTATAAGTTATTTTTTAATGATTTTAATGTCACCAAGTTGTTTTAGTGAAAAAAATCAATAGAGTTCAAACTTTGATTTTATAAAAATTAGGAAAGACGAGCTTGTAGCAATGGGCAAGGTAATACTTATGCATGTAATGATTTCCATCAACAACAAATCGGTACTTTTCCCAACGAAATATCGTTGAATATCAACGACTCTTTAAGTACATTTATTTCAATGTTTAACCTTCATACAAAATTATGAATGACAAAATCATAGATCATGTGACACCATTACTTCTAATATTACAAAATTCCATTATCTGCTCGTGTGAATTGATTTTGTCATGCATTGAAACAACTTTCTTATGCCAAATGCATAATACAATAAATACTTCCAAACATTCCTAGGAAACTACGCGTTGCTTTATGTACATCATATAATTGTTCAACATCACTTCTTGTAGGTTTCTTGCAAATATATGTTTCCGCAAAGCTTTATAACATATTCACAAAACAAATATGAACATTCATGTCCTATTATCTCATACATCTTCATATATTCACCCGGTGCATCGGTTGTGATGTTGCATACTAAAAGCCAACTTGCAAGTGTATAATTTTAAAGTGTAGTAAAATTTCATCTACTCTATAATCTTATCTCAATTGAAAGAATTGTATCCAAATTGTTATCTATGCATAGAAATATTTTTCCACTCAAATGGAACCGTCATTTGAATGACTTATGGTCGTAGAATCAATCATCAGCAAAGTAATCGCTACCAGAAATTCGTTAGCAGATGCTCGATCTTTGTTTATTACAACTCAATTCCTTCATATGACATTCAAACTTTCCATTTCTTGAACAAATAACACTTGAACAAATGTGTTGAAAAACATCTCGTCGTCTGATGAAGATGAAGATGAACCCAAAAAAGTTCCATCTTTCGAGTATTTTGTAATATGTTTATGAGAATAAAAGCTTAAAATAGTTGTATGAAAATCGTATAAAATGTATGGTATTTACATAGCTAATTTTGAAGAAAAAATAAATAAATAACATTTTAGCTTCCAACAATCACATTTTTTTTGAAGGAGATCGGTTTTGTGAGTTGTGCATGCATCCAAACAAATGGGACATTAGTGATTAGCACTACCATGGGCCGGCCCAAAGGTCGGACTACTTGATCCACGGCCCGGAATATCAACCTTGAGCGGCATAATGTTTAGTCCATCTGTTATTATGGGTAGATAATGTAATTGGGCCCAAAATTTATCCACGACACATTAATTTTTATGGCCTGGGATTTGGCGTTCGTGAAACTGAACATGTGATTGGCAAAATCAAAACTCAACGCCTAAGAGAAGAAGATGAGGAGTCGATATTCTATCAGGCTTGTTGCTTCACGATTATTATTTATTGGATATGTCATTGCATTGGTAATTAAAAAGGCATTTTATTATTCTTTCAAGTATAAGTTGAAGGCAACAAATTTCATATTTCTTGTATTCTTGTAATGTAATTTTTGATTCTCGGGCATCGTTGCATCAGAATAAACTCTTTATTATCAAACTTTCTTAATCCGAGCTTGTGGAAAAAGGATGTCGATTCAAGCTTGCTTAATCCAAAATTAACAATTAGATTGGTGATTCCCAAATCCGAAATTAATAATTACATTAATTTTAATCTTGTAAGTAAGTGTATTTGTTGAGTTTCTATGAATCATATATAGTGATTCAATTTATGAGTTTATGCTTTAGTTTTTGTTAGAAATATTAGATATTGCTTTTTCATGGGAGGAACGGAGAAAGTAGATAGCTGTATAGGATTTAACTTTTTTTATTATATTATATATTTATTTAAAAATAAAATTTTTAGAATAATGATAAGACCTTTTTTTTTTCTTACTCCTAAGCATTTGAAGATATTTAAATCATTAGAACCAATCTCGTGCTTTTCTATGATGGAGTCGAATTGGTAAATGTATTTAAGGTTTTTTTTTAAGAATATATGGTGATTTGGTTTTGGGATTTTAGTTGGTACTTTTTATTATCAGTGTATGTATTTTGTATTTTGATTATAAATTTTGCTGGCTTATAATGGAGTCACACCTACTTTCAACTACAGAGAACTATGACAACAATTGGCATATATCTTTATATGTACAAAAAAAAAAATTATGTAGTTTGTACCCTAAAAAAATATATTTTCACTTGAACTTTCAGTTACAGAAATATGAGAAAAAGATAGTGACAAGATGGTAATTTTGTTAGTTTGCTTTCATACATTGGCAGTGACAAGATGGTAATTTTGAATGTGTAACGAATCTAAATTCTTTAACATTGGCAATGACAACCGACAAGACAACAACTTTGTTATAGTTTACTTTCATACAAAGATGCTTACTATAAGAAGTTGAATTCATGTGTACATACAAGATGACACTTTGTCTTTTGATATATTATTTAATTATTGTGGCCATTTTTCATTTTGCTTTTGCTCTTCCTAATTGATGGTATTTTTGTGTTGTCTTGTACTACTTTTGTACAAATAAGGGCATTATTAAATATTTTCCTTCAATACATAAAAAAAATCTACAGAATGGCCATAGACTGGTCCGATAGGTTTATGTATTATATACCTTCCATTCTTATATTTTAGCGAGTCACTCACTCACTCACTCTACAATAATTGCTTTGGTGAAAACTTACAACTTGGTATGTCATGGTTCTTGTACTATTTTGTATTTTCTATGTTTTGTGATTAAATATTTTTGGTCTCAATTCCAATGATTTAGTTAAAAAAAAATTACTATCAAATGGAAGCCTTGTAGCTATTTTTTAGAATATATTCAATTTTGCTAAATAAATTTACAACGAGAAGGAAGACAAACGAATAACAAGTTGTGTCGTATTATATAGTTAGATACAATATTAAGATAGAAAGAATATATATATATATATATATATATATATATATATATATATATATATATATATATATATATATATATATATATAAAGTACAAATGGGATATAATATATGTACATTCTAAAAAATAAACATACAAATGGATATATGAACTTTTTAAAAAAATTAACAAAATATCAGTTATATTTAATGACATGACATAGTTTTTTATACTAGAGACTATAGTAGATATATTAATATTCAGACTCAACACCTATGGGCCGTTGAGTCTGATTCCAAGTGTCGATCTAATTCTAGTTGGTGTTGAGCTAAAGAGGTTTTCCTCCCCTCAACCTTAAAGTGTTAAAATTTAAAACCTCAACATAAATATCGATTAACGAGTCCATTTGTAAAATAAATAACTCATGATAAATATTTAACATTTCATTATATTTTAAAACAGGTTACTTTCTGTTTGTAAAATAAATAATTGTATTAATAACTACTTTAATAATTACACTAGGTGTTACAAAGTGTTTTAGTGAGATAGACCATATTACATTATCTTGGATAAGCTTTACTACACATGAACATGATGCATATGATTTTAGGGTTCAAATTTAAATTCAAAGTGTTACTAATGCTTTGCGAATTATCTTCACATGATAGGTTTTAGGATGGGTTTTGTCATATTTTTTTAAAATAGAAAAAAATAAACATGTCTAATTTTATTTACATTACATATTTCCATATAAATAATAAAAAAGTTGTCAGATCTCAACTTCATGAATGCAGTATGAGAAATAAAGACTTCTAGTAATTGATAATTATTCGACCCTTTCACATATGAAATGACGATCAATTGATGATCTCATCTGCGAAATAGTCAAAACAATATCTTTTTTTCTAATACAATAACACTTAAACAAGCATATTTATCTTTCACACCGCCACCTTATTAATAAATTAAATTAACAATATTTACATTCTACTTACCACCTTACTTAAATGCTACATATAGTGTTTTAATTTCAAAGATTATCTGTTCACTATAAATGAATTTATCTAATATGATGTTAGACATTGTAAATAAGAAGATTATTATATTTGTTCCAATGTCAACCCATTTCTTGGTGGCCTGAATGAACTACTACCAACTAAGATGTCCGATTATATATTCGAAGCGATGGCACAAGATGAAGAAGTCAACCTAAGAGACTCAGAAAAAACATCAGATACTTAATGAACGTACAAACGATCTCTCGGTTGAGGTGAAATAAAATGAAGAGTTGATAGTTGATACCAGTGGCGGACCGTAAGAGGGGCTGGGGGAGGCCATCCCCCCCCCCCCCCCCCCCCCCCCCCCCCGGTTTTGAGCTTCCTAATACCCAGCTATGCATAATATATTTATAAAGTCACACAATAGTCAACAAATTAACTAATTTGGCCCCCCGGTTTTGAGCTTCCTAACCACTAGGGGTTGGTTCCTACCTCCATTCGCGTTCACGTTTCCACTACGGGTCCTTGCCATCTTGATCTATACACCGAATAAGGTGAATTCAGATCTTTATTTAGGAGAGACGTTTTAAATCGTCCTTATCACTCCGAAACGTTTACATGCTAGTTCTAATATCGTAGTCGTACGTTTAGAATCCTAAACACATAAGGTTTCCAGATCCGGTCGGCAACAGACCATAGATCCGAACAAAATAACGGCATATCATGCATAAAGCATTTAGCACATAAAAGCATTTTAGGCACAATTCCTAAAATAAGCTAGTACTCACACCTCACAATCATCGCTTAGCATTCTAAGTTTAAGTCTAGAAATCCTACAAATTCCTAGTTCGCTTAAACTAATGCTCTGATACCAACTGTGACATCCCCAAAATCACGGCCAGAAAAGACCGGTTTTGTTTATACTTTATTTCAAAATCAGAGTTATCTTTTAATAAAAGGGTTGCGGAATTTGTCCCAAAACAATAATATGATAAAGATTTATCAAAAGCATTTCCATAGAAATGTATTTCATTAAAAGACTCGGGATGTCATGTTCGTACAGATCAAAAGTATAAACAGTACAATATAAGCCTAACTACATTATTTCATATCTACAGGCCTATATCCGTAATCCCTCGTCCAAAACATCACACCTATGCTCATGCACCACTACCTGTAATGCATAAAACTGAGTGGGTCAGGCTTGGGAGCCTGGTGAGCACATAGGGTTTTCAACCCACAATAAATAAGTTTATTAATTTCATCAATCAACAATAACCCGATTACCCGTTCCCGTTATCCTCACTTTACGTCCCTAAACACCTATCATAAGGGACCTAGCCTAAGGATCATCATCGGGACGAACACTACTGCTAAGGGGATTCCTCAGCAATAAATGTCCTAATAGGCAACCATGTGGGGGATGGAGTACACCGGTGAACACATCGTTCACAACACCTACAGGCTGCGAGCCTGCTAGTGTTCCATTGGACTGTCTAGAAGAGTCCGTGGTCGTCATCTATACTCCGCTAGATGACTGGATCAACAACAACAACATCGAGGCCTCTCATCATTTTATCACACATCACCTATTACATCTACCCATGTTTTACCCCAACATTTTCGTAGATATAAAATACATATACAGTTTAAATCATTGAAAACATGTATAACAACGTTCATCTAACGTAGATAGCAAGTATTCAGATAATATGCACACATAGCACGTAATTTATATAAAATACTTCATATCTATGTGTAAGCTGAAAGTAACTATGCACTCACCGGAAAAGGTGGTGATTCCGAACTCAGACAGCGCTTTGCTTCTTAAAAAGAATTTTTCTTCGACGAAACCTAGTATTATTACCACTAGAGTTTAGTTTATTATTCGTCAAGACTAATTAATAGTCTAGCTATTATTATTATGATTATTATTATTATTATTATTATTATTATTATATAAGCGTCAAAAAAATACTTATATAACCCATAATAATAGCCCAAGTATTTATTATAAGTTCCTAATAACGTTACTATAATTAAATAAAAGTTATATTAAAAATAGCGTAGACATAGCTCACTTACAGCGGGTTTTATAGAAAACCGGGCTTTGCTTGGAGCAGCGTTCCCGAGCCGAAAAGCTCTTCTTCTCAGAGTCTTCGAGCACTCCGGGGCTTCCGCCTCGTGCTAGGGAGGTTCCCTAGGCTTTTCGGGGGATTTCGGGGCTAGAGAGAGGTTCTAGAGAGAGAGAGTAAAGAGAAGAAAGAATGGGAAATGTGTGAAGAAAATGAGGGTGGGAGAGGTGGTATTTATAGGGTGAAATGTGGCTGAACTTGGTGCCACATGTCACCATCTGGTGGCAAGCCTTGGGGAGAAAGCAATGGCCAAGATTGTGCCACATCACCCATTTTCGCACAACACACTTCCGACTTCTAAAATCTGTAACTTTCACATACGACCACCGTTTTTGACGTTCTTTATATCCACGCGTAGGTAATAATAAGATCTACAACTTTCATTTTGACACCGTCAGCTAATTCTCGACCGATCTTAAATTTAACAGTACAAGGAGATTATACTGTTAAACGTCTGCGTAAAATTAATAACTTCTACATACAAACTCTGTTTTTGTCTGTCTTTTTACTGTTGATTTCCTATTAATGAGATCTTCAACTCTCATTTATGTTGCGTAAGCCAAAAACCGCTCGAACTAAAATTCGAGTTTCAGGCCGTGCACTGCTAAGCCGAATCTTAGAAAAATCATAACTTCTTCATACGAAGTCAGATTTGGGCGTTATTTTTATCGATGTTCTTAGTTTAACATATTCTACGACTTTTGTTTAAATTGCTAAGGCTAAAAAGTCTTCTATCGTAAATTCACTATTTACGTCTCCCGGTGTCATGCCGGTTTTGCCGTAAAACTTCGGCGGGCCATAACTTCTTCGTTATAGTTCGGATTTCGGCATTCTTTATATGTACGGAAACCTTGAGACATATTCTACAACTTTATGTAGAGATATCGGGATTATCTCACACTTTAATTTTGACGCTCATTTTTATTCTTTATTAATTATACATTTATAATTAATAATAAACACATAAACACACATAATTCACATAATACTCAAATATTTCATATTTATTACTTCAAAAAGAGTTACAATAGTTGACCTAGACTATTACATTGACAAAAATGTTTAGCCCTAAAAACCCGGACGTTACAATTCTCACCCCCTTAAGATGATTCCGTCCCGGAATCATCAACGAAATAGGGCAGTATAATGACTCCATACATTATCTATTCATCCTAGGTAGTAACTGTAACTTATATGTTGCTTCGAACGGGTATCTAACTCTTGGACTCCTTGATTGCAGGCGGTGCTTGGTCTTGCACCTGCTCGTTAGACTTTCAGTCATGACTTTCGTGTCACAAGCTCATTCTTTATCAGAGACACCTTCTTCTTCTTAGGACAAGTTAATTTTATTGCTACAATTGATCGAGGTGTCATATTCTAATGACCTATTATCGTACGTAACAACGCTTAGACTCAGGTCTCTTAGAGTCAAATTCCGGAATGAAATATGCCTTCCTTCATGGTCTAACGTAATATAATCACATTTTAACATGTAGCATTTCTAGCTACCAACTTTTTTTTAACAACGAGTGTGATACTTCTATTGATCGCTTTGATTTCAATCGTTTGGTTTAAGTCGGACGCTACATCAAACTTGGTTCTCTGAACCACGTAACCTACTCATTGTAGTCGGACTCAATGTGATATGACCACTAGGGTCGGGATAACAACAATTTTCTTAGTTATTACCGAAACAATGGTAACGACATACTTGAATAAAACGAAATCAATTACTAGCTTCTTGGTAACCTTGTGACTTTCCCTGATCCAAGCGTGAGTCCTGTGCTTCCGGTAGTATATGCATCTAGTACCTTTCACACCTACTCATACTCGTCCCAAGTATTGTCTCGCAGTTTTCCAAGTCACCATTCAAGAAAATCACATAACAGTTTAACACACCAGATTACAAAACGAAGATTTTATTATCTCTTGAAACTATTACATAGGTGTTCAAGTTCACCCTAGACTATGCCTCTAATAGGATACATCATATGGTTCTATCTCTTTGGCTACCTCATAGCTTGATCTTCGGGTATGAATTCCTCATCCTTGGTTCCTCGCATTGTCTTCTGCTTCGTCGAGGATCATGTGGAATGCCCTTGGCCTCGATGGCGTTTCTGGTCTTGCTACTTTATTTTTCTTTGGGCAATTCCTTGAAAGATGCCCCCCTTCTTTACAATCATAACACAACCTCTTGTTGGATGTACACTCATTGGCGTAATGCCCAGACTTTCCACACTTGAAACATGTCACCTCTTCGCCGCATTTTCCAAAGTGTTTCTTGTTGCATTTATCACACCATCTTGGTTCACCTCCTCCTCCAGGCTTCGTGAATTTTCTCTCCTTGTTGTACCTTGAGGATCCTTCAAACTTCCGCTTCTCTCCTGCCTTATCTTTTTCTAGACCCTTTTCCCTTATCTAGGCCTCTACATTCTTAGCTGCCCTAACAACTATTTTCAAGGTAGTTGCCATTTTGACCATTGGGCCAAAGTCAGTGGGTAATCCGTTAGCAAACCTATCAATCTTGGAGAGTTCAGTAGGCACCAAGTAGGGGAATAGCTTCATCCTCTCGGTGAATGCGGTGGCATACTCACCAACACTTATCCTCCCTTTCTTCAAGTTCTAAAACTCGTTGTTTAGGTCTATCGGATCTATCTATGAGCAGTACTGCACTTTCAACTGTTCCAAGAACTCTTCCCATGACATCCTTAAGGCTTCTCCTCGTGGCATCCTATCTGCCAATAGCTTCCACCAGCTCAAAACTCCAGTTTTCAGTTGTCTTACAGCGAAGACGGTCTTCTGTTTGTCGCTACAGTCACAACTCTCAAACACCATCTCCATCTCGGAGATCAAATCCATAATCTCAACAAGCTTTGGGCTTCCTGAGAGACTTGGTGGTTTCGCACCCAATAAATTCTTGTACATTCTCCCATCCTTGTCGTTTCTCCTCTCCGGGCCATCCCTTTGATCACCTTGAGTCCCCACTTGACTCACTTGGCGGCTGTAGTTCCCTTCCTCCGATTGCTCGGGAATAAGCTCGGGTTGCTCAATGGGCATAGTAGGTTCGTCCCTATTCAACATCCGCCTCATTTCTTCCCTTTGTTCAGCTAGCATAACCCGAATCCTGGCTTGAACTCCAGCCATGGTGACTGGCTCAGGTGCAACTTCTCCAACAATAGGTATTTGCTGAACCACTAGGGGTTGGTTCCTACCTCCATTCGCGTTCACGTTTCCACTACGGGTCCTTGCCATCTTGATCTATACACCGAATAAGGTGAATTCAGATCTTTATTTAGGAGAGACGTTTTAAATCGTCCTTATCACTCCGAAACGTTTACATGCTAGTTCTAATATCGTAGTCGTACGTTTAGAATCCTAAACACATAAGGTTTCCAGATCCGGTCGGCAACAGACCATAGATCCGAACAAAATAACGGCATATCATGCATAAAGCATTTAGCACATAAAAGCATTTTAGGCACAATTCCTAAAATAAGCTAGTACTCACACCTCACAATCATCGCTTAGCATTCTAAGTTTAAGTCTAGAAATCCTACAAATTCCTAGTTCGCTTAAACTAATGCTCTGATACCAACTGTGACATCCCCAAAATCACGGCCAGAAAAGACCGGTTTTGTTTATACTTTATTTCAAAATCAGAGTTATCTTTTAATAAAAGGGTTGCGGAATTTGTCCCAAAACAATAATATGATAAAGATTTATCAAAAGCATTTCCATAGAAATGTATTTCATTAAAAGACTCGGGATGTCATGTTCGTACAGATCAAAAGTATAAACAGTACAATATAAGCCTAACTACATTATTTCATATCTACAGGCCTATATCCGTAATCCCTCGTCCAAAACATCACACCTATGCTCATGCACCACTACCTGTAATGCATAAAACTGAGTGGGTCAGGCTTGGGAGCCTGGTGAGCACATAGGGTTTCCAACCCACAATAAATAAGTTTATTAATTTCATCAATCAACAATAACCCGATTACCCGTTCCCGTTATCCTCACTTTACGTCCCTAAACACCTATCATAAGGGACCTAGCCTAAGGATCATCATCGGGACGAACACTACTGCTAAGGGGATTCCTCAGCAATAAATGTCCTAATAGGCAACCATGTGGGGGATGGAGTACACCGGTGAACACATCGTTCACAACACCTACAGGCTGCGAGCCTGCTAGTGTTCCATTGGACTGTCTAGAAGAGTCCGTGGTCGTCATCTATACTCCGCTAGATGACTGGATCAACAACAACAACATCGAGGCCTCTCATCATTTTATCACACATCACCTATTACATCTACCCATGTTTTACCCCAACATTTTCGTAGATATAAAATACATATACAGTTTAAATCATTGAAAACATGTATAACAACGTTCATCTAACGTAGATAGCAAGTATTCAGATAATATGCACACATAGCACGTAATTTATATAAAATACTTCATATCTATGTGTAAGCTGAAAGTAACTATGCACTCACCGGAAAAGGTGGTGATTCCGAACTCAGACAACGCTTCGCTTCTTAAAAAGAATTTTTCTTCGACGAAACCTAGTATTATTACCGCTAGAGTTTAGTTTATTATTCGTCAAGACTAATTAATAGTCTAGCTATTATTATTATTATTATTATTATTATATAAGCGTCAAAAAAATACTTATATAACCCATAATAATAGCCCAAGTATTTATTATAAGTTCCTAATAACGTTACTATAATTAAATAAAAGTTATATTAAAAATAGCGTAGACATAGCTCACTTACAGCGGGTTTTATAGAAAACCGGGCTTTGCTTGGAGCAGCGTTCCCGAGCCGAAAAGCTCTTCTTCTCAGAGCCTTCGAGCACTCCGGGGCTTCCACCTCGTGCTAGGGAGGTTCCCTAGGCTTTTCGGGGGATTTCGGGGCTAGAGAGAGGTTCTAGAGAGAGAGTAAAGAGAAGAAAGAATGGGAAAGGTGTGAAGAAAATGAGGGTGGAAGAGGTGGTATTTATAGGGTGAAATGTGGCTGAACTTGGTGCCACATGTTACCATCTGGTGGCAAGCCTTGGGGAGAAAGCAATGGCCAAGATTGTGCCACATCACCCATTTTCGCACAGCACACTTCCGACTTCTAAAATCTGTAACTTTCACGTACGACCACCGTTTTTGACGTTCTTTATATCCACGCATATGTAATAATAAGATCTACAACTTTCATTTTGACACCGTCAGCTAATTCTCGACCGATCTTAAATTTAACAGTACAAGGAGATTATACTGTTAAACGTTTGCGTAAAATTAATAACTTCTACATACGGACTCTGTTTTTGTCTGTCTTTTTACCGTTGATTTCCTATTAATGAGATCTTCTACTCTCATTTACGTTGCGTAAGCCAAAAACCGCTCGAACTAAAATTCGAGTTTCAGGCCGTGCACTGCTAAGCCGAATCTTAGAAAAATCATAACTTCTTCATACGAAGTCATATTTGGGCGTTCTTTTTATCGATGTTCTTAGTTTAACATATTCTACGACTTTTGTTTAGATTGCTAAGGCTAAAAAGTCTTCTATCGTAGATTCACTATTTACGTCTCCCGGTGTCGTGCCGGTTTTGCCGTAAAACTTCGGCGGGCCATAACTTCTTCGTTATAGTTCGGATTTCGGCATTCTTTATATGTACGGAAACCTTGAGACATATTCTACAAATTTATGTAGAGATATCGGGATTATCTCACACTTTAATTTTGACGCTCATTTTTATTCTTTATTAATTATACATTTATAATTAAATAATAAACACATAAACACACATAATTTACATAATACTCAAATATTTCATATTTATTACTTCAAAAAGAGTTACAATAGTTGACCTAGACTATTACATTGACAAAAATGCTTAGCCCTGAAAACCCGGGCGTTACAAAATAACCATGAACTATCCAAAAAAATCTGAAAATCGTTGTTAAAAATAAGAGAGATCTTGTTTCATTAGGAAAAGGAAAATTAAGAAACCAAAACCTTATAAAAACTAATCAAATTCTAATCATATTTACACAATTCTTAACTCAAACCTTGAGTTTAAGAAAACCTAAAAATTTATAGCTCCCATTCGATTACCTTCTTCGCATGGTTTCCTTCAATTATTGTTCTTTGCCGAAGTTTAACAAAACCTGAGGTTAAAAACATATGATTTCCATCTGCCTACCTTGTTAGAAATATGGTTTTGTGACACTTGGAAATCTGAGAATCATGATAATCACTTTCAAATCGAAGTATTTGGGTGGTACTCCAAAATCCTCAATTGGATAAGTCTCAGAGAAAATCAGAGAGAAAGAAAGAGAGAATGAGATGGTGTAATTTCGTGAGTACCAAAAAAATGATTAAAATTGGTTACAAACCTTCATTATCTGAAAAACTATCAAAACTGTCATATAACAGTTTTTCTCAACAGTCAAAATTGTTATAAATCTAGGTTCATTCAGGGGCTTCGCCTCTAAATGACAATATACTTTGATACTTGAACAAACTTAAACAAGTGTGTACTCCACACCTTCCTTACTTGTTTAATATTTATCAAGATCATTTTTAGTCAACAAAGTAATCTCATTACACTTAAATAACATTGATGATAACAAATCACCAACAAACCTCCCCCATTTAAGTGTAATCTTGATTAACTTAAAATGAAACATAAGACCAACAAAACTGATGCATAAATGAAATATCATGACGAGTGAATTTCATATTAGTATATTATTCATTCCAAATATTCAAATATTAGGGTGCCACTAAGGATTGAACCATTTCCATTCTAAGTGAATACATGAAGATAATATACACAACAATTTACATTCTCAAAGTTCTTACTTGACACTATATTTTACTAGCTTGTGTCCCATACTTCAATAAGCATATCAAAGTCAAGTCCCAACTTCTTGAAGCAACTAAACTTCATGGTTATATAGGTAGTTATTTTGTTCTTGCACCTGCAAATGCAATTTTTCAAAGAACTATTAAGAAATAAAATTTCAACCTCCCTAACTTGCAGTATTGAACACATACATTGGGATGATAATAAAATGTCTTCCAATCTTCAAATACAAAGCTTTCCACATTGAATTTAACATCTAATATTGCATTAGATGGGAATTGGATATCTCAATATAAAAGATTTAAGTGGACTTTAAACCTATGCCTACAGCCGCCTTGTGCACAAGATTTCTTGCTAATCCTTTGGTTTGATGATCGGCTAAATTCAACTGAGCTCTTACAAACTCCACAGATATCACACCAGTCATGATGAGCTCACGAATCATGCTATGTCTAACACCTAAATGTCTAGACTTTCCATTGTACACTTGACTATAAGCCTTAGCCAAGGTTGAAGCACTATCACATCTAATAGAAATGGTAGATATCAGTTTGGGCCATAATGGAATTTCATAAATCAAATTCCTTAGCCACTCAGCTTCTTTACCTGCAGCAGACAAAACAACAAACTCAGACTCCATGGTTGAGTTAGTAATACAAGTCTGTTTCTTAGATGCCCAAGAAATGGCACATCCTCTAAGAAGAAACACACAACCACTAGTAGAGGAGTGATCCTCTAAGTTGTTAATCCAACTGGCATCTGAATAACCTTCTAAAACAGAAGGATATCCACTATAATTTAAACCATAATTCATGGTCCCTTTTAAGTACTTGAATACTTTACTCACAACTTGCCAATGATTTGAACTAGGATTACTAGTATATCTACTAAGCCTTCCCACAACATATGTTATATCAGGCCTAGTACTAGTCATGGCATACATTAGACAACCAATATGTAACGCCCGCAGATCCGGGCTAGTCAATTTAGAGGCAATAGGGGTCGAAAACGACTTTTCTACAAAAAGATTATTTAGAATAAATAATCTTAACCAAGTTGTAGAATATGTCACAAGGTTTCCGTACATATAAAGAACACCGAAATCCGAGTTATAACGAAGAAGTTATGACCCGTCGAAGTTTCGCGTCGGAACCGGCACAGCGCCGGGAAGCGTAAATAGTAAATTTATGATAGAGAGAGATTTAACCTTAGCGATCTAAATGAAAGTCGTAGAATATGTTAAACTAAGAACATCAATAAAAAGAACGCCCAAATCTGACTTCGTATGAAGAAGTTATGATTTTTCGAAGTTTCGGATTAGCGGTGTACAGCCCGAAATTCGAATTTTAGATCGATTGATTTTTAGCTGACACAACCTAAACAAGAATCGAAGATCTCGTTATTAGTAGCATAACAATAAAAAGACAGACGAAATGGACATCGGATAAAGAAGTTATGAGATTTTAACGGACCAATCTTGTCCCGGCCTGTTAAAAATATAACTTTAAAAATAAATTCAAAATTAGCCGACGGAGTCTAAACGAAAGTTGTAGAGTACGTCTCCACCTACGTGTGGATATAAAGAATGTCAAAAATGGAGTTCGTATGAACGAGTTACAAATTATAATAGCATATTTACGTATTAAAATAAAGTATAAATCATGTATACGTACACATATATATACATATGTATATATCATTAGAAAGGTATCGACGATGCGGTCATTATAAGACTAATGTTGAGTTCTTTCGACATTAGTTTAGTACAAATATCATTAAATCCATTTAAAATAGTATTATAGATGGGTATTTAGTTGTTTATATAACTAAAATGTCATTAAGTAATTATGGAGGGTAGTTTTTGAAAATTCAATTAGTATAAATAAGAGCCTTGGGCTCTCATATTTCTTATATCATTCTCTTGATTCAATAGTCTTTCTCTCATTATCCCCCAAGCATTTTGGTCCCTCGTGATTTGACTTCTCTTTCTGTAGTTTTTAGTATAGTAAGGTGAGCGCTGAAGCGCTGCACGAATCTTTCTTAGAAAGATTCAGCGACGAAGTTCTGCCCTTGCAGAGCCTCAACTCCTAGCTAAAATCTCCTTGTAAGTAAGTTATGCTTAACCCATTTTAATATAGCTTATATTTAAAATTAATATTGTTATTATGAACTTATAATAAATATTTGAGCTATTATTATGACTTATATAAGTGTCGTTATAATATCTTTTTAACTACTCGCGGTACGGGGAATCTGCTTTAAAGAGCCGCATAGGGTTGTTGGATTTCAGAAGTGTTATACGCCAAAATGGTCCTGCCCTCCGGTGTTTTATGTCTGGCCCCTGTCTGTACATAGTGGTTGGAAAGTATTGTTTAAACGCTTATATAATAATAATAATAATAATAATAATAATAATAATAATAATAATAATAATAATAATAATAATAATAATAATAAGACTAATAATTAGTCACGGTAATATTAGACTAAAATCTAGTGGTGATAATACTAGGTTTCGTCAAAGGAAATTATTTTAAAGTAAACGAAGCGCTGTCCGAGTACCGAGTCACCACCTTCTTAGGTGAGTGCATAGTCCCTTTCATCTTACACATAGATATGAAGTATTTTAATATAAATTACGTGCTATGTGTGCATATTGTCTGAATACTTGCTGTCTATGCTGAGTGAAAGATTTTATACATGTTTTAAATGATTTAAACTATATATGTATTTTATATCTACGAAAATGTTGGGGTAAAACATGGGTAGATATAATAGATGAAATATGAGTTGGATGATGAGTTGAGAGGTGATATAGACTATAAGGTGTGGGTGAGAGGTGTACGATGTGAGAAGCCTTTTTCCCAAACGATGTCCCCGTCATTCAACAGAGTATGGATGACAACCACGGACTATCCTAGATAGTCCAGTGGAACACTATCAGGCTCGCAACCTGTAGGTGTTGTGAACGATGTGTTCACCCGGTGTACTCTAAACCTTGGTGATCATGCAGACTTGATACCTAGACCCTGGCGATCATGCAGACTTGGTGCCAAAACCTTGGCGACTATGCAGACTTAGTGCCTATTGTATAAATTCTGGCGACTATGCAGACTTAGTGCCTAAACCCCGGTGACGATGTGTTGGGTTTTGAGCAATCTAACACTTCCTAAGTGTGCATGCAACCCTAATAAACCTTGGATCTATGTTTGTCTAAATACATGCAAAATAATAATTTTCCAAGGTTTATAACCTATCTAACATGGCATGGGGAACATTTCAACATAAAAGAGTTAGAAGAGATTACATACCTTTTGGTGAGTTTGGTTCTAAGGAGTTTGAGGGCCAAGCACCAATAGTGTGAATGCCTCAAATGGAATCACAAACACCACAAACTCTTGGAAAACTTTGAGAGAGTATACACCTTGTATAAAATCGGCCACACACATGCACACACACACTAGTTCACTAGTTTTCTCTTAGGCTCCATTTCATGCTCCATAAGCATGCTTATATAGTGTGAATGGTTAGGGTGAAACCCTAATAACCCATGTCTTTTCCTTTTCCAAGGATCCATGGGTTAAAAGCTCCATGGATCATCCATGGACTTCCACATAAGCCTAGCCCATTAATAAATGAGTATTAGCCCACACTATATAAAACAAATAGCCCATAATCTAATTAGTCTTTCTTTTAATCTCTAAATTAATTCATAATTAATTTAAGACTAAAACTAATTAAATAACGTAACTTCATATTAATATATTATAACTCATAATATATTAATAAACATATGTGTATAACTCTCATAAAATTATCCATAATAGTTTGGATGAGATGCAACCCAAATGGACCATGCCGGTCGGGTCAAGTATATACCAAATAAGTTATGGACTTAGACACCTTATCCAACAGACTCCCACTTGGATAAGTCTAATAACTATATTTGCCTATAACTTCAGGAACCAACCAACAATCGTAGCTCTCGAAAACTCCCTCGAACAATGAAGACTCTGTCGAACTATGAAGCGCCATTTTAGATAAGTGATCACATAATCCTCTGTTCTCATGATATCAACCGGACAAACACATGGAACTATGTCTTGCTTATTGTCTAGCAGTTGTTTCTCGATTTTCCGATTTGTTTGACGAAGAACTTCACTGAACACATCGGTTTAGTTCTGACCAGGCCTGGTACATGGGTCAACACAAAATCATCGAGGGGCCCAGATATCGCTTCTATTTCTAGAAGGAACAGATAAACTTCGACTGATATGCTTGTTCTACTACTTATTGAATTGTACAAAAAGGCACGTTTTATAACATCAAGTTACTGATGCGTTTACGTGCAATCAATGCACAACCAACTCATAGGTAACAACTCATATCTCTAGGTTTAAAGATTTATATGATGTTATCGTCTCACGATCACTCGAGATAAATTCCATGAAGTGATACAAGTGAGCGTGGGTTTATACCAATACTCATAACTTATGAGTACTCATGAATGTTGCAGCAACCATTGCCATGTCTAAAAACCTTTAAGGCATCTACAAACCCAATTCATGACAATCTTGATTCATACCTACTTCCGACGTATGATCGATTGTGGAGGTTTGAATAAATAAATTATTCTGGAAGTCAAAACATGCAAAACTAAAACAATAGTAAATAATTGACAATGATAGTAACACTTTACTCATAAATAAATCACAAATTTTATTCATCATCAAACGTCGATTACATTTTACAAGTTTCAGGAAAACTATCTAATCTGTAAAACTAATATCGTCCCTCAGCCCGATACGTCTCGCATGTTGAAAATGCTTAACCCTCGTCAGTCCCTTCGTAAGGGGATCTGCAGGATTCTCATCCGACGATATCCTCCTTGTCACAAGGAGTCCTTCTTCAATCTTGTGTCTTATGAAGTGACATTTTCTATCAATGTTTCAGGATCTGCCATGATCTCTTGGTTCCTTGGCTAAGGTAACCGCACTATTGTTGTCACCGAAAATCTCTATAGGTTCCTTAATAGCTGGTACAACTCCAAGGTCTCCGATGAAGTTCTTTAGCCATATCGCCTCCTTCGCTGCTTCACTCGCTGCTATATACTCTGATTCACAAGTCGAATCAGCCACCGTCTACTGCTTGGAACTCTTCCAAGAAATTGCCCCTCCATTTAAGGTAAAGATCCAACCCGACTGAGAGCGGAAATTATCCCTATCAGTCTGAAAACCAGCATCACTATACCCTAATACTTTCAAGTCATCACAGCCACCAAGGGTAAGGATCCAATCCTTAGTCCTCCGTAGGTACTTGACAATGTTCTTTACCGCGGTCCAATGAGCCTTGCCAGGGTTCCCCTGAAACCTGCTGACCATGCTCAAAGCAAATGCCACATCAGGACGGGTACAAGTCATGGCATACATGATTTAGCCAACTGCGGAAGCATATGGTAATTGGCTCATCTCAGCTATCTCTGCCTCTGTACTCGGACTCTGAGTCTTACTCAGTTTGGTATTGCTTTGGATCGGTAAATCTCCTTTCTTGGAATTCTCCATGTTGAACCTTTTCAACACCTTATCCAAGTAGATACTCTGACTAAGTCCAATTAGTCTTCTACTCCTTTTTCTTAATATCCTTATCCCTAGGATATAGGTAGCCTCCCCTAGGTCCTTCATAGCAAAGCACTTCCCAAGCCAGGACTTAACCTCCTGCAAGGTTGGGATGTCATTTCCTATGAGTAGTATTGTTGGGTTATGAGCATTCTAACACTCCTAAGTGTACATGCAACCCTAAATACCTTGGATCTATGTTTTCTCTATTATACATGCAAATATGAATATCCAAGGTATTATCCTAATCTAGCATACAAAATAATGGATATAACAAGATAGAATACATACCTCTTTGGTAGTGCTTGTCTTCATGAAGCTTGAGTGCTTAGTGCCCCAAGTGTGACACCTCAAATGGTTCACACAACACCATAAGCACTTGGAATAACTTAGAGAGAAATTAGACACTTCATAAAATCGGCTAGCCCTCTCTAGAATAATCTAGTGACCGATTTTGGGAAGAATAATATCTTTATATAGTGTTACAATTAGGGTAAACCCTAATTGTCATGACTTTCCATTTCCTTGGATCCATGGGTTCAAATACACAATGGAGCATCCAAGGAGCATCATATGGGTTTTGGCCCAACTAGATAATCCATGGAGCATTAGCCCACTATACAAGTATGGATGATTTACACAATCAACCCATATATTTAATTAGTCTTCTTTTGATCACTTAATTAATCCTAGATTAATTCTTGATCAATACTAATTAAATAATCTTATTATTCTTATTATTAATATACTAGAACTTATAATATATTAATAACCATAAGTGTCTTATTTCTCTCATTATAGTCTATCCAAGTGCATGATGCCATGCAACCCAAATGGACCATGCCGGGTCGGGTCAAGTCTTACCAATTATAGTTATGGACTTAGACATTAATCCAACAGTCTCCCACTTGGATAAGTCTAAAACTATTATTGCGTATGACTTCAGGAACCAACTGGCAATCGTAGCTCTCAAAAGCTTCTGTCGAACTCTGACCTTGTAGATGAACTCTGATCTTGTCGATGACTTGTCCATTAGATAAGGGATCATATATTCCTCCATTCTAGATATCATATGGACTGAGACATGGATTATAATCATTCTCTCTGTCCATTTGTTGTTTCCCGATTTCTGATTTATGACGACTGACTAATTGAACAAATCAAATCAGTCCTAGCCCGGCCGAGCACTTCCATTTGTCATCATCAAATCATCGAGGGGCCCACAGATATCGCTTTCATCCCGAAGGTAAAAGGAATGGATAAACTTCGACTCATATGGCTTGTTCTACTACTTGTTGAATCATACACAAAGACACGTTTTATAACATCGAGTTACCAATGCGTTTCGTGTAATCAATGTACTATCAACTCATAGTAACAACTCATATCTCTAGGTTTGAAGAATATAAGATATTATCGTCTCATGATCACTCGTGATAAAACCCATGAAGTGATTCCAATGAGCGCGGGTTGAATCCAATACTCAGAACTTATGAGCACTCATGAGTGTTGTAGCTATTTGTCCAACACCTTAGACCTCTACAAGCCAACCCATGACAGTCTTAATTCATATCTACTTCCAACATATGACCGACTGTGGATGGTTTGAATAACTTAGTCATTCCGAAAGAATAACCTAGTTTATTCGGGAAGTCAAAACATGCAAAGTGAAACACAATAATAATTGAATCCAATATGGTCTCAGAACTTATGAATATAAATAAAACTCCTTTTATTTATCACCATATGATTACACATTATTCATTGTATATTGTTTCAGCTATCAACATTATTCTTGAATTTAAAACAATAGTTGTCCCATGCTCCAAGCATGCACACTATGTTTTCTAAACAATAGTCATGCCATACACCAAGTATGCATAATATGTTTGTCTATGATCTTTATTTTGTGAACTAGATCAAATGAACATAACTTCAATGATTCTCTTTTCACACTCCCAAATCCTTACTGCAAATGCAAGAATTCCAAATTCATGTCATTTACTGAAATCTGTTAGATTCTAAACTTATATGCATCGATCCTCTTGTAATGATTATGCACAAAGTCAGAGAGACTTAACAACAATCATTACAGAGCATTCCAAAGGAGATCAAGTCCTTGGAACCATCCTTCTTGCATTAAGTTTCCTTAATCTTACACAGATTGAAAATTCTAACTTTGAAACATTTCCGAATTCATTTTGACTATCACTTCTGAACAAGAGTTGCCTCCTTACAGATTATGTCAATATGGTTCTTCCAGAATTATCACTATACTTCCAATTGTCCTTGAGAAACCAGTCTTTGGTAAACCTTAGATTGTCCTCGACATTTGTTTAATCCTTTTAGTCATATCCAGTTCTAAACCTTTTCCCTTCTTAATGCCCCAGGCATTTGGAAATTTTTAGAAAGGATGAATATAGCACATGTAATCGATCCTATATCCGAAGCATATGGGACACGATTCATGATGTCTCACATAAAGACTAAACCACTCTTTTGCTATAACATTTCCATTTTAATTTGCCAAGTTCTCATAATTCAGATTATGAAAAGGGATGCCGTAATCATAATCGAATTTAAGAACGCAAATAATGGACCCATATACAGAATTTCCTTATGTTGAGCCATTCCAACATGAAATTCATATATATCCTTGACTAAATGATTAAAACCTCACGATCTAAGCTTATAGATTTGAGATGAAGTATAATTTCCTCTCCCTTAATTATAGCAAAACAACTTTTTCCCAATCGAAACCTTTTGTTTTTCTATAATTAACATTGCTAACTTGCAATACTTATCATAATTATCATGCTCCCACTAACATGATGATTATTAGCATAACACTTATGCTCCCACTAGCTTTGACATGTACTCAGAAATCAGCTGGACTTCTAGAAATCAATACTTTATTGACCAAAGTTCAGATTTCTGATACTGGATTGTTTTTGATAGAACTTTATCAAAATCATACACCTTTTCTTAGATAGCTCATGGGTGTGTCAAAACAATTTTAAGAACTATGAAAAGGGATGCCGTAATCATAGTCTTGATTGTTTTGACCTTTACCATTTCTCACAAGTCCAGGTTAGTGTGCCGGTAAACCACACACGCTCCACTAACGACTTTGAGAATGCAAATATCACAATTGCTATCTAGCTAAAATCTACTTAGTGGAAGTGTTTCCTCACCATCATTTTCATGAATCGAAGAGAAACCTTATGACACTTAGATTTAATGGTGTATGAGTTCTTATCCATGTGAATTGTCATAACCATAGTCACAAGACAAGGATAATGACAAATCCAAACTCATATGGACTGAACTCAATCTTAATTTCTTGCCACCTGGCAGCTCAAGGGCCTACCATTGCTTCCAAGTTGTTGTGCAACACATTGAGAACTCTAAGAACTCATATGCAAAGCCAACTTTAACTGGAATGGGCACAGAATATGTCAACACAATAGGTTATAAACCTCAAGTCGTGTGCTAGTGAAGAACTTCAGGTTTCATTCTTGATTAGTTCTTGAGACTTTCAAGACCTTTAAGACTCCCACTTTCCTCTTGACCTATAAGACTCCCTTGTCAAACATCCAAGAGATAGTGTGGATTCTAATCAAGACAAACACTTCACACAATTGGCCGAAGTTGGTCTTTGTTTTATCCAAAACATCACAACTTACCAATTTCAAATGTACAAGAGTAAAAAACTTTTACTCTTACATTTGATAAGTGTTTTAAACCTTCTTAAAGATATGTCACTCAAATTACAATCTTGTAGTACGACTCTAAGACTTGTATTGGAACGAAGTATGACTCATCTTCTTGATTTAACCATTTCAACAATTCAAGATCCCTTCTTCTTAGTCATAAGAATGCACTAAGACTTCCTTAGAGAACTAATTTTGATATGGTTTCTTAATCATTAAGATGATCACAAAACTGATACTAAAGTACTCTCCCATCTTTTCAGATTTGAGAAACTTTTATCCTTCTGCCTAAGTTGATTCTTTTATTCGCTCTGCCTTACATTGGAACCTTTTCCAATGTCTCAGAGTTACACTTAAGCCTGTAAGTATAATCATATTTACTGAGCTTTAGTAAACTATGATGAATAGCCTTATGAATCTTTTGTGATGGACTTGACCAGTGCACAAGAATGTGTACTCGATCCCTTAGTCCATTACTTTACTCACACATCCATGTGAATAAGTAATTAGTCTTAATTTTTCCAATACTTGAAAGTTCTCATTCATCATGCTATACAACTTTCATGATTCCAAGTCCCGGTCCAATTGAGACTTTGGATGATGAGAATCTTTCCTTGTTTGGTAAATTTAGACATTACCACAAATGAAAGAATCAATTTCATATTTCCACTCTTGCTATTAATGGAATCGTATAAGCAACAATTTTTCCTCAAATGCCATTGTAAGGATATTTTAAAATAAATAAAATCAAAATTTTCTTTTTATTTTAAAACTATGCGGAAAAACTTATCCTTACAATCCATACGAAAACTTGTTGTTGTCTATTCCTTAGCAATATCTCATAACTCCTAAGAAGTAGCTCAAGAATCCGATCTTCAAACTACGCGATAGAAATCCATCTATGCGATCAGATTCAGCATATTCTTTCTTTAAGTTCCTTTACTTTTCTTTGATTCTTAAAACATTACCATGTGACCCAGTCACAACATGTATCAGGAATCTCATAATAGAAACTTAACAGAGTTAGATTAGTGGACTTTACCTGAAGTAGAGTCAATCTTATTGACTTTAACATCCTTAGGTAAACTTGGCAGCTTCGCAACTAATGACCCTTCCTTTGGCAATATAGACATATGGACCCTTTGATAATGGTACACGGGACTATCACAGACTTAGCTTTTCTCTTTACCATTTGTTCAACCGAGTTGACTATGGCCGATCCCTTTCCATTGGGAAGAGAATGCTTTTTCTGTATTTCCAGTGTCACCATTGTCAATGTCCATAAAGTTTCAGGAAGTTGATCTTAACAATAGATAAGATCATTAAGGGTCTTGTCATAGTCTATTTCATAGGTGTCCCAAAGGAACTCACTATGTAACTTAGAAAGTGATTGAACCACCAACTTTCTCAAGACATTGACACCCAACTCTCCCGGCTTGTCAATATGTGACTACATCTCCAAGATGTGATCACACCTAGACCTTGTCTTGCCAATAGGGTTCGAGTGACCTTAAATTTTTCAAGAACTTGTGGGTTAGGGAGAATAATTGGAAGAGAAGAGAGAAGTATGATATCCATGGGACATCATCTTCATTTAGGAAAGCTTGTTTCAAGAGATTTGGGAAGATCATAAATGTCTAATCCAGACATGTTATGGGAGATATTCAAGATAGTTGATCTTTGAGTCCTTAATATGACACCCAATATGAAAATATTAAGGCTAGGACCCAACAAACTATTTTATAACTTAGAAGAGGTATGCCGTAATCCAAGCTATAAAACAATTTGAAGGTAGGTGAATGACGATTCACCAATTTCCACCAAGATAAACGAAATGTATTATTAGGTTTTTAATTGGTTTTGAAACTCCTAGATCTTTTGAGATTCATTGAACTGTTCAATGGCATGTTTCAATCTCGAGTGTGCCCTTCAGGTTTTGTGACTGGGATGCCGAGGATCACAAAACAAGGTGTGAAGTAACCATGCAAATTACTGGGTACCCTTAAGTGTTTATCCCTCAATCGATGTGCCGGTTAACCACACACGCTCCATCGATACTATGATAAACATTAAGTTACCCTTTGCCTACCTTGTTAAATACGAGTTAGTGTGCCGGTTAACCACACGCGCTCCACTAACCGACTCAAACAAAGTGCAAAGTGTAATTTCACGGATTAGCACCTTATTCACATTTTTCTAAGTAACTAAGATTGGGTATTATTAAAAGTTTAGTTACTTAGTATTTATCATTAATACTTTTAATGAAGGGAGAATTATAGTCATGTCAAACCCGTTCGGCTAACGACCCTCCACCAGTCAAGCGAGCGGTGGGTGAGAGTGGACACCCATTAAGTTGCCATTTTATAGGCAACAACCTTATACCCACCTTATAGACCGGCTTCGTGAATGAGGCGTACTAGCGGTAAGACCGACTTTACTCTTATACATATATATATTATTAACTTATAATATTATAAAGTATAAGGGTTGAATTTTAACTTTTAAAATTCTAAGGGCTAACTTGGAATTAAAGTATTCATAAGAGAAAACTTTACAAATTCCAAAACTTGAGGGCAAGTTTTTGAAACTATTCAAAACTAATTAATTCCATAACTTATGTATTTAAAGTAGTTTTGTCACAACTGTAAATTTTGAGCCATGTAATCTATATATTCAAGTTAATGTGAATCAAAAACTTCAATCAAATACAACATGCTACTACCACAAATAGTCATCAAACAATTGGAGACCCTAGAAGCTCTTGTTAAGTCTATTTTAGACTAGAACTTCCTTATTGGATCCCAATGGACCAATAAGCTTCCAATTGGACTACCATGGGCTTAGGACCCTAATTGGGCTCTAATTGGACCCACATTCGTTTATTTCAATATTTTGGGCTAGGTAGAACCTAGAATGAAATAAATCACAAGTTTTGATCCATAATTTAACCTAACCTAGCTTAATAAAGCATAAAAATCACAATTTTATTTTATAAGGCCAATAAATACCCTAAACTACCTCTAATGTTGGGCTTAGGGGCAAAAAGCCCAATTTTTCCTTCTTCCCTTCACATTCTCGGCCCAAGGCCCAAATCCAAGAGAGAGTTGACTTGTTGTGCCACCTCATTATTGTCCATTGGACATCCATGCATCTTTCCCATTCTTCCATGCATATCACTTCAAGATCACATCTCTTCTTCTCTTCTCTCTCATTCTCGGCCGAACACCCACTCACACACACCAAAACTCTCTCAAAATCCTCTCTAGAACACTCAAGAACATCTCTCCATCTCCACTCAAAATCTCGAGTTCTAGGAAGCATTCAAGGGGAAATTTCCACAAAATTCTTCATCTAAGGTAAGATTATGCATAGATCCATGGTTTAAATTCTTTTGTTATCAAAATCCTTTCCTAATCTATGCAAAAATCGTGATCTTGCATCCTAGAACCATCTCAAAACTCGAGATCTTCATCAAAGGGAGCCAAGACCAAAAACACTTCATTTTTCCTTCCATTTTTCTTGCAAAAACCGAACCAACACCCCAAGGTGAGCTTCATACCCCTATTTTCTGTTTTTATGAGTTTTGTGGGGGGGGAATACAAGTGAAAGTGTAGATCTATATGTGTTTGTATGCCTTGTATGATTTCCATGCTTATATGTATGCTTTTATGTGTTTTTATGTTGGATCTAGCCTCAAAACTCATCAAAACCGAGATATAACTTGTGCTACATGATTTTTACTTCAAATATATTTCTAAACACAAAGTGCTTCAAGAAAAAATGGCTAAGTAGTTTAGTAATAATTTCTTTGGGTTAAAAACACAAATTTTGGGCCTAAAATGTGAAAAATGCAAAAATAAGGGCCCAAATCGTCATTTCATAGATTCTGATGGATGAAGTGTGCCAAAACAGTTTTCATAAGTAAATTTCTGGAAATATACTCATTTAGGGGACTAAAATCATAAATTTTAAGCTTAATGGGCTAAAAATGTAACTTTCGGCCCAATAAGGCCCATTATGCGAATTTTTCTGTTTTGGAGGGCCAAAACTGTAACTTTCTGTAAAACAGTGGACTATAAGTGTTCCAACCCCTTTTCAAAGGTTAAAAATGCTTTTTAAATTTAAAAAGGACCAAAGTTGCAAAAATTTTCCAAATTGGGCCAAAATTGTAAAAGTTGCGAAAAGAAGGGGTTAAAACCGCGAAAACTGCATTTTTAAGAACTTAAACTGCTTTTATGAAAAACATGTTGAAAAATATTAATTTCAATAATTTTTGGTGTTAAAATGTCAAGAAAAATAGTTTGAGGACTAAACCGGGAAGTATTTAATATAAAGGGTTAAAAATGTAAATTTTACAAATGATGAGGGGCTGAAAACAGGAATATTTCAAGGCTAGTTCAATATACACAATTTGATCGAACGATGGCACCACGACTATCAACGAAATACAATACATTACAATACCAAAAGTCGTTGTTAAACGAATTGGCTCGGTCTCGAGCCAATAAAAATCTACAACTACTAACACTACGATTCATACAAGTAACGTTTGGTTATACATACACATGCGAGTGTGCACAGACGTCTATGCACCATCTTTGGGCCCCACAAGTGTAAAATCTTGTTCGTTGAGCCTAGCTAGCCCAATGACCTGATCTTAAGGCCCGAAGACATTTTTTTTACGGAGTGTTGGGTTTTACCGATCCGACACAACGTAAATGGACTTTCAATGGCTTGTATACCACCGGTCCCCAAGGGTCCTTTGGTCTTGCTAGTAAGGTCTACATTTCATGCGAGGCGGGTCTGGGACCCCTCGTACATTTTATCCCCAACCGGCTAATGGAGTTACCGGGGTCTTCGTGACCTCTTTCTCTTCGGATGTGGGACTACACCTAGTCAGGGCGATTGGATAACGCGATTAGTACTGACGACGCCTTCGGAGTCGTTAGAATAACTATAAACTGGGCGTTTGTGTAACGCGGGTTTGTAGTAAATAATCCTGCTCGAAAACCTTCCAACGTCGCCCGGGACTGACACTATACGCTATGCAAAGGTTTCAATGTAACATCACGTAATTCAAGGAACTAGGAGAACATCGGGTTTTCCTAGGGTTTTCAATACTTATAAATTTGAAATGCATACATTCTAAACGAACATTTTTTTTTTTTTACAAGTATAGAAACAAACAAGCATACCTATGGATCTTCACAAACGTTTTCGGAAACTTATCTTTTCAGAAAATATCGGATTTTCTGGTGGTTCTTCAAACAATACAAACATTCGATTTCAAACACTACTTATGAACTCACCAACATTTCATATGTTGACGTTTTTCAAAATACTTGTATTCTCAGGGAACCAGTGAATCGAGAGAGATCGTATTCAGTGACGGTTGCGGTTTATTTTTGTATGAATTGAACAAATTAATTTTTGGGGAATGTAATGTTTAAACAATGTATGATATGTAAACACTACTGGTTGTACTATGTTGATGAATGGTGATGAATGTTGTTATGTTTCATATATATCCAATGTTATGGTATTCAATTGAGTCACGGCAAGCCCCCGGACGTTTCCGCCGTCTGGTTCGGGGGTGTGACAGGTTGGTATCAGAGCTTTGTTTATAGTGAACTAGCATGTCGAGCCATACATTGATATGCAACTATAAACCAAAAAGAGGGACTAACATAACTCTGAACAACACAAGTAAATAAAACACGCTTGCTTGCATTAGGGATAAGAACCTAGCGTCGAATTAAACACAATAATGCTGGTATCTTAGTTAATTCGGGACTGTTCTTAGGGATACCAAGGAGTGAATGTAGCCTGATCAACTACATTCTCTCCAAGGTAAAACTAACACACGTCTTGATGAGATCGGGATAGCCAGGGAACCTAAAACTATACCCTTTATCACCCAAAAAGAGAATGTTTGCTTAGTCTGTACCATAGTCATAGCATCCTAGGATAATGTTAGCATATTTACGTACTCGCGCAGACAGCATGGCTGGTTTTCATCACCCGGGAGACCCCTACTTCCCTAATCAGGGAAACAACGGGTGGCTAGAGGAGGAGGAGGAGCCTGAGGAAGAGCCTGAAGAAGAACCTGAGGAGGACCCCGAAGAGGAATCTGACGGGGAAAACCGAATCCACTAGGGAGATCTACATCGGATGTACCCTAACCCTTAACCAACACGTCTTACGAATAGATCTGATGCCAGTGTCAATTAGGAGTTTCGATGTGATTATCGGCATGGATTGGTTAAGCCCCCACCATGCTGAGATTATGTGTCACGAGAAGGCCGTTCGCCTTCGTCTCCCGAATCACGAAACCCTAGTAATTTACGGAGACAAACCTAGCACGAGTCTTCGTCTTATCTCGTGCATCAAAGCACAAAAACATCTGCGAAAGAACAACTTAGCGTTCTTGGCCCACATAGTGGACAAGGCTAAAGAAGAAATTAACATCCAAGACATTCCGGTAGCGTGTGAATTCCCGGACGTGTTTCCTGAAGATCTTCCAGGAGTACCCCCAGAGAGACAGGTTGAGTTCCGAATCGACCTCGTCCCAGGAGCAACTCCCCTCGCTAAATCACCATATCGATTTGGCACCTGCTGAAATGCAGGAATTGTCCAGTCAACTCAGTGAGCTTCTGGACAAGGGATTTATCCGACCTAGCTACTCGCCATGGGGAGCTCCAGTGCTCTTTGTCAAAAAGAAGGACGGATCTTTCAGAATGTGCATCGATTACAGAGAGTTGAATAAACTCACTGTTAAAAACCGCTACCCACTCCCTCGGATCGATGATCTATTCGACCAGCTCCAAGGAGCTAGCTATTTTTCTAAAATTGATCTACGATCCGGATACCATCAACTCAAGGTCCGAGAAGAAGATATCCCTAAAACCGCTTTCCGAACCCGCTATGGACATTATGAATTCGTCGTAATGCCCTTCGGTCTAACAAATGCACCCGCCGCATTTATGGACCTAATGAACCGAATCTGTCGACCGTTCTTGGACAACTTCGTCATTGTGTTTATCGATGACATCCTCGTCTATTCTCGAAGCAAAGAGGAACATGGCCAACATCTCCGACAAGTCCTAGAGACGCTGCGATCGGAAAGGCTTTACGCCAAACTCTCTAAGTGTGAGTTTTGGCTACGGAGCGTGAATTTTCTCGGTCACGTAGTTAGCCAAGATGGAATTCATGTGGATCCCTCTAAGGTCAAAGCTGTGGAAGGATGGGCAACTCCGACTACGCCCACATAAATTCGTCAGTTCTTAGGCCTAGCAGGCTACTATAGGAGATTCATCCAAAACTTCTCAAAGATCGCCAAGCCACTTACCTTGCTTACGCAAAAGAGTGTGCCATTCAAGTGGACAGACCGACAAGAGATTGCGTTTCGAGCCTTGAAGCAAGCTCTTTGTAGCGCTCCTGTACTATCTCTACCCGAAGGAACGGAAGATTTTGTAGTTTACTGTGACGCGTCAAATCAAGGCTTAGGTTGCGTTCTCATGCAACGTGGAAAAGTGATAGCATATGCGTCCCGCCAACTAAAGACGCACGAAGTAAATTACACAACCCACGACCTAGAACTGGGAGCTGTGGTCTTCGCCCTAAAAATTTGGAGGCACTACCTGTACGGTACGAAGTGCACCATCTTCACAGACCACAAGAGCCTCCAGCACATCTTGAATCAGAAGGAGCTGAACATGAGACAACGAAGATGGGTGGAGTTGTTAAACGACTACGAATGCGAGATCAAGTACCATCCCGGCAAGGCCAATGTGGTAGCTGACGCATTAAGTCGGAAGGAGCACACCAATCGCCGTACGAAAACGCACTCGATAACCATTCAGTCTCATCTGACCACTCAAATTGCATCAGTCCAGGCAGAGGCTATGAAAGCGGAAAATAGAACTAGCGAGGCATTACGCGGAATGGAGAAGAACCTGGAAGTCAAAGAGAATGGGGTATACTACTTCATGAACCGTATTTGGGTTCCAAAGATCGGAGGATTCAGGGAGATCGTTATGAAGGAAGCCCACAAGACACGATACTCCATTCATCCTGGTTCGGACAAGATGTATTTGGACATTAAGCAGCACTATTGGTGGCCTAACATGAAGGCGGAAATCGCAACTTATGTTAGTAAGTGCCTCACGTGTGCCAAGGTAAAAGTGGAATACCAGAAACCTTCCGGATTGTTACAGCAACCGGCAATCCCTGAGTGGAAATGGGAGGGGATTTCTATGGACTTCGTGACCAAGCTGCCCAAGACGCCGGACGGTTTGGACACCATATGGGTAATCATCGATCGACTGACGAAATCTGCCCATTTCCTGCCCATCAAAGAGTCCTACAAGATGGAGAGGCTGACGCGTTTATACCTACGAGAGATTGTAAGACTTCATGGAGTGCCAAAATCTATCATCTCGGATAGGGACAGTAGGTTCACGTCACGCTTTTGGCAGTCGCTCCACAAGGCAATGGGAACTCATCTTGATATGAGCACAGCGTATCACCCACAAACGGACGGACAAAGCGAACGAACCATTCAGACGCTTGAAGACATGCTTCGTGCATGTGTGATAGACTTCGGAAAGTCTTGGGATACCCACCTACCGTTGATCGAGTTTTCATATAACAATAGTTATCATTCGAGCATTAAGGTGGCCCCTTTTGAAGCACTGTACGGGCGTAAATGTAGATCACCGTTATGTTGGGCTGAAGTAGGTGACACCCAGCTAGCAGGAACACATGCGTCGAACAGAGCATTAACGGGACCGGAAATCATTCGCGAGATCACATAAAAGATTGTCCAGATCAAAGCTCGATTACAGGCATCGCGTGACCGGCAAAAGAGCTACGCTGATAAACGACGAAAGCCCTTAGAATTCCAGGTCGGTGATCGAGTAATGTTGAAAGTCTCACCCTGGAAAGGGGTTATACGTTTTGGAAAACGGGGAAAGCTGAACCCGCGATACGTTGGACCTTTCGAAATCGTCGCCCGAATAGGTCCAGTGGCATACAGACTACAACTACCCGCAGAGCTAAACGGTGTACACCCCGTGTTCCATGTTTCTAATCTGAAAAAGTGCCTGTCAGACGAAACCCTAGTCATTCCTCTTGACGAAATCGAAATCAATGAGAATCTCCTGTTCGTCGAAGAGCCAATCGAAATCATGGACAGGGAGGTGAAGCGTACTAAGCAGAGTCGCATCCCGATCGTGAAGGTACGGTGGAACGCAAAGCGTGGGCCAGAATTCACGTGGGAACGCGAAGATCAAATGAAGCAAAAGTACCCTCACCTATTCTAGTTTTCTCGAATCTAGCTTCCAAACAGAATTTCGGGACGAAATTCCCTCTAACGGGGGGATGATGTCACAACTGTAAATTTTGAGCCATGTAATCTATATATTCAAGTTAATGTGAATCAAAAACTTCAATCAAATACAACATGCTACTACCACAAATAGTCATCAAACAATTGGAGACCCTAGAAGCTCTTGTTAAGTCTATTTTAGACTAGAACTTCCTTATTGGATCCCAATGGACCAATAAGCTTCCAATTGGACTACCATGGGCTTAGGACCCTAATTGGGCTCTAATTGGACCCACATTCGTTTATTTCAATATTTTGGGCTAGGTAGAACCTAGAATGAAATAAATCACAAGTTTTGATCCATAATTTAACCTAACCTAGCTTAATAAAGCATAAAAATCACAATTTTATTTTATAAGGCCAATAAATACCCTAAACTACCTCTAATGTTGGGCTTAGGGGCAAAAAGCCCAATTTTTCCTTCTTCCCTTCACATTCTCGGCCCAAGGCCCAAATCCAAGAGAGAGTTGACTTGTTGTGCCACCTCATTATTGTCCATTGGACATCCATGCATCTTTCCCATTCTTCCATGCATATCACTTCAAGATCACATCTCTTCTTCTCTTCTCTCTCATTCTCGGCCGAACACCCACTCACACACACCAAAACTCTCTCAAAATCCTCTCTAGAACACTCAAGAACATCTCTCCATCTCCACTCAAAATCTCGAGTTCTAGGAAGCATTCAAGGGGAAATTTCCACAAAATTCTTCATCTAAGGTAAGATTATGCATAGATCCATGGTTTAAATTCTTTTGTTATCAAAATCCTTTCCTAATCTATGCAAAAATCGTGATCTTGCATCCTAGAACCATCTCAAAACTCGAGATCTTCATCAAAGGGAGCCAAGACCAAAAACACTTCATTTTTCCTTCCATTTTTCTTGCAAAAACCGAACCAACACCCCAAGGTGAGCTTCATACCCCTATTTTCTGTTTTTATGAGTTTTGTGGGGGGGGAATACAAGTGAAAGTGTAGATCTATATGTGTTTGTATGCCTTGTATGATTTCCATGCTTATATGTATGCTTTTATGTGTTTTTATGTTGGATCTAGCCTCAAAACTCATCAAAACCGAGATATAACTTGTGCTACATGATTTTTACTTCAAATATATTTCTAAACACAAAGTGCTTCAAGAAAAAATGGCTAAGTAGTTTAGTAATAATTTCTTTGGGTTAAAAACACAAATTTTGGGCCTAAAATGTGAAAAATGCAAAAATAAGGGCCCAAATCGTCATTTCATAGATTCTGATGGATGAAGTGTGCCAAAACAGTTTTCATAAGTAAATTTCTGGAAATATACTCATTTAGGGGACTAAAATCATAAATTTTAAGCTTAATGGGCTAAAAATGTAACTTTCGGCCCAATAAGGCCCATTATGCGAATTTTTCTGTTTTGGAGGGCCAAAACTGTAACTTTCTGTAAAACAGTGGACTATAAGTGTTCCAACCCCTTTTCAAAGGTTAAAAATGCTTTTTAAATTTAAAAAGGACCAAAGTTGCAAAAATTTTCCAAATTGGGCCAAAATTGTAAAAGTTGCGAAAAGAAGGGGTTAAAACCGCGAAAACTGCATTTTTAAGAACTTAAACTGCTTTTATGAAAAACATGTTGAAAAATATTAATTTCAATAATTTTTGGTGTTAAAATGTCAAGAAAAATAGTTTGAGGACTAAACCGGGAAGTATTTAATATAAAGGGTTAAAAATGTAAATTTTACAAATGATGAGGGGCTGAAAACAGGAATATTTCAAGGCTAGTTCAATATACACAATTTGATCGAACGATGGCACCACGACTATCAACGAAATACAATACATTACAATACCAAAAGTCGTTGTTAAACGAATTGGCTCGGTCTCGAGCCAATAAAAATCTACAACTACTAACACTACGATTCATACAAGTAACGTTTGGTTATACATACACATGCGAGTGTGCACAGACGTCTATGCACCATCTTTGGGCCCCACAAGTGTAAAATCTTGTTCGTTGAGCCTAGCTAGCCCAATGACCTGATCTTAAGGCCCGAAGACATTTTTTTTACGGAGTGTTGGGTTTTACCGATCCGACACAACGTAAATGGACTTTCAATGGCTTGTATACCACCGGTCCCCAAGGGTCCTTTGGTCTTGCTAGTAAGGTCTACATTTCATGCGAGGCGGGTCTGGGACCCCTCGTACATTTTATCCCCAACCGGCTAATGGAGTTACCGGGGTCTTCGTGACCTCTTTCTCTTCGGATGTGGGACTACACCTAGTCAGGGCGATTGGATAACGCGATTAGTACTGACGACGCCTTCGGAGTCGTTAGTATAACTATAAACTGGGCGTTTGTGTAACGCGGGTTTGTAGTAAATAATCCTGCTCGAAAACCTTCCAACGTCGCCCGGGACTGACACTATACGCTATGCAAAGGTTTCAATGTAACATCACGTAATTCAAGGAACTAGGAGAACATCGGGTTTTCCTAGGGTTTTCAATACTTATAAATTTGAAATGCATACATTCTAAACGAACATTTTTTTTTTTACAAGTATAGAAACAAACAAGCATACCTATGGATCTTCACAAACGTTTTCGGAAACTTATCTTTTCAGAAAATATCGGATTTTCTGGTGGTTCTTCAAACAATACAAACATTCGATTTCAAACACTACTTATGAACTCACCAACATTTCATATGTTGACGTTTTTCAAAATACTTGTATTCTCAGGGAACCAGTGAATCGAGAGAGATCGTATTCAGTGACGGTTGCGGTTTATTTTTGTATGAATTGAACAAATTAATTTTTGGGGAATGTAATGTTTAAACAATGTATGATATGTAAACACTACTGGTTGTACTATGTTGATGAATGGTGATGAATGTTGTTATGTTTCATATATATCCAATGTTATGGTATTCAATTGAGTCACGGCAAGCCCCCGGACGTTTCCGCCGTCTGGTTCGGTGGTGTGACAAGTTTTAATCCAAAAACTCTTCAAGTTCCATAACTTGTGGACAAATTATGGAAGACTTTATACTAATAAAGAATTAACGTTTTCTTTATTTTATAACTTATGGAATTAATTAAGGTTACATATTTTATTTATTTATTTATTAATGAAGTGACTCTTGAACCTCCATAACTTAAGGACAAGACTCTTCATCTTTTTGTAACCTTTGCCAACTTTATGAGTTTTATGAGTCTTTAATGTGACTCTTCATGTAACTTAAGGATAAGTTACACAAACACATTTTATACTCAACTCTTAGATTAATTTGGATTGAAAACAACTTTTTCACTCAACTTTTCTATTAATCTAAGCAACTCATAAGAACAAGATAATTCAAATCAAACTTTTTCATGTAATTAGTCTAACCTTTAAACTAATACAAAACATGAATCTATTGACAATTATCTTTGAAAATGGATTAGCATGAACATTACCACATTAAAAACAAGTTTATAAGTTCAAAAACAACTTAGGGTAATGTTCCTAGTCCATTTCTAGCCAAAAACCTCGAAGATATGCTGTCTGGGGTCCAACTCGTCGAGTGCATGAACACAACTCGGCGAGTTGGATGCATTTTGCCTTGGACTCGTCGAGTCCCTTCATGGACTCGGCGAGTCAGCTGGGCTGACAGCATCAAAACTCGATTTTTCAGCTTCTATTGCAGGTATAACAAGAAAACAAGCCTAGGCTCTGATACCACTGTTGGGTTATGAGCATTCTAACACTCCTAAGTGTACATGCAACCCTAAATACCTTGGATCTATGTTTTCTCTATTATACATGCAAATATGAACATCCAAGGTATTATCCTAATCTAGCATACAAAATAATGGATATAACAAGATAGAATACATACCTCTTTGGTAGTGCTTGTCTTCATGAAGCTTGAGTGCTTAGTGCCCCAAGTGTGACACCTCAAATGGTTCACACAACACCATAAGCACTTGGAATAACTTAGAGAGAAATTAGACACTTCATAAAATCGGCTAGCCCTCTCTAGAATAATCTAGTGACCGATTTTGGGAAGAATAATATCTTTATATAGTGTTACAATTAGGGTAAACCCTAATTGTCATGACTTTCCATTTCCTTGGATCCATGGGTTCAAATACACCATGGAGCATCCAAGGAGCATCATATGGGTTTTGGCCCAACTAGATAATCCATGGAGCATTAGCCCACTATACAAGTATGGATGATTTACACAATCAACCCATATATTTAATTAGTCTTCTTTTGATCACTTAATTAATCCTAGATTAATTCTTGATCAATACTAATTAAATAATCTTATTATTCTTATTATTAATATACTAGAACTTATAATATATTAATAACCATAAGTGTCTTATTTCTCTCATTATAGTCTATCCAAGTGCATGATGCCATGCAACCCAAATGGACCATGCCGGGTCGGGTCAAGTCTTACCAATTATAGTTATGGACTTAGACATTAATCCAACAAGTATGTCATCCACATACAGTACCAAGAAGCTAAATATACTCCCACTAGCTCTGACATACACGCAAGACTCATCTTCGCTTCTCAAGAAGCCAAACTCTTTTACCTTCTCATCAAAACAAAGATTCCAGCTACGAGATGCTTGTTTTAATCCATAAATGGATTTCTCAAGCTTGCATACTCTATTAGGGTACTCTGCATTGACAAAACCCTCTGGCTGATTCATGTACACATCCTCAGCCAACTTTCCATTAAGGAAAGCGGTTTTGACATCCATTTGCCATATTTCATAATCATGAAATGCTGCAATGGCTAACATAACCCTAATAGACTTAATCTTTGCTACCGGCGAAAAGGTTTCATCATAATCAACACCTTGAGTTTGAGTAAAACCCTTCGCAACCAGTCGAGCCTTATAAGTATGCACTTTTCCTTCCATGTCTGTCTTCTTCTTGAAGATCCATTTGCACCCGACTGTTTTACGGCCTGATACATTGTCAACCAAGTTCCAAACTTGATTGTCATACATGGACTGTATCTCGCTGTCCATAGCCTCCTTCCATTTAGCAGACTCTGGGTCTGCCATGGCTTCCTTAACACTGCTAGGTTCATCCAAATTTACTAGTGTACTATCACTAATAAACGTATCACCTTCCGTAGTAATATGAAAACCATAATAAAACGAAGGTGTGTTCCTAACCCGTGTGGAACGCCTCGGAGGTACAGACTCGTCAGGTTGATTGCTAGTGTCTGAGGTTCCTTCACCAATTGATTCTTGAATTTCTTCAAGATCAATCTGCCTCCCACGGTCTCCTTGGCTTATAAATTCTTTCTCGCGAAAGATTCCTCTTCGTGCTACAAAGACCACATTCTCACTGGGTCTGTAGAAGAGGTAACCGAAGGATTTCTGTGGGTAGCCGATGAAAATACATCTTTCACTTCGGGGTTCAAGCTTATCATGAGTTTCACGCCTCACGAAGACTTCGCAACCCCAAATTTTGATGTGGTCCAAATTGGGAACCTTCCCAGTCCACATCTCATGAGGTGTTTTGGTAACCTTCTTTGTAGGGACTAGATTAAGGATATGGGCGGCAGTCTCTAAGGCATACCCCCAAAAAGAGATTGGTAACGAAACTCGACTCATCATAGAGCGAACCATGTCCAACAAGGTTCGATTACGTCTCTCAGCTACACCATTCAGCTGTGGTGTCCTGGGAGGAGTCAATTGTGAGACAATCCCACACTCCTTAAGATAGTCAAGGAACTCGGTGCTAAGATACTCACCACCTCGATCGGATCGAAGCATCTTAATGTTCCTGCCCAATTGATTTTCTACTTCCTGTTTGAATTCCTTAAACCTTTCAAAGGTTTCGGACTTATGTTTGATTAAGTAGACATACCCATATCTACTAAAATCATCAATAAAAGTCACATAATACCGATTAGCATCCCTTGTGGCGGTTTTGAATGGCCCACATACATCAGTATGTATTAGGTCCAACAAACCTTCACCCCTCTCACAAGTTCCAGTGAAGGGTGATGTTGTTATTTTTCCAAGTAGACAAGATTCACAAATATCATCTGATTTAAGGTCAAATGATTCCAAGACTCCACTCTTTTGGAGTTGGCCTATGCGTTTCTTGTTTACATGTCCAAGACGACAATGCCACAATGATGCTTTATCTAGGCTAGTAGAAGAATCAATATACAACACATTATTTCCTAAGTTGTCTACAATCGACACAGTTTCATACACACCATCACAAGGTAATGCTTTAAAATAAAACACATTATTAAAGAAAGCATTAATACCACCACATTCATTATCAAACGAAAAGGTAAAACCTTGTTTGTACAAAGCATGAAAAGAAATAATATTCCTCGCCATTTCAGACGAGTACACACATTTATTCAAATCTAATTTTAACCCATTATTAAGCAACAAAGTATAAACTTCAATCTTGGAAACAGGTGAAGCCTTCCTATTCCCCATGATTAAGTTTATCTTCCCGTGCTCCACATCCTCACTTCTTCTTAGGCCCTGCAAATCAGAACATATGTGAATACCACATCCTGTATCAAGCACCCAAGAGTTAGAGTATGTTGAGTAATTAGACAATATAGTGTAAATACCTGCATAGGTGGGTTTCACTTTCCCATCCTTTAGATCCTGCAAGTACTTAGTGTAGTTTCGCTTCCAGTGTGCCTTTTCATGGCAATAAAAGCATTCAGCATCCTTGGGAATGGTAGAAGGAGTGGCAGAACCGTTCATGGTCTTTGATGAGGAGCCTTCAAGAGACTTTCCCTTGGTACCCTTCGAAGGGTGCTTCCTCCTTTTCCCTTTGCCTTGCCCGATAGCCAAAACAGGGGTAGATGTTGGAGTAGGAGTAGTAGAGGTAACAACCTACTTGCCCTTAAGACCAGTTTCAGCGGTCTTCAAGAGTCCTTGAAGCTTGCTAAGGGTAACTTCCTCCTTGTTCATATGATATGTCATACGAAAATGGTCATAACAAGAAGGTAAGGAGTGCAAAATGATGTCAATTGCCAACTCCTCGGGGATGTTAACATTCAGCTTCAGCAAACGGTCCACATACCTTTGCATCTTTTGCATGTGGCCCGTGATGGTTTCACCATCCTTCATGCGGGTAGTTATTATGGAGGAGATTATTTCATACCGCTCCTGACGAGCACTCTGATGGTACCTTTCCATCAGGTCTTGGTGCATCTCAAAAGGGTAGAAATCTTCATATGACTTTTGGAGCTCGGCTGTCATCGTGGCCATCATGATACATGCCACCTTAGTAGCATCTCTCTCATGAGTCCTGAATTCAGCGATCTCCTCAGGAGTAGCAGTAGACTCATCAAGTTCTTTTAACTCCTTATCGAGGACATATTCCTTGTCCTTGTAACGAGTAACCATCCTGATGTTCCTAATCCAATCCATGAAGTTGGAACCATCAAAGATGACCCTCCCACAAAGATTCATGAGAGAGAAAGAACCAGTTGGGTTAGACCCTGAAGCATTAGTGTTGGAAGACATCTGAAAGAAGAAAGTAAGTTTAGATTAGATATTTAGGATCCTTAATAAGACACCCAAATGTAATATTAAGGCTAGGATCCAATCACAATATATTACACTTAGAAGAGGGATGCCGTAATCTAAGTAATAATATATTTGAAAGGTAGGTGAATGACGATTCACCAATTTCCACCATGAAAACGAAATAATTTATTAGGTTTAATTGGATTTGAAATTCCTAGATTCTTTTGAGATTCATTGAACTTTTCAATGGCATGTTTCAATCTCGATTGTGCCCTTCAAGTTTTGTGACTGGGATGCCGAGGATCACAAAACAAGGTGTGAATAACCATGCTAATTCACTTGGTACTCTTAATATTATCACCTAATCAATGTGCCGGTTAACCACACACGCTCCATTGATCTATGACAAACATTAAGTCACCCTTCGTGATCCTTTCTAGTCCTAGTTAGTGTGCCGGTTAACCACACACGCTCCACCAACGACTTGGTAAGGTACAAAGTGTGAATTCCATGGACTAGCACCATGTTCACATTTTCCTAAAATAACTAAGATTGGGAATTAAAAGAGTTTAGTTATTTTATAATATTCATTATACTTTTAATGAGGATTTAAAGTCATTGTTCTACCCGTTCGGCTAACGACCCTCCACCGATCAAGCAAGCGGTGGGTGAGAGTATACACCCATTAAGTCGCCATTTTATAGGCAACAACCTTATACCCACCTTATAGACCGGCTTCGTGAATGAGGCCTACTAACGGTAAAACGACTTATTCTTATACATATATATAATAATTAACCATTAATGTTATAAATAGTATAAGGGTTGAATTTTAACTATTAAAACTCTAAGGTTTGGAATTAAAGTTTATTAAAGTGTGTGAAACTTTACAAATTCCAAAACTTGAGGGCAAGTTTTGTAACTTTGCAAAACTCTTCATTTCATAACTTATGAATTAAAGGTTCATAAAAAAATGAAGACTCTTCATTTTCATGTAACTTATGTGTTTTAAGTGTGTGTTAAATGAAAGTGACATTTGGTAATCCATCACTTGAGGACAAATTATGGACTCCATTAAAACACATAAATGATAAAGAATTAATCCTAAACAATTCAGCAAATAATTCCTATCATTTTCTAAATTCATAAGAACATGAACATGATCATCAAAAATTCAAGAATTATATGAACACATAAAATCATGGAATTTTGATATATGCTATTGTAAATGGATTAGAACAACCATTACACCAACTAAAATAAGTTTTATAACACAAAAACAATTTAGGGTAATGTTTCTAGTCCATTTCTAGCAGCAAAAGTCGAGAATCTGCACTCTTTCGATCCTACTCGTCGAGTGCATGAACTGACTCGTCGAGTAGGTTGAAGTTTGCCTTGGACTCGTCGAGTCCCCCCAATGGACTCGGTGAGTCCACCATGCAGACAGCAACGATTTCGAATTTTTTCACTATTTTGCATCAAGTATCAAACAAGCAAGCCTAGGCTCTGATACCACTGTTGGGTTTTGAGCAATCTAACACTTCCTAAGTGTGCATGCAACCCTAATAAACCTTGGATCTATGTTTGTCTAAATACATGCAAAATAATAATTTTCCAAGGTTTATAACCTATCTAACATGGCATGGGGAACATTTCAACATAAAAGAGTTAGAAGAGATTACATACCTTTTGGTGAGTTTGGTTCTAAGGAGTTTGAGGGCCAAGCACCAATAGTGTGAATGCCTCAAATGGAATCACAAACACCACAAACTCTTGGAAAACTTTGAGAGAGTATACACCTTGTATAAAATCGGCCACACACATGCACACACACACACTAGTTCACTAGTTTTCTCTTAGGCTCCATTTCATGCTCCATAAGCATGCTTATATAGTGTGAATGGTTAGGGTGAAACCCTAATAACCCATGTCTTTTCCTTTTCCAAGGATCCATGGGTTAAAAGCTCCATGGATCATCCATGGACTTCCACATAAGCCTAGCCCATTAACAAATGAGTATTAGCCCACACTATATAAAACAAATAGCCCATAATCTAATTAGTCTTTCTTTTAATCTCTAAATTAATTCATAATTAATTTAAGACTAAAACTAATTAAATAACGTAACTTCATATTAATATATTATAACTCATAATATATTAATAAACATATGTGTATAACTCTCATAAAATTATCCATAATAGTTTGGATGAGATGCAACCCAAATGGACCATGCCGGTCGGGTCAAGTATATACCAAATAAGTTATGGACTTAGACACCTTATCCAACAGACTCCCACTTGGATAAGTCTAATAACTATATTTGCCTATAACTTCAGGAACCAACCAACAATCGTAGCTCTCTAAATCAGTACTAAAAATCAACATATCATCTACATATAAGCAAATCATGACTCCTCTACTAGAAGTATCAAATTTGTTATATACACACTTGTTAGCTTGGTTTAATACAAAACCATTAGACAAGACAACATCATCAAACTTTTAATGCCATTGTTTTGGTCCTTGTTTCAAACCATATAATGACTTCTTCAACTTGCACACTTTTTGTTCATTTTCAGGCATCACAAACCACCCTTTAGGTTGTTTCATGTATATTTCCTCATCCAAGTCACCATTCAAGAATGCAGTTTTCACATCCATTTGGTGAATCACAAGATTATGTATAGATACAAGAGCTAATAATAATCTAATAGTAGAATTCTAGCAACAGGAGCATAAGTATCAAAGAAATCAATGCCTTCCTTTTGTCTAAAGCCTTGGATAACCAATCTGGCTTTATACTTATCAATTGTGCCATCAACCTTCATTTTTCTTTTGAGGATCCATTTACATCCTAATGCCTTGCAACCAGGAGGTAAATCAACCAATACCTAAGTATTGTTATGCATGATAGAATCAATTTCATCATCAATTGCCTCTTTCCAGAAATGAACATCCCTAAAACCCATAGCTTCACTGAAAGTCTTTGGATCCTCTTCAATATTTAAACAATATTGATGTTGAGAAATAGTCTCATTCCTTGTTCCTTCAACTAAATATAGTTGAAAATCAGATCCAAAAGACTTAGCTTTTCTAGCTCAGGTGCTTTTCCTAGGTTTAGGTACACAACTTACACCACCAGAAACATCTACAGCTTCAGTAGTACTCTTTCTTGAAGATTGATGAATCATGTCCCTTGGTCTAGGTATAGATGTAAATCTTTCTTCATCAAAGATAGCATCTCTTGACTCTGTAGCACCTGGTTCCCGGTATGTAAATCTTATTTAGGTATTTCCCCATTTTAGCCTTGGACTCAGCGAGTCATAGGTCCGACTCGCCGAGTAGCGACGAGACCTAGGACACGTTTAAGTTGGCGACTCGGCGAGTCGAGTCACCGCTGCTGGATGAAACCCTAAATTTCAAGGGTTTGCACCCTATTTAAACCCTCATTTTCGCCCCAAACTCGCCCCCACTCACCCCCAAAGCTCCCAACATCATTTATACCCTTATTTCCTTGAGAGATTGAAGTGTTTTGGTGTGTTCTTGAAGATTTTGAGGAGAAAGAAGAGTAGATCAAGAAGAGGAGAAGGAGGCCAGGCATCTCTGTGTCATCTCAACGTTTTCCTTGAGGTATAGCTCGTTTCCCCTCTATTTTCAAGCTTGTAATCTCTTGTAGTTTCATAGAAGTCCTTCTTGAGCTTTTCCCCAAGCTTGTTTGTCCTTTGTGGGTTGTAATAAGTTGTTAGCCTTTAGATCTAGGCATGATTTAGTCCCCGGATCTTGGATCTAATGCCTTTATGGGGTCATATTGCATGAAAGCCCTAGATCTACCTCTTTTGGTGCACTTTGAGCCCTAAAATCCATATTGGTGAATATCTACAGGTAAAGTTGGAAACTTTACGTGTGATGTTTGTCCTAGAAGCCCAGATCTGTGAATGGCATGGACTGGAATCGAGCAAATCGGTGTATTTGGTGGATGCATGGCGATGACTCAGCGAGTCGTATATGTGACTCGGCGAGTCTGGTCGCGAGTCACCGAATTGGTCCCTTTATGATGTATCGAGTTTGAGTCGTGAGTCACAGGGGGTGACTCGGTGAGTTGGAAGCTAAACTCACCCATGTTAGGACTCGACGAGTCAATGCCCTGACTCGGCGAGTCCAAGGCAATCTTCATAGATCAAGAACAGACTCGGCGAGTTGTTCATACAACTCGGCGAGTTGTTCATACAACTCGGCGAGTCTTAGCATAAGTGTACTTCGGATGAAGATGAACTCGACGAGTTGTTCATTCAACTTGGCGAGTAGGATGAAGGGGTTGAATGTCAGTTTAGAAGATGAACTCGTCGAGTCATAGCCTAACTCGACGAGTAGAAACAGGGACTCAGGACAATCGTTTGATAGGGACTCGACGAGTTGGAGAGCCAACTCGGCGAGTCGGGTCAACTGAAAGTTGACTCTGACTTTGACTTAGAGCTAGACCAGGGGTAAAATGGTCATTTTACCCAAAGGACAGTTAGCATTGTTTGATTGAGTATGTTGTGGGAATTGCAGCCGGAGGATTTCCAGAGCAGCAGCAGTCAGTTGTTTCCGATCAGTTCAGCAGCTACTTTGAGGTGAGTTACCTTCCAGTAGCGGTGGGTCTAAGGCCACAATGTCGGCCCACCAGTAGGAGATGTGTGATTAAATGATTGTCTTTGTGATATTCATCTAGGGTTGCTAGACTATGTGATATATGTGTTATGTGGTAGTATTAGGGGGTGAAATAGTCCCTAGTATCCGGTCGAAAGAACCGAAGGGGAGGCCAGCACCCAGATATGCTAGGCAGTATCCGGTCGAAAGGACCGAAGGGGAGGCCAGCACCCAGATATGCTAGGTAGTATCCGGTCGAAAGGACCAAAAGGGAGGCCAGCACCCAGATATGCTAGGCAGTATCCAGTCGAAAGGACCAAAGGGGAGGCCAGCACCCAGATATGTTAGGCAGTATCCGGTCGGGAGGACCGAAGGGGTAGGTCGGGCACCCAGATATGCCTGACAAATTTATGTATGATATGTGATTATGTGGTATGTGGTACAGTGGGGGAACTCACTAAGCTTTGTGCTTACGTTTTACAGTTTTGTTTTCAGGTACCTCTTCACCGAAGGGGAAGGAGCCGGCGCGGTAGCGGCACATTATGCACACACTCTGGTTTCCGCATTTATGAAATTCACTGGGATTGTACTCTGATATTTTGATGGGATGTATGGTTTGACTTTTAAAACATGGTTTACGTTGTGTTATGGTGTGATCAAACAATGTTTTTATTTATTAATGTTTTTTAAAGTAATATTTTAAAACGAAATTTTCGGACGTAAAAATTGGGTCGTTACAAGTTGGTATCAAAGCCCTGGTTTGAGGGATTCGGACTCACCTTCGGGGGTGTCTGAACTCAAATCTAGGGATTAAAAGGAATTTTTTTTAAATGATTTCGAACAATGAGAAAAGAGTTTTAGAAAGAACAAAAGTGTGTGTGATGTGTGCGACCGGCCGAGCTCAAGTAAGTATTCCCCAAAGTACTCATACCAGTTTATGTTATGTTTATCTGCTTTTGTAGAACTGCATGCTAGAATAGGACTGAGGATCTAGGAATGATGCCTTATGTGACTGCCTTATGTGTTCCACCTATATGTGAATTGCATGCTTGTATAGTGTAGACAGCGGTATGGTAGCCTGTTAGGGTTTGCCTGGTAGTATAAGCTAACACGGTGTGCTAGTTCAGTTCCTCCCTATGAGGGCGGAATTGTTTGAAGTTGTTTCCCTTGTCCGAATGCTGCTTGATTCGTGCTACGTGGGACTCCGAATAATGAGAATTAGCCATTAGGCGAATACGTCACACCACATGTGATCAGAGTTGAATAATCTTAGAGTACCGGATTTGATCCATCGGCGCAACTCTTGTTTGAGTCCAACCGTTGTAGGGACGAGTCGGGTACTCGAAGGATTATCTGAGTCTCGTCACATGTGATGGTGTTCGGGTGATGGCTAATTGGCATTACAAGGAGGCCTGCAGCAGCTGAGGATTGAATCGAGTAGAGCCGGAGATCTCCCTAGGGCGAGCCTGGGATAAGTATAGTAGTAACTAGCCTTAGTGTAAGGGATCTAGTGGAGTCGAGGCAGTCCTTGAAGAAGGTACGGATAGATGTGGAAGGTAGTATGGGCCCGTACTACTGAAAGCAGAGGATCTGTACCCGAACCAAGGAAGGCCAAGACAAGACCAGGGAACTTGTAAGTAGCCATGATCCCTCAGGGAGCACCAGTATATCTAATGATTGTTGTGAGGTATTTCAGAATGGTGGTACTTCGATCAAGGCCGGTGGACGGCGGTTCTGGAGAGGGGTCAGTTCGGGATCAGGTTCCGAGCCGATAGATGAGGGACTACGCGAGTTCATCGCGTCAGAGATCACCAGGGGTATCCTTGAGTTGACTCCCATTATCTTCGGGTCGATCAAGGAAGGGATCATGGAGTTGATGGAGGATCACCTGCGGGCATTCAGGAACGATTTGGCGTCTGGCCAGTCGGGGTCACGCATACTGTCCTTCAAGGACTTCAGGGGTAGTGGTGCGCCGGATTTCCATGGGGTGAAGGACCTCATTGCTGCCAGGCGATGGATTGCAGACATCGAGTCTGCACAGTTGACTAGCTTCTACCCCGAGGGGTCGAAGGTGAGATACGCAGCGGGGTGTTTACGGGACCGAGCTCGGGATTGGTGGGAGTCAGTGGGCGACTCGTTGGGAGCCTCAGCTATCGAGGCTATGACCTGGTCGGACTTTGTGACCAGGTTCAGGGCAGAGTTTGCACCGGCTGTCGAGCTTCAGCAGCTGGCCAGGGAGTTTCTGGATATGAGACAGACGACGGAGACTGTGGCGGAGATCACCGCCAAGTTCCGGGAGAGGGCTTTGTTGGTGCCTCAGTATGCTGGTGATGAGGATATGAGGAGGACTTGTTATCATGATATGCTTCGAGCTGACATCCGGGAGCATGTTAGCTTTTCGGCTTGCCCTACCTTGGACTCTATGATCGCCAGGGCGAGGGAGAGGGAGATAGATTTGGAGCACATCCGGAAACGGAAACTAGAGGAGGGACAGACAGGAGGGGCTTCGGGAAAGAAGCCCAAGGGATCAGAGATGGGGCCGAAAGGCCAACAGGGACGGGGACGTTGCCGGAAATGCAGCAAGGCACACGAGGGGGCGTGCAGGATGGGATCCTCGGGCTGCTACAAGTGCGGAAAGTTTGGGCACATCAGTAGGGATTGTACTGCTCCTGTAGCAGTTATTCAGACATCGGAGTTGCTGTGTTTCCACTGCAACCAGAGGGGCCACAAGAAGGCCAATTGCCCCCTGTTGTCAGTTTCAGCGCCGGTGAAGGTGCCAGCTCCAACGACCCTGTGGATCACGGATGGCCGACAGGGCAAAGCAGAGGCTCCGGTGGTAAGGAGCTGAGCATTCCAGCTGACTACTGAGGAGGCACGCGCTGCGCCCGATGTGGTGACGGGAATGATTCTTTCCTTCTATCTTTTGTTTTATGATGTTATGATATTGATATGTGCTCCGTGTGTATATATATGTATTAGGATCGTTCCATGTGAACGGCATCCCAGTTCAGGTATTGTTCAACTCGGGTGCATCCCGATCGTTCGTTTCTCTTGCGCTTAGCAACAGGTTTCATGAGACTTCAGGCGAGTTAGATTGCCCGTTAGAGGTAGAGATTGCTGACGATCGATCGGTGCGAGCATCGATGGTGTTTCGAGATTGCGTTCTGCGACTGTTTGAGGAGCGTTACCTGGTAGACTTGGTTCCCATTCCATTGCGTGAGAACAAGGTGATTATTGGCATGGATTGGTTGAGCCCTAATGGGGTGGTGATAGACTGCGCGCAGCAGCTAGTGCGAGTCAGGACCCCAAGCGGGGGAGAGTTAGTGATTCATGGTGAACGACCGCAGTGTGGACCCACTGTATATTCAGCAGAAAGGGCTAGGCGCTATCTTCAGCAAGGATGAGCGGGATATGTCGCGTATGTGATGGATACCCGGGAGGCGGGTAAGGCGACCGTGAGCGAGGTCCTGGTGGTTCGAGACTTTGCAGATGTTTTCCCGGAGGATCTACCTGGGATACCTCCAGAGCGACAGGTGGAGTTCATGATTGACCTTATTCCCGGTGCGGCTCCGATAGCCAAAGCACCGTATCGGTTGGCTCCTCCCGAGATGCAGGAGTTGTCCACGCAGCTGCAGGAGCTGCTGGACAAGGGATTTATTCATCCGAGCAGTTCGCCTTGGGGAGCCCCGGTTCTATTTGTGAAGAAGAAGGATGGGTCGCATCGGATGTGTATAGATTACCGGGAGTTGAATAAGGTGACGGTGAAGAACCGTTACCCACTCCCGAGGATTGATGACCTCTTTGACCAGCTTCAGGGAGCATCTTGGTTCTCCAAGATTGACTTGCGTTCGAGTTATCATCAGATGAGGGTTAGGGAGGAGGATACGCAGAAGACCGCGTTTCGGACACGTTATGGCCACTATGAGTTTGTGGTGATGCCGTTGGGCTCACCAATGCTCCTGCCGTGTTCATGGATCTCATGAACCGCGTTTGCAGACCGATGCTGGATCGGTCTGTGATAGTCTTTATCGATGACATCTTGGTTTATTCCAAGACCCAGGAGGAGCATGAGGAGCATCTGTGGGAGGTGTTGGAGACCCTGAGGAGGGAGAGCTTGTATGCCAAGTTCTCCAAGTGCGAGTTCTGGCTGCGCGAGGTGCAGTTTCTTGGGCACCTCGTCAACCAGAACGGGATTCTGGTCGATCCGGCCAAGGTTGAGGTCGTGATGAGATGGGAGGTTCCGAGGTCTCCATCCGAGATTCAGAGTTTCTTGGGATTAGCGGGCTACTATTGGAGATTTATCCAGGATTTCTCCAAGATAGCCGTACCCCTGACGCGACTGACGAAGAAAGCCGTGGTCTTTCGGTGGGGACCCGAGCAGCAGGCTGCATTTGAGATGCTAAGACAGAAATTGTGTGAGGCGCCAATCCTAGCCATGCCTGAGGGCGTAGAGGATTTTGTGGTTTATTGTGATGCGTCCATTTCAGGGTTGGGCGCAGTTCTGATGCAGAGGGAGCATGTCATTGCGTATGCCTCGAGGCAGCTCAAGCCCCACGAGGCGAACTACCCGACGCACGATTTGGAGTTGGGGGCCGTGGTCTTCGCCCTCAAAATTTGGCGACATTACCTCTACGGGGTTCGTTGTACCATCTACACGGACCACAAAAGTCTGAGGTATCTCATGAACCAGCCGAATCTGAACATGAGGCAGCGTCGGTGGTTGGATGTGGTGAAGGATTATGATTGCGAGATCCTTTACCACCCGGGGAAGGCCAACGTGGTGGCCGATGCGCTTAGCCGCAAGGCGGCGCCGATCAGGGACGTATGCATGAGGATGACCGTAGTGACTCCCCTATTGAAGCGAATTCGGGAGGCTCAACAGGAGGCTATCAAGGAGGAGCATCGGAAGAGCGAGCGCGTGGTGGGTCAAGTATCCTCCTTTGATTATGATAGCCGGGGTCTATTGACACTACACCATAGGGTGTGGGTGCCGTATCACGGGGGCATCCACCAGATTTTGATGGATGAGGCGCACAAGTCCCGATTCTCTATTCATCCCGGGGCGACGAAGATGTATAGGGATCTCCGTCTGAACTATTGGTGGCCCTTAATGAAGCTGGATGTGGCGTGGTATGTTGAGCGGTGTTTGACCTGCAGGAAGGTCAAGGCCGAACATCAAAGGCCGCATGGTAAGATGCAGCCGTTGGACATTCCACTGTGGAAATGGGAAGATATCACCATGGATTTTATTACAAAGCTTCCCAGGACCGCGCGTGGGGTGGATTCGATTTGGGTCATCGTGGACCGACTGACCAAGAGTGCTCACTTTATTCCGATTCAGGAGAGCATATCGGCCGAGAAATTGGCAGATATCTATATCAGGGAGATCGTGGCGCGGCACGGGGTGCCGGTATCGGTGATCTCGGATAGGGATGTACGTTTCACTTCCAGATTTTGGAAGAAGTTTCATGACGAGTTGGGCACTCGATTGCATTTTAGCACCGCCTTTCACCCGCAGACAGACGGTTAGAGTGAATGGACCATCCAGACTTTGGAGGACATGTTGCGGGCGTGTGTGTTAGATTTCGGTGGTAGCTGGGATACCTATATTCTCTTGGCTGAGTTCTCATACAACAACAGCTACCACGCGAGTATTGATCGACCACCATTCGAGATGTTGTACGGGCGGAGGTGTAGAACCCCGATATGCTAGGGTGAAGTTGGCCAGAGAGTCATGGGAAGCACCGAGGTGGTGCTAGAGACGACCGAGAGGATCCAGCAGGTTCGGAGCAGACTTCAGACTGCTCAGAGTCGGCAGAAAAGTTACGCCGACAAGCGTCGATCCGACTTGGAGTTCCAAGTCGGGGATATGGTTCTCCTAAAAGTGTCGCCTTGGAAAGGCGTCATTCGATTCAGGAAGCAGGGCAAGTTGGGCCCAAGATTCATCGGGCCGTTCAGGGTTGTAGCCCGGGTGGGCAAGGTGGCGTATAGGTTGGATCTGCCAGCCGAGCTCAGTCAGATCCACAACACTTTCCATGTTTCGCAGCTACGGAAGTGCCTAGTGGACGATTCAGCGGTAGTACCGTTGGAGGATATTCAGGTTGATGACAGCTTGAATTACATTGAGCGCCCAGTCGCAATACTCGACAGGAAGTCGAAGGCTTTGAGGAACAAGAGGGTAGAACTAGTGAAGGTGCAATGGCAGCACCGCAAGGGTTCGGAATGGACTTGGGAGCCGATGGACGAGATGATGGAGCATTACCCCGAGCTGTTTCAGGATCGAGCAGCAGACTTCGAGGACGAAGTCTAAAATAAGTGGGGGAGATTTGTAGCACCTGGTTCCCGGTATGTAAATCTTATTTGGGTATTTCCCCATTTTAGCCTTGGACTCGGCGAGTCATAGGTCCGACTCGCCGAGTAGGGACAAGACACAGGACACGTTTAAGTTGGCGACTCGGCGAGTCCATATCCTAGACTCGGCGAGTCACCGCTGCTGGATGAAACCCTAAATTTCAAGGGTTTGCACCCTATTTAAGCCCTTATTTCCGCCCCAAACTCGCCCCCACTCACCCCCAAAGCTCCCAACAACGTTTATACCCTTATTTCCTTGAGAGATTGAAGTGTTTTGGTGTGTTCTTGAAGATTTTGAGGAGAAAGAAGAGTAGATCAAGAAGAGGAGAAGGAGGCCAGGCATCTCTGTGTCATCTCAACGTTTTCCTTGAGGTATAGCTCGTTTCCCCTCTATTTTCAAGCTTGTAATCTCTTTTAGCTTCATAGAAGTCCTTCTTGATCTTTTCCCCAAGCTTGTTTGTGCTTTGTGGGTTGTAATAAGTTGTTAGCCTTTAGATCTAGGCATGATTTAGTCCCTGGAGCTTGGATCTAATGCCTTTATGGGGTCATATTGCATGAAATCCCTAGATCTACCTCTTTTGGTGCACTTTGAGCCCTAAAATCCATATTGGTGAATATCTACACGTAAAGTTGGAAACTTTACGTGTGATGTGTGTCCTAGAAGCCCAGATCTGTGAATGGCATGGACTGGAATCGAGCAAATCGGTGTATTTGGTGGATGCATGGCGGCGACTCGGCGAGTCGTATATGTGACTCGGCGAGTCTGGTCGCGAGTCACCGAATTGGTCCCTTTATGATGTATCGAGTTTGAGCCGTGAGTCACAGGGGGTGACTCGGTGAGTTGGAAGCTGAACTCACCCATGTTAGGACTCGGCGAGTCAATGCCCTGACTCGGCGAGTCCAAGGCAATCTTCATAGATCAAGAACAGACTCGACGAGTTGTTCATACAACTCGGCGAGTCTTAGCATAAGTGTTCTTTGGATGAAGATGAACTCGACGAGCTGTTCATACAACTCGGCGAGTAGGATGAAGGGGTTGAATGTCAGTTTAGAAGATGAACTCGTCGAGTCATAGCCTAACTCGACGAGTAGAAACAGGGACTCAGGACAATCGTCTGATAGGGACTCGACGAGTTGGAGAGCCAACTCGGCGAGTCGGGTCAACTGAAAGTTGACTCTAACTTTGACTTAGAGCTAGACCAGGGGTAAAATGGTCATTTTACCCAAAGGAGAGTTAGCAGTGTTTGATTGAGTATGTTGTGGGAATTGCAGCCGGAGGATTTCGGAGCAGCAGCAGTCAGTTAGTTTCCGATCAGTTCAGCAGCTACTTTGAGGTGAGTTACCTTCCAGTAGCGGTGGGTCTAAGGCCACAATGTCGGCCCACCAGTAGGAGATGTGTGATTAAATGATTGTCTTTGTGATATTCATCTAGGGTTGCTAGACTATGTGATATATGTGTTATGTGGTAGTAGTAGGGGGTGAAATAGTCCCCAGTATCCGGTCGAAAGGACCGAAGGGGAGGCCAACACCCAGATATGCTAGGCAGTATCCGGTTGAAAGGACCGAAGGGGAGGCCAGCACCCAGATATGCTAGGCAGTATCCGGTCGAAAGGACCGAAGGGGAGTCCAGCACCCAGATATGCTAGGCAGTATCCGATCGAAAGGACCGAAGGGGAGTCCAGCACCCAGATATGCTAGGCAGTATCCGGTCAGGAGGACCGAAGGGGTAGGTCGGGCACCCAGATATGCCTGACAAATTTATGTATGATATGTGATTATGTGGTATGTGGTACAGTGGGGGAACTCACTAAGCTTTGTGCTTACGTTTTACAGTTTTGTTTTCAGGTACCTCTTCACCGAAGGGGAAGGAGCCGGCACGGTAGCGGCACATTATGCACACACTCTGGTTTCCGCATTTATGAGATTCACTGGGATTGTACTCTGATATTTTGATGGGATGTATGGTTTGACTTTTAAAACATGGTTTACGTTGTGTTATGGTGTGATCAAACAATGTTTTTATTTATTAATGTTTTCTAAAGTAATATTTTAAAACGAAATTTTCGGACGTAAAAATTGGGTCGTTACAGACTCTATCATTGTGTTTAAAAACACAGAGTCATTAGATTCTAAAACATAGAATCAGTATGCTTTGGAATGCTCAGCATATCCAATAAAGATACAATCTATACCTCTCTCACCCAATGTTTTCCTTTTGGGTTCAGTGAGCCTTACAACTGCTCTACAACCCCAAACTTTGAGATAACTCAAATTTGGTACCTTTTTACACAAAAGTTCATAAGGAGTATTCTTACTCCTTTAATTTGGAGCTCTATTCAAAATGTAACATGCATTTAACATTGCCTCACCCCAAAACCCTTCACTTCAACCAGAATACGACAACATGGAATTAACCATTTCTTTCAAATTCCTATTCTTCCTTTCAGCTACACCATTTTGTTGTGGTGTATATGGAGTTGTGGTTTGATGTATTATTCTAGTTGATTCAAAATAAACTGGATCATAATACTCATCACCTCTATCAGTACGCAGTACTTTTATTAATTCATTTTTATGAAGCTCAACTTGTTCTTTATAAATTTTAAATTTATTAAGTGCTTCATCTGTAGAATGTAGCAAATAGATATAACAATATCTAGATGCATCATAAATAAAGGTAATAACATACATCTTTTTTCCAAGGGAAGGTGTTGCATGGAAATCACATAAATCACAATGTATAAGATCCAACACCGAGCTTTCCCTAACAACATCTTTGAAAGGTTGTCTAGTGATTTTAGTTAGCATGCATGTTTTACATTTTTCATTATTTTGCATATCAAAAGCAGGAATTAAACTCATTTTAGACATATCTTTTAATCTCTTGTAATGAATGTGTCCTAGTCTAGCATGCCATAATTCAGATTTATGAAAATTATTACTAGTACTACTAGAAGCCATGCAAACAGAATTATCACTAGAAGGATAATTAATATTAAGCCTAACATTCCATTACATATATAGCCAAATCCTATAAAAGAACCATGTCTTGACAAGATATACTTGTCACTTTCTAACACTTCTTTGTAACCACAATTATTTAATACAATTCCAGACACGAGATTCTTACGAATCCCTGGAACATATAAAACATTGTTCAAACACAAACATTTCCAAAAGTAAAAGTAAGTAAAACAAATCCTATGCCCTTGATTGGTTCAGTTCCAACATTTCCCGTCTTCACAACAGATCCATCTTCAGTTGGTTGAAAGCCCTTGAACCAATATAGATCTTTGCAAACGTGACTTGTTGCTCCCGAATCAACCCACCATGCAACTTTATCATCCTGCACATAAAATGATTCAGAAATCACAGAAATATAATTCTAAATATATTTAGAATTTTGCAATGAAATAGAAATTTGACCTTGTTGCTTTTCTGGATCCTTAGATCCACTTGGTCCAACATCATCCTTATTCACTTTGCGAAGACGACAATATTTCTTGAAGTAAACCGATTTGTTACAATTCCAACAAACCAACTTAGCCTTCTTGTTGGAAGACTTGTCATCATTTCCTTTAAACTTCCTTTTTCTATTAGACTTTTTGGGATTCTTTGAACTTTCTCCTTCCACCATGTTCACAGAAGAGGAACCAACTTGGTTGTTGTCTTTAGGATTGTTATCAAGTTCTTGAGTCCTTATGGATTCTTCAATCCTTAAATGGCTTCCAAGTTGAGTCAAAGTCAATTCCTCTTTGTTATGTTTCAGATTGTGTTTAAAATCCTTCCAGGAAGGGGGTAGTTTGTCAATTATCCCAACCACAGAAATGGCTTCATCCATTTTCAGATTGGGTTGAGCAAACTGTCCCAAAATCCATAACATTTCATGGAATTGTTCCATAACAGGCCTAAAGTCAATCATTTTGTAACCCATAAAGTTACTAACAAGAAATTTCTTACTAGAAGCATCTTCAGCCATGTACTTGGATTCAAGAGAATCCCACAGTTCTTTTGCAAATTCAAAATTTTGATAGATATCAAAAAGAGAGTCAGACATACCATTGAGAATATGACCACGACATATATAATCATCATTTTCCCACTTTGATCTTCTTCTTGTTGCCTCCAAAGGTTCATCTTCAATAGATTTTGGTAAGACTGGCATGGGTGTACTCAGAACATACACCACTTTCAGAGTGGTAAGGAGAAACTTCATCTTCTTCTGCCATTTATGAAAATCTTACGCTTCAAACTTGTTCAGTTTTTCAAACTTACTTGTCATTTCCTTCACAGAATCACCACTTGACATGATTACAGATTACTTCGATTTTTGTTAGAAATATGGTTTTGTGGCACTTGGAAATCTGAGAATCATGATAATCACTTTCAAATCGAAGTATTTGGGTGGTACTCCCAAAATCTCAATTGGATAAGACTCAGAGAAAATCAGAGAGAATGGGATGGTGTAATTTCGTTAGTACCAGAAAAATGATTAAAATTGGTTATAAACCTTCATTATCTGAAAAACTATCAAAACTGTCATATAATAGTTTTTCTCAACAGTCAAAACTTTTATAGATATGGGTTTTGTATAAGGATTAATGCAAAGTCAAAACCGGGTCAAATATTCAAAATTTGGATTTTCAACCCCTGCCAAGGGCTCTGCCCCTTGGACCCCGCTCCTAGGAGCGCTGCCCCCGGATCCCCGTTCGTCCAGGGGCTTCGCCCCTAAATGACAGTATACTTTGATACTTGATCAAACTTAAACAAGTGTGTACTACACACCTTCCTTACTTGTTTAATATTTATCAAGATCATTTTTAGTCAACAAAGTAATCTCATTATACTTAAATAACATTGATGATAACAAATCACCAACATTCCTTCCGTGTCCTTCTCCGGTTTCTCTCCATAAGAAGCTGAAAACAGTACTCTCTCTTTTCCTCTTTCTCCTCTCCCACCAAAAGTATGATATTATCTATGAATTAATAGATATAGAATATCTTTAGATATTATCTTGCAGACTTTGTAAAGTGTGATATAGGCAATAGGGTAGATTTGTAGAAGTTTTATTATTTATTTAATGTTCACTGATAAATTATACTATACTATTTGGTATCGTAAAAATGTAAAAGGAATTAGAAACATCAAAATATGTATCTATTTATTGGTATAAACTAAGAGTAAGTATTAAAATCAAATTTGTATATGTTATTTATTTATAATATGAGCCTTAGTTTTTGTTAAAAAAAAAAAATTAAGAATAAAATATAAGGTAGATCGGTAGAGTTTTTGAATGATTTTTGGTTTTGTTATTTGAAACAAGACTTAAAATCAACGAGGTCCATTTTGATTAACAATACATCGATAAGTTATATTTTTAGAGTGGAAAATTTTGAGTAAATCTTCTTGTGTATATTGTTATGTTTTGAAATTTTGATTCCATCCCCCTGCTTATCTACTTATTGTGTATGTGTTCCCCTTAGTTGACACAAAGAAAAAATTAAAAGAAACACAAAAGTGGATTGTAATGCATATGCAAAGATTAACAAACTTGTGGTAGGGCAAGAAAGATATTGTTAGAATTAGTTGATATTTGATTGACCGCTAAAAAGACAACGTGATTGTTTTAATTTTTTAAAGTTAAGTTCGTAATCATTGTGATGACGGTTTGTACTGCTTCCAATGTTATTATATAATATATTGTTTTGTATCGTTTATTTTGAGTTATGAAAATAAAAATAGTCGGTCATGATTTGTTTTTTAAATTTCTTGTTACGGAAAGTATAGTAAGTTTGAATGAAAATGTATTATACAAAAACGTTACATGTATAAATCGTAATAAAATGGAATTTGTAATATCCTCAATAAACAAAAGCCATCATAAATCTAAATTTGATAGCCTTTATTGTTGTCGTAGTCGATATAAGCAAATGATGGTCATAAACGAACGGTTCTAAAAACATATAAATGGCATTGCAATCTCTTAATGGTTCTTATTGTTGTAGCACCCCATGTACTCAAAGACGAGGGACTCGATGATGCTTTTGCGTCCTTTATGCTATATTTCTTCTGTCATGGAAGACACTAGGGACCGCACTGAAGAAGCATCACCAACCTAAGAAAACATAAATTGAACTTAATATGTTGAATCAAGTTACCGAATCTGTCACACCCCAAAACCAGAACGGCAGAAACGTTCGGGGGTGTAAGACGTCATGTTTAGTATCACAAGACATGCATTATAGTAAGCAAAGTAATGAACAACCATTTCATTATAAAGAAAGTGTTTACAATGTGTGTGTTCACAAAACATAGAGTTCATAAGCAAATAACAAAACAAGACTTGAAGCTATATTGCTCCATCTTCTGAATTCCTAGCGCGAGTACCTGTCTGCTAGTTTCTTGAGAATACAAGTTATTTAAAAGAGTTTGTCAGCAATTAAGCTGGTGAATTCATAAGATTTTAGTGATGTAAGTACGTTGTAGAAAGTTGTAACGCCTGTGTTTCCGGGCTTGCCATTTTTAGCAATGTAATGGTCTAGGTTAACCTTTGTAACCCGTTTTGAAATAATAAGATTGTATTATTTGAGTATTATGTGTTTTGTGTTTAATTGCTTAATTATGTGGTTTGATTAATCAAGAATAAAAATAAGCATCAAAATTTAAGTGTAAAATAAACTTGATATATTTAGATAATGTTGTAGTAGTTGAAACAAGGTTTCCGAAGATATAAAGAATGTCGAAATCCGAGTTATAACGAGGAAGTTATGACCTGTCGAAGTTTCGCGACAGAACCGGCACGACACAGCGCGACGTAAAAAGTGAATTTATGTTAGAGCGATATTTAGCCTTAGCAATCTAAATGAAAGTCGTAGAGTACATCAAACCATGAGCGTGCATAAAAAGAACGCCCAAATCTGATTTCGTATGAGGAAGTTATGATTTTTCGAAGTTTCGACTTAGCAGTATGCAGCCCGAATGCTCGATTTGAGACCGAGCGGTTTTTAGCCGAAACAATATAAATGAGAATTGAAGATCTCATTAATTGTAGTAAAACGATAAAAAGATAGGCGAAAACGGACGTCGGATGAAGAAGTTATGATTTTATAACGGAGTTTTCCTGTCCCGGCCTACTAAAAATAAATAATAAAAAATAAATTCAAAATTAGCCAACGGAGTCTAAACGAAAGTTGTAGATCGTAGTCTCACCTACGCGTGGATATAAAGAGCGTCGAAAACGGAACTCGTATGAGGAAGATATGAATTTTTGAAGTTTATTTAATAAATTCGGTATTTAATTTAAATAAAAATTCGTTGATATTATCCATGGGGAGGGGGGGGGGAGTCACCGGCCTTATCCCCGTTACGCCCCACGTAAATCGCAGATCCAGCCCCTATAAAAGGAAGTTGAGTGCAGCCGATTTAGTTGCTCATTTCTTCCCGTTTTCTCGCGTTTTTGCATCGTTTTTCGTGCAAGAAATATTCCGAAGCCCCGGTATCATTCCTGAGCCCCGAAGCTAGTCCCGAGGCCCCGAAGATCCTGAGAAGTGCGGTTTCCGAGCGGAAGCTCTGCCCGCGAGAAGTTCGATTTTTGTGGAGATCTTCCAGATCTGCTGTGGATTACTACTTCTGCAAGTCGTAGTGTTGTCCGATCATCTTCTGATCAAGTGAGTGTATACTACCTTTCATAAATGCAATAATAATACAAGTATGGTTTGAGTGTATTAAGTTTATTGTCGTTTATACGTGTGAATGCGTTGTTACTTTCTCCTAACGTATAACTATGAAGTATTTTATACGAGATACGTGTTATGTGTATATTTTGTTGTTATGTGTGTGAATGTATATTCACTTTCTTCTATCTTACAGATCTGATTATTTCTATATGAAATACGTGTTAGGTGTGTGTGCCTCATCTGTTATATGGAAAATATATTGATCAAGCATGCTATACAGGTTTTGAAAATATGTATAAAAATGTATGTTTTTATCTACTGATATGTTGGGTAGAACATGGGTAGATAGTTGGTGTGTAATAAACAGATGAGAGGCCTCGTTGTTGTTTTGATTCAGTCATCTAGCGGAATTTAGATGACGACCACGAACTTTTCTAGATAGTCCAGTGGAACGCTAGCAGGCTCATAACCTGTAGGTGTTAATGAACTTGGGTGTTCATTCGTTGTATTCCATCCCCCTCATGGTTGCCTTATTTGACTTATATTGCTGAGGAAACCCCGCAGCATGTGTTGTCACCCCGATGAAAATATTCTTAGATTAGGTCCCTTGTGTTAGTTATTGTAGGGACATAAAGTGAGAATAACGGGAATGGGTAACTGGGGTATTGTTGGTTGATAATAATTAATTTAATTATTTATTGTGGGTTGAAAACCCTATATGCTCACCAGGCTCCCAAGCCTGGCCCACTCAGTTTTATTTGTATTACAGGAAGTGGCGCAAGGGCGTAAGATGGATGAACCATCAAGTTGTTTTGTTTACAAGTCTGTATATGTATATATTTGTTGAATGACTTGTAATATTATCGTTTATGCTTATTGGTCTATATCGGAACATGACACCCTGAGTTTTGATTATATAATGAAAAATATATTTCTTTTATGAAATGCTTCGGTAAACATTGTTTTATCATGTTTTGTTTTTGGGAACAAATTCCGCAACTCTTTCAAATCAAAAGGATTTACTCTGAATTTATTTTAAAAGCATAAATGAAAATCGGTCTTTTCTGGCCGAGATTTTGGGGATGTCACAAAAGTTGTTGTAAAATGTTGTTGAAAAATGTAGTAAGTTACAAGTTATGTAAAGTGTAAGTTATGTTTAGAAAAGTTTGCCTGTTCCTCTAGAAAATCCTATATTTCCTACTTAGATGAAAGATACGTAAAAGTGATTCTACAATCCTTTCTATGAGTACTAAATAGATACAAGTTATATATATATATATATATATATATATATATATATATATATATATATATATATATATATATATATATCTTGGAGTAAACAAACAATCGACTATGTGCATCTGCCCTAAATCCACAACCCAACGAGGAACAGGAAGTAAAGCGTATAACACACATCCCATTGTTTGTTAGGTCCTTGATGCATATAACTCGGGTGTATTCACTTGTTACTCATGGAGTTAATTGTAATAGTTCCTTAATATTTTATGAAAAGATTCTTTAAGAAAACCCTTATTTCTTATAGTAAAATAATGACCATAGTAATTACTTCTATAATCACTTAGTTTATACTTGCTATACATAATTTAATATCGAATAGATAGTTAATTGGGTGTATTTGCCCTAAACCCACAACCCAATGATGAACAGGAAATAAGGTAGAAAGCACACATCCAACGACCTATTGGGCATTGATGATGTATAACCATGACGCATAAACCAAGGTATTATAGAGTCAATCACCTAAAGTCCTTTAAGTCTACACTGGTTTAATAAAATGGATTAAACCCTTTACTGGGAAGTTTCTAGTTTTGTGTACTGAAAGATATGATTTGAAAAGTATGCTTTGTACTAGAAAATAGTGCATTGAATTTGTGTCCTATGACCTGACCCATACCTGGTACCCCTTATGATGACTTAATGTGTACAGAACATATATATTACTAAAATTGAATAGATAATAGGTTGGGTGAATCTGCTCTAAGCCCACAACCCAACGAGGAACAGGAAATAAAGCGGAAGGCACACATCCTATTATCTTTCGGATACCATTTATATATATCCCTTAATGTAAACATTAAGGAATCATAAGGTTAGCATTATGGTCCCTTTCTACTGTATGTACTAGACCCGACTGTTCCGTTTGTTGTTTGTAAAATATAAGTATTGTAGTATTGTAATAAGTGATTACTATTGTACTAATTGCCTTAAATTGAGTATTAATGTATAATGTGATGGCTAGATCCCATACTAAACGCTCTCCTTTTCAAAAGATTATGGGAACCAAACGCGACCCATGAAATGATTTCAAGTCGTGAACATCCACGTTATGATTATATGATCATGTATACCCAATATAACTATCACCTTTTGTTTAAAACAATGCGTTAGTGATTCATTGGTATAGTTAGATCTTGTAATTGTTCCATGCTATAGAACCTTTTTATGTTTGTTCTGTTTATCGTGTATTGTATCTAGTATGAACTGACTCCTTAAACCATACGTATTATAGTTTACTAGTATTCTACTTGAACTGTTACTGAAAAGACTCGTTTTACTAACAAGTTATGTTTATACTTTAAAAACGTAGTTTTGCTAAACTATAAAACAACATATCTGTAAAATAGTTTTGAAATGTTTTGAACACTTATAGAAGACATAAGCAACATTTTGAACAATGTTTATAACAATAATTACACAATTTATCATTGTGGTCAACTTGTATTCCTCCCCTTAAAAGCATTTAAAATAGATAAAAGATTCATTACGGGGTATGAACTCACCTGATGTGGGTGATTCAAATGGGTATGTGTGTAAGGATGAGAAGTTCCACGAATGAAGTCCCGAGACACAACAAGTCCTAATTGATATATAATAACACATATTGGCATGAATATAGTGTTTATAACAACTATATGAAAGGAAACACCTTCCGAGACTAGGAAACACCTTCCGGGACTAGGAAACACCTTGACCAAGTGTTGGAATCACATGTGATTCAACAAGGGATGGTAGAATGGCACTCACATGAGTTTACTACCATGGGTTTATGGCCCAAGGGAGTTTACTATCGTAAACTCATGGTCACTCATGTATAATGGCAAGTTTGAAGGCTATGGAAGTTTTAGGGACTTTAGCTCTACACTAGGATTAGGAAGACCACTTTCTTTGAAGCCTTTGGTGAGTTTACTGCCCTAATGAGTTTATAGCCGTAAACTCATGGCCACTTGTGATTATGAGAGTTGTTTAAGGTCCTAATCTCATCCATGAAGGGTCCTTGTTCACTAGCTTTGCATCTAGGAGGGTTAATGGCCAAAATGGCAACCTTTAAGGGGTTTACGGCCATGGGAGATGGCTTGGCCGTAAACTCCATTTGGTCTTGTGTTCTTGATGTTTGTAAGTGTCTAAACATTAGTCCTAACTAGATATGAAGTATAGGTAAGAGCACTTACGATCTAGAAGCTTGGAATGGTTGCTATTGGCCAAGAACACTAGTGTGTGTTCTTGGTGTAACTTGAAGATCTAAACAAACATGATTTCCACGGATAAAATCAATGTATGTAGCTAGTTAATAAGATGTATCAACTAAACAAGGGATAGAACACTTACTCTTTTGAAGATCTAAGGTGAAAGTCTTGATGATACTTGAGAGGATTTGGAGGAACATCGGCCAAGGAAGGAAGAAATGACTAGAAATTACCCAAAGCCTTACATATGCTCTTGAGTTTATGGCCACATGAGTTTATGGCCGTAAACTCATGGTCTTGTGGCCGTGAACTCATTTAGATGAGGTTTAGGTTCGATTTGTTACACTGTGGGTCTAGCAGGTACTTTCTTACACTTATTCCTTAAGTGTATTAGGCTCAAAACTCCTTAGAATGACCTTTAACCGGGCTAGAACTTAGTACTAATGAGTTTGACACTCAATTGAGTTGATTGACTGGTCTTTAAAAGTAAAAAAAAAAAATCGGGTTGTTACAGAATCCATCATGCTAGGGAAGACACCTTGGTCATGTACTTCTTCTGTCATGTTAGGGAAGGCAACATCGATACCATTTCTTAGCAATTCATTTTAATATGACGCTCGATTTTTTTTTTAATTTTTTATTATCTTTTTAAAATTACAAATGGCATACCATCTGCGAAAATATGATTATTTTTGAGATTTGACAATTTTTTATTATTTCTTGAAAAATGTTTAATGTGATTAATATTTTTTTCTCTTGAAAAGTATTTTAATTTGATTAGTTGTTTCGTTAATACGTTTTGGTAGCAAAGTACTAATTAGAGATGTATTGTTTCTTACTTACCACAAATCTTTTATCTTAAACATTAATCTTACGTTACATACAATTATCTTAAAGGAAAATTGGTTGTGTAAATGTTTTTGTCCCTGATTCTCCATTTTCCATATTTGTTCTTATTGATTTACAAATAGGAAATAGCGTTTGGTACATGATATTAAGACAAAACTGAATTACAATTTTTTTGTAACATTTGGTAAGTCTAGGAAATAACATAGCATTACGCAAACATTACCTAAAATAACAACAGAGAATTTACTTTGAATCACAAAATTGTTTTAAAAACTAGCAATGTAGAAGATTATAAAGACGAAATCTAGAGATTAGGGTTATACAATCACATAATCTAGTTTGTCTTACATTCTTTTTATTCCATTGAAAATCTAAAAATACGGTTATGGGTAAATTTATAAAAAAAAATATCAACCTTCTTGGTCCTAACCACTTCAAAACTTGTGTTGTTCCAGAAAAACCAAATTGGCCATAAAACTACAATGATGACCGGATCAAGACACTTTCTCTTAGCCGGGGCTGTAAACGAACCAAACGAACACGAATGATGCTTGTTCATGTTCGTTTGTTTAAGTTATCCGAACAAATAAACAAACACGAACGGATAAACGAACATGTTTTATTGTTTATGTTCGTTCGTTTAACAAATTACATTATTTGTGTTCGTTCGTTTATGTTCATGAACATGCTAAACGAACATAAATGAACAAAGATTAAAAAAACATAATTGAACATATGATATATTAATATAATCAAACACAATTAATCATATATGAACATAAAAGGAAGTTAAGTGAACGAACGTAAACAAAAAACATAAACGATCGTTCAAAAACATAACTGAACGAACAAGACCATTGTTCATGTTCGCTCGTTTAACTAAATGAGCGAGAATTTGTGTTAATGTTCGTTCATTTATTAAATAAACGAACATAAACGAAGTTTCTGCCGAACGATTCTTGAACAGATCGTTGAACGTTCAGTTTGTTTACAACCCTACTCTTAGCCACATTAAAATTTATAACATCGATCTACATAAACCATTCTTTAATTGAACTAGGAAGAGGAATATTATGATCACTACAAATGGGACAAACACTGAAACCACGTCAACAACCCCTTACCAACTTTAACTCAATCGTGTAGGGGCTGATCTAAATGCATTCTTCAAACCAAAACATTTAATTTAATGGGATAAATACATTTCATCTAGCGGATAAATTAAAGCGACACTTAGGGCGTTTTCGACACGTAGCGTTTAGGAGCGTTTGAGAACTTCTAGCTTCTAGTGTTTGACAAAACGATCCATTTTGAACAAAAAGTCTTATTCGGCACTACAAGTTTGTAGCGTTTAGTTTAAACAAAACACTCCAAATCCAAATGTTACTTCATGTAGCGTTTAACAAAACGCTACAAGCTACAATCTATAAGCTACCCGCTAGCAACTAATTTTGTTGAACACGTCCTTAAAGTGACATTATCCTAGAGAGATCTAGTATAAGTCACTGAGTAAAACATATGATATTGCTGTTGGGAATAACATTCAATGATCAAAAAATAAATTGTATATGAACCTATGAGCCACACAATGAAAATCATAAAATGAATAGATAAACAATAATATGTAGTGTATAAATTTATTATTTATCAACTTAAAATAACTAAATAGATAATAGTTGTTTATTATTTATGGGTAAAAAGAAATAAATAAACAAATAACTTGTTTATAAATTAATAATTGAGTTTGTTTAATTAGAAGTCAAATAACTAAGTACAGAATAAATATGGGTTCGGGATTTTAGTTTGTTGAAAAGAAAAGAGTTCGAATAAGCCAACTAGTTAAGTATTTAAGGTATTCGTTTGTGTAACGTCCAAAAATTTTATAACAAAATTTTAATTTAATTAATAAGTAAAATCATACTAGTTTCGTTCTCAAAGACTAATCAACCAATTGTTTACCTTATAAAAATCAGAGTCATTGTAAAACAAAATGCGAAAATCTCAATAACACAAAAACATATGGCGATGCAATCATGTTGTGTCATTGCCTTTGCTTCAAAAAGTATATGAAACATTTAAATTTAAAACTGTAAGCACATGGATTAGTGAGTTTCCTAAGATACCACATACAATAATAACGACCTTTTTCAACCTATGGGTCTATTTCAACCCTACGATCTATTTTAGCAAACGAGTCTGTTTCAACCCAAGGGATGTGTTTCAACCTAACGACCTATTTAAGCAAACATGTATATTTCGACCCAACATGCATATAACATACAAGAAAGAGTCACAAAGACAACAAGCATACCATGACACCTGGTGTTGTACATAGTATAGTGGAAAAACTCACCTAAATTAGAGTTGAAACCAAACAACTTGAAGTCTTACAGAACTTAATGGATAAAGTGCATGAATTTATCCATTACACCATTAAGCCAAGTCCAAAACCCAAACCCTAAATCTCAAAATGACCCAAAATGACCATTAAGACATGCATGACTTGGAATGATTGCAAACATTCAACTTTATGGGACCAAAATGTCCAGAACTCAAGCAATAGTTCAGGAGTTTCTCAAACTCCAAGAACTCTCCTCAAAAGTCCAACGAGTGACTCCATAACAAACATTAAGCCAAAAAGGTAAAAGCATTATACCCCTTGAAGATCTACGAGAAGCTTGAATGTAGAACCTTAGTTGGAGAAAACTCTACAAACACCAAAACCACCTTCTTCTTTTCCAAATAATGTTTCAAGGCTAATGTCACACCCCTGGCCACCAGCGGAAACGCCGAGGTGAGTGACGTAAATCAGTGATCACCGTTATTGAACATACATTGAGCAGTACAAATATAATATTCTATTATTAACAAAATAGAAAATACATTGAAAATACCTATCGCTAAATCGCGACACACGCCTAACAGCCAACGTTTACAAAGGTGTAATAAAACAATGGAAACTCTTTTATGCTAATCCTTCCAAGTACCTCGCCAAACAATAAGGAACATTGCAAAAAGTATTTTGCATGATTATTATGGACCATAAATAGAACACGTCAAGGCTTGGAACCTTGTCGTTATCTTTCCTCATGTTGATTGTGCTTGTAATAAGACGGTGGATAAAACGATGGATTGGTGACTGGATGCTCCCTTATTGAGCCGCAGAAGGGATATAGACAGTGTTAGCTATTGTGGACCACCAATTTCCAAAGTTCGATCCTTTTGGAAAAGTTATGTAGCAACAATCCACAAACATACCAAACGCCTTAGTCATGACCAAAGATTGGTCATAAAGGCCCATTATCCATCCTAGCTCTACCATGCTACATTGTCGGTACTCCCTACCAAGACAAAATGTCAAGGCGTTGGGGCTATAGTAATCATCCCCTCCTATGAATGAGACAGTGGCAAAGAACTCCAAACATAACTCCCGATACATCGGTTCTTGAATCCAAAATAGCCTCATCCAACCATCGCATGTGACTTAAACCCCATCTTGAATAAAGACCTTTGTTAAGTATGGGTTTAAAGACTCCTCCGTACCTACTTGCCCAATCCATGTCCAATTAAGTTCATTTGGAACACATAACTCCTTCTTCTTGAGTATCTCAAGTTTCTTCTTCCATCTAGTCATGTTAGCTTGGGATCCAATTTCGGGGAAGTTGAACCAAGGGAAATCCCCTTAGTATCTCCTTGAGCTTTGTCCCCTTCTGAACATTTTCTGCAAAATTAAACACAAAGAAAACAACCATAAACCACGAAACTTGTTAAATAAACAAATATGGAACTTGTAACATGAACTCGTCGAGTCCACAAATGGACTTGTTGAGTCCGATTAACTGGTCGTGGAATACACCTTTGATTCGAACAAAATATGCCATGTAAATCCAAAATTTGTTCTAGGGGTTTGTTTAGGATGATAATCCAAGTACTAATTCACAAAAAGTTCCATTCCAAACACTCTCATTTAATGAAAATTAAAACTGTAGAATTTATGTCAAAACCAAAAATCAGGTTTTTACCAAATTACTTATTCTAGACTACTAAAGATCTAAAATTTAATGAGATTATGCATCAAATACATCACCTTTTAGCAAATTGGAAGAAAAATTATTTGTGAAATAGGGAATTGGTTGCTTGAGAGAACTTTTTGGTTGAATGGGGGAGATGGTGACGGCTTGAATGAACTTTTTACTCTTTAGGGTAAAAACCCTAATTTACATAGTGTAGATTTTTTTCCGTTAATAAAGTCTACTTGTCGAGTTGGGAGTCCCCGACTCGTCCAGTAGAAACGTATTTTACGTATTATCGCGGATTTCTAGATGGACTTGTCGAGTAAGGTCGAATGGACTCGACGAGTTGTTCCTTTTGTTCGAAAATATTTGTTCTTCTTAAAAATGAATTTCACCACACCACATACTCAAACCTTGCTTGTCCTCAAGCAATCATTTTAAGCTTAAATAGAGGATAAAAACCAAAAATCCTTTAAAACACACAAAACAAAGAAAACTAAAAATCAAAAGAAAACAAAAAGGGTAAAAAGAAAGCAAACTCAAACTGCGGGTTGCCTCCCGTAAGCGCTTCTTTTTGAGGAGTCTTTAGCTGGACTCCTTCCCGCTTTATGTTGCAGCGGTTTTCTCAAAATCCATCCCTTCATCAAGTAATCTTTCATTAAGTATGCCATCATCATATTTCTTGACTCAATGCCCATTCACCTTAAAGCTTGACCCATCCTTTCTTTACGATTCAAGTACCCCGTACGGATATACATGCTTGATTGTAAAAGGCATGGACCAACGAGTGCGCAATTTTCCCGGAAAAAGCTTTAATATTGAATTGTATAAAAAAAACTTTTTGATTAGCTTCAAATTCCTTATTACCCTTCAACCTTGCATCATGCCATCTTTTTGTCTTGCCTTTGTAGATCAATGAGTTAGTGTACGACTCATTCCTCAGTTCTTCAAAGGCATTTAGTTGCAAAAGTCTATTTGAACGCAACTCATTAGGCTCAAAATTGCATGTTTTTAAAGCCCGATAGGCTTTGTGTTCAAGCTTCATGGGTAAATGACAATTTTTACCATAAACCAATTTATAAGGTGTGGTTCCAATGAGCGTTTTGAATGCGGTCCTAAATGCCCAAAGTACATCATCCAATTTGTCTGTCTAATCTTTTCTATTACTACCCACCGATCTTTCATATATTCTTTTGAGTGCCCTATTTGTGACATCAGTTTGCCCATTTGTTTGTGGATGGTAAGGTGTTGAAAACCTATGGCGTACAACATATTTTTACGACACTTTTGCTAGTTGGTCATTAGCAAAGTGGGTTCCCCTATCACTAATTAATGCCTTGGGTACTCCAAATCTATAAAATGATTTTTTTAAGAATCTTACCACAGCCCTTGCATCATTGGTTGGTAATGCTTGCGCTTCTGCCCATTTTGAGACATAATCCACCGCTATAAGTATGTACTTATTGCCTTTGGATGAAGGAAACGACCCCATGAAATCTACACCCCACACATCAAGATGTCACAAACTTGAATATTCCTTTAAGGCATTTCATTCCTTGCCGAAATATTACCCGTCCTTTGGAAAGTATCACATTCCCTCACATAAGTAGCAACATCTTTGAAGACAATAGGCCAATAGAACCCCACATCAAATATTTTCTTAGCAGTGAATTGTACCCATGATGTCCTCCTGCGATCCATTGTGGTAATGCTCCAATATGTCTTAAATTTCCTTACAAAAAACGCATCTTCTTATAATATCATCCGCACAACTCCTAAAAAGGTATGGCTCATCCCAGAAATAATATTTAATTTCTAAAAAGACCTTCTTTTTCTGCTGGTGAGTGATCCCTTTTGGAAGAAAATCTCCTATCAAGAAGTTTGTAATATCAGCATATCATGGTTCTTCCCTCATTATAACCATCAAATACTCTTCCTGGAAGCTATCTTTAATTCCCTTATCATCCATCTCTTCCATTGATGGATTTTCTAATGTGGAAAGATGGTCAGCAACTACATTTTCCATCCCTTTCTTCTCCTTGATCTCGATGTCAAATTCTTGAAGTAGCAGGACCCATCAGATTAACCTTGGCTTTGCATCCTGCTTGGAAAACGAGTACTTAATAGCAGAATGGTCATTAAACATAGTAGTTCTAGACAAAATCAAATAGGGACGAAATTTGTTAAAGGCATACGCCACGACTAATAACACTTTTTCGGTTGTGGTGTAGTTTTCTTGGGTAGTATTTAGGATCTTTCTGGTATAGTAAAATGGGTTGAAATTGCTTGTCAACTCTTTGGCCAAGTATAGCTCCTAAGGCAAAGTCGTTTGCATCGCACATTATTTCAAACGGTAAGTTCCAATTCGGGGCGATAATGATCGGGGCGTTAGTCAATTTTTCTTTCAAAATTTCAAAAGAGGCTAAACATTCTTTAGAAAAATTAAAAGGTGCATCTTTCAAAAGTAGTTGAGTTAAAGTTCTAGTAATTTTTAAAAAATCTTTAATAAAGCGGCTATAAAAACCCGCGTGATCTAGAAAACTCCTAACGCCCTTCACATTAGTTGGTGGGGGGGGGGGGGGGTAATTTAGCAATAATGTCAATTTTCGCCCGATCCACCTCAATCCCCGCCTTGGAAACTTTCTGGCCTAAGACAATGCCTTCTTTCACTATCAAGTGATATTTCTCCCAGCTCAATACTAGATTGGGTTTTTTCACACCTAGCAAGCATCAAGTTGAGGTTAGCAAGACAATCATGAAAAGAAGAGCCAAAAATAGAAAAATCATCCATGAATACTTCCATGAATTTTTCCACCGTGTCATGGAATATCGCCATCATGCATCTTTGGAAAGTCGTCGGCGCATTGCATAACCTAAAGGGCATGCGTCGATAAGCAAATGTTCCACTTGGACAAGTAAAAGTGGTATTCTCTTGATCAATTGGGTCAATGGGGATTTGGAAATAACATGAAAACCCATCTAAAAACAATAATAGCTATGGCCCGATAAACACTCAAGCATTTGATCAATAAAAGGGAGAGGAAAGTGGTCTTTGCAAGTGACATCATTTAGCCTTCGATAATCGATGCACACTCGCCAACCGGTTACCGTTTGTGTAGGTATAAGCTCGTTCTTCTCGTTGGTCATGACCATCATCCCTCCTTTCTTTGGAACTACTTGAATGAGACTGACCCATGGACTATCGGAAATCAAATATATAATACCCGCATCTAAGGGCTTGACAACTTCTTTTTTGACCACTGCCTGCATGTTTGGGTTTAAACGCCTTTGGTGTTGCACTACCGGCTTTGCACCTTCTTTAAGATTTATCTTATGGGAGAAATATGAAGGACTTATTCCTCTTATGTCGGTAATTTTCCATGCGATAGCATTCTTCCTTTTCTTCAACACTTGAACCAACTCTTCTTTTTCATATTTGGTGAGTTCGGACGCAATGATAACATGCTTTTGTTCACCTTCTTCGAGAAATGCGTATTAAATGTTCAAGCAAAGTTTTCAGCTCTAATTTCGTGTTTTGTACACTGAATACGTCGAGTCTAGAAAGGGGACTCGGTGAGTCTAAACCAAAATTGTCATCTGATTGTGAATCTTCAAACGGACTCGTTGAGTCAGTGCCTTCGACTCGGCAAGTAGACTTTTCTACATTTCTGATTAAATTTTCATATTTAACTTCTTCGAGTAGTTGTTCTATCTCATTTAATTCCTTTTCAACATCAAAATTGTCTTCAAGGGAAATGGTGGGCTCGTTTGAGTTTTCCTCTTTCCATTCTTCCATTAATTCTTCGAAAGTGTCCACCGAAAATGATGTGTCATTACTATACTTGGAATGCTTCATGGCTCGATCAACTCCAAATGTAATTGACTCTTCTCCTACCCGAAAGGGTAAGCTTGGATTCTCTCATGTCTACTATGGCACTTGCGGTGTTTGGGAAAGGTCTTCCAAGAATGATCGACACTTGGTGATCCTCTTCCATGTCTAGCACTATGAAATCCGTGGAGAATACAAATTTATCAAATTTTACCAATAAGTCCTCACATATTCCCCTTGGGAATGTCACCATCTTGTTTGCTAAATTAATTGCCATACGAATCGGTTTCGACTCCGGAAGGTTCAACTTCTTAAAGAAAGAGTATGACATCAGATTAACATTGCGGCTGAACAATTTTTATTAAGCACCTTCTTGGACACCTCTTCCAACTTCTTTCGATTCGTAAGTAGTTCTTTTAAGAATTTTGCATACTTAGGCATTTGTGCAACCGCTTCTATGAAAGGAATGTTGATTTGGAGGGCTTTAATGTGTTCTAGAAACTTTTGATAATCTCCATTATGCTTTTCTTATCTATCTTGGCTTGGAAATGGCAATGGAGGTTGATAAGGTTTTAAAGGGGGATCAATTTTCTGTTTAGGTTGTGGACTCCTCGAGTCCTTTTCCTCGACTCGACGAGTCGAGTCGATTGTTTGAGATTTCAGTCTTCTTTCTGCTTTTCATGCACTTTTTTTTATCATCATTCATTATAGGTGTCATAGGGGTAATTATCTACCCACTTCTAGTCCTCACAATGTTGATTTGAGTGCCTCTAGGATTTTCTCTCGGTATTGCTTCGAAGTTCACCCAGTGCTCTTTTATTGATTATAGTGCAAGTTGGCCTAACTGGTTTTCAATGTTTAGTATATAGGATTGTTGATTTCTCATCAATGCTTGTTTCTCTTTCATCATGGCTTGTTGTTCTCTTATTACATCATCGGTTTCGTTGTGCCTATTTTTTTTGGATGAAACTGCAAATGTTGTGAGCACATCTTCAAAGTCCATTTTCTTCTCTTGCGCCGGTTCCTCTTTTTGATAAAACCCTCTTGTCTTCATCCTATATTTCTCCTCCTTTTCCTTCTTGTACTCATTGTATGGTAGCCACTCTTTTTTTTGGTTTTCGCCGATCTTCATTATATTTATCGCCACTTGAGTAACATACTTGTGCTTTCTGGTTCCCGTTCTCTTCTAGATTAAAATCCTTGGTAAGGCGAGGCCCGCTACAATTTTCACATCCTACCCGGATGACATGGATAGATTGATCCATCTTTATCATTCTTTTGTCCACACTATCCAATTTCGCCATCACCGCTTCCATATTATCGAAAACCGAGTTCACTGTCCCTCTAGTTGAGTCGCCCCTTGGGTTATGGTATTCTTTAGAGTGCTTATAGAATTCTTCAATTAGCTCCTTTATAACACCGATAATTTTCTTCATGAGTGGTCCTTGGGAATCAAGGAGTTGCCTAGTTGTCACGTTCACTCCATCATAGAAAATGGAGACTTCTTGTTAAATGTTAAGATCATTGTGAGGGCAACTCCTCAACAAGCCCTTGCACCTTTCCCACGCCTAATAAAGTGACTCTCCTGTTTTTTGCTCAAAGTTTGCAATTGCTTTCTTCAATTTTGCTATTTTTGAGGGAGGGCAAAATTGGTCAATGAAATCTTCACGAAATTGATCCCATATGGTGATGGATCCTGGAGGGAGTGCTTTTATGTCACACCCCCAAACCAAGGATGGCGGAAACGTCTGAGGGTGGAGGACTTCATGTACAGTATCACAACAACGTGTATAATAGTGCTCAAAGTAAAAACAACCACCATAAATATAATTGCAAAAGTTACACCATAGTATATGTTTACATGTTTCAAAAGCAATTACATTATGATGACAAAATAAATTGTTGACGGTTTAGCGTCCCATCCTCAAAACGATGAAGTTTCCTGTTTCACTGATTTCCTGAGAATACAAGTAGTTTTAAAAGTGTCAACACAAAGGTTGGTGAGTTCATAAGAGTTTTGTTTGAAGTAGAAACCGTTTTTCCTTGTAAAATCGATAGGGTTTAATTTCCAGAAAATCCAATATTTTCTTAGTTAAGTATGAATAGAAATAATCCTACATGATGCATTAATGAACCTTAGAGCAATCCGTAGAGTTCCTCTATAATCGTCCAACATATATAAGTTATATAAGGTTTAACTTAGATAAAGCGTTGAATATAGCGGGTCTGCCCCAGGTCCACAACCCAACGAGGAACAGGAGATGAGGCGGGCACCACCAATTCTAGGCCAATCATGACTAAATTCTTATATGACTCAAACATGTACGCTCAGCGATTATAGTTGAAGTCTAACAGTTCTAGATGCAATATAGTTTTAATAACATAATAACTTTGTATAGAGACCCGGTACTTTGTATTTGTACCCCCCCGGTACTTTGTATTTGTACCCCTTTTTGTATAGAGACCCGGTACTTTGTATTTGTACCCCTTTTTGTATAGAGTGTGTTGAGTGATGTATCATAAACTATACCTATTATAGTTTATCTAAAATGAATGTAGACCTTACTAGCAAGACCAAAGGACCCTTGGGGACCGGTGGTATACAAGCCATTGAAAGTCCATTTACGTTGTGTCGGATCGGTAAAACCCAACACTCCGTAAAAAAAATGTCTTCGGGCCTTAAGATCAGGTCATTGGGCTAGCTAGGCTCAACGAACAAGATTTTACACTTGTGGGGCCCAAAGATGGTGCATAGACGTCTGTGCACACTCGCATGTGTATGTATAACCAAACGTTACTTGTATGAATCGTAGTGTTAGTAGTTGTAGATTTTTATTGGCTCGAGACCGAGCCAATTCGTTTAACAACGACTTTTGGTATTGTAATGTATTGTATTTCGTTGAAATGTGTGCGAATAGAAATCTTTCTTGTATGAATGTACCTTTCTTGTACGAGTGCGTAGAGTGATGTATCATAAACTATACCTATTATAGTTTATCTAAAATGTATGCAATATGTATGAACCCTTTTATGGAAATGTATTAGTGTTATAAATATATTCAAACTATACTTTTTATAGTTAAATAATACGTGTTCCAAAATGAATGGATAATGTCTAATATGAATGTCTTAGTTTCAGTTCATAATGATAAACTAACTAGGAATCACATTCAAACATTAAAGCTTATGATTATACACTTTGCTCAACATAATACAAAGTGTTATGATATTTACATGCTGGTGGCAAAATTTAGCAATTCTGCCCTGTTTTGGAAAAATCATAGAAAAATCATACGAAGTCGAAAACTAGATCCGTAAATTCTGAGAGTTCACAAAATGTGTCTAGTTTGCTCATAATTTTTATCACAATTTATAATGACCTCTAACTTGGTTGAAAAAGTCCATAACCACAGACTGGTCCGGATTGTTGTTTGAAATGATAGGCAGTTTTGTAAAAATCACCATAAATTGTAGAAAAATCGTATGGAGATGTGCAAGTAGCCATTTTAAAGCTAAAAACTTGAACTATTTGCACCTTGTACAGTTTTGAAAACAAAAATGTTTAAGATGCCCAAAACAGTCCGTGGATGGAGTTGAACTTTTCTAATGAAGGCTGTTAGAAAAATTTAGATATGTTCTTAGTGTTTTAACTTGTATTCCCCCCCTGAAAACTTGAGAAAACATAAAAATGTAGGGGTATGAACTCACCTTGAGTGATTTCAGTAGATACGTGTTGAAGAAGGAAAGTGTTCAACCCAAGAACACTTGAAGAATCACTTGAAGATTCGAAGCTCTAACACAAATATGAGAGAGTTTGTCTAAGATATCCATGATTTGAGTGGAAATAAATGAGATAATCATAAAGAGAATGGATTATGCTTACCAAATGTGGAGGAAAAACTCAAGATCAGCCCTTGAATCTCGAATTTCTAGAGAGAGAAAGTGAGAGAGGAAAGAGTTTGATCTTCTTGTGAAATGAGAGCAAAATGAGAGAAATGAGGAGAGAGGATGAATAATCAGTCCTCAAAACTCGGGAAGAGGGTTAATTGAGTGGGAAAAGACGTTAATGTGACCTAGGTAAGGTGGGGAGGCATGGCTGGTCAGAGAGTGGGTGTGGGGCGGTTGCTTGTGACTGCGGATCAATAACACTGCTTGAATGCGAAGTTGGATTTAGCTTTGCTATAAGTTTCAATCGATTTTGAAATTAAGTATTGTTCGCATTTGTATGAGTGTAGTCGATGAATCGATAAAGCAAGAACATATGAGTTTTGATTCGCAATGGGATTGATGATTGAGGGATGATTCGTGAAGAAAAACGCGAAGTCAAGGACTATGAAATTGTTGTTTGTAAGAATTTAAAAACTCGATTGTGGAGTTGTTGATGCTCATTTTTGCGAAAGTAAAACAATCGAGTGTTCGCATCTATGAATCAATTTGAAGTCAATTGGGTTAATATTCGCATATGGGTTCAACGTATGAATTTTTGATTTCGCAAGTTTAGAGTTCAAGAGCTAAACTGTGTTCGCATCTGGAATGAAAATTTTGTGAATCGCATTTGATTGATTAGGTTAAAATGCGAAGGGATGCGAAGGGTGTAAGAATGAAGATGCGAAAGTGATTAATGCGAAGGGATGCGAAGGGTGTAAGAATGAAGATGCGAAAGTGATTAATGCGAAGGGATGCGAAGGGTGTAAGAATGAAGATGCGAAAGTGATTAATGCGAAGGGATGCGAAGGGTGTAAGAATGAAGATGCGAAAGTGATTAATGCGAAGGGATGCGAAGTATTTCACAGTAGAATGCGAATTGGGGAAGAAAACAGAAGATTTCAAATATTGTCCCTGGAGTTTCGCATTTTTGGAAATAAATACTCAACTTCGCAAATGGGGTCATAAAATGATGAAATTGCAGAAGAGTTTCGCATTTTTGGAAATAAATACTCAACTTCGCAAATGGGGTCATAAAATGATGAAATTGCAGAAGAGTTTCGCATTTTTGGAAATAAATACTCAACTTCGCAAATGGGGTCATAAAATGATGAAATTGCAGAAGAGTTTCGCATTTTTGGAAATAAATACTCAACTTCGCAAATGGGGTCATAAAATGATGAAATTGCAGAAGAGTTTCGCATTTTTGGAAATATAAATGAAAATATATCTTTTGTTGTTTTAATTAAGGAAATAAATATTTTATATGAATACTCACCAGGAAAAACGCATATCATACATTCCCGATGAGTATGCATCATTGTTTTATCAGTTTGGCTCGCCACGTACTACAGTTTTTAGGTTAAAGAGATCTAGTTGTACGTACTTTTCGATTCATGTTTTCTTATTAGAGTAGTGGGTTGTTTAGTAAATACTGAACGTAAGTCCAAGTACACAAGGGTTAGTTGAGCTGAGAGGTTTGACTTGTTGACTTTATTTGACTTTGAATTGACCAGAATTTGACGGTTGTCACATTTTAGCCAATCTTTTGTGGCTCCATTAAGTGTAACTGGTAGCATATCTAGAAAAACAGTCTCGCGAGGAACATTAGGGATGTTGAAATAGTCGGCTATGTCGTTGACCTCGTCAATGTGCTTGTATGCGTCTTTGTGATCCTTCCCGTAGAATGGGATGTCCTTGAGTTGGACTAGTATTATGGCCTTTTATCTCAAAAGTAGCAGTTTCTGGAATTGCAAGTTGCACGAGTCCCGACCCGGTATCATCACACATTCTTCTTTTGTATTAGCCCATGGTAATATCCATAATGTCAACCATGATGTTGTCGGGTTCACTTTCTTGCTCGCTTTCTTCTTCGGATTCTGTCTCGTACTCGGTCTCTTTTGGATTGGGATTTTGTTCAAAACTTTCTATATTTCTCCCTTCACTCTTTTGACTACTAGACTCACCCACTTTCTTTCTTTTCTTCTTTCCAAAGACCGATTTAAGGTCCTTGAAAGGTGACTTCTTTGACGGGTTAGTTTCTTAAATGATTTTATCTTTGTTCTTCCTAAGAGCGGATTGCAGGTCTTCGAGTGGTGGGACCAAAGGTGTATTTGATCAACGGGTCATATAATACCTGAAAGAAAACAGAAAACACGCGTAAAAAGAACAAAAAATGAAATAAAAATGAAAATGAAAAATGCGATGGACTCATCGAGTCAGTTTGATTGGACTTGACGAGTTCACGGATAAAACTAAAAAAAAATCTAAGTTTAAAATAGAAAAGCTAGATCTTTAAACTAACTAAATAAATGACAAAAGTAGTAACTTTATGTTAGATAAATGTTACACAAAGGATCGATAACAATAGTAATTAAAATAATTATTAGAGTCGTTCCCCGACAACGGTGCCAAAAACTTGGTGTGTAAAAATGCACTAGTTTTAGTCCCACAATTTTAACATAAATTTAACACGCGAAAGGCAGTGTATCTATCGATTAGTGGTATAGTTTAAGCAAGTAGGGTATCGAACACAAGGAACGGTAAGAGTTAAACTAACTACTAGAATTACCAAACTAAAAACAAATAATAAAAGAAGGGTTTTTCTCTAGTTTTGCAAGACTAGAAACTTAAGCAAATAACAAACACTCAAATGAAAACAATTAACAGCTAAAGGCAATAAAAAGTAACTAGATTCAATAATAGAAGAGACTTCTATTTAGATTCGACTCACTTATTCCTATGGTTTATTTTATGGCAAGTGCAATGGATTAAATTTTCATTGGCTTCCGATTCCTAATGTGATTAGATTCATGTTCACTATTACTAATCCTTAGCAAACGAATTAATTCAAACAATGGCTAATTGGTTAAACTAACAAGTTTACTAGCATTTAGTTCGGGTTAAGTAAGACTTGTAATATTTAGCTAATTAAATTTATCAATTCAATCAACATCTTGTATGGTTGTTCATCACACAAGCTCACACATTAAGTTACCTATTTTCTAGTTAATCATAGGTTCATATTCACTAATACTAGGCATATAATATTGTTTTCACATAAATCATATGAAACAAGCAATTAAGAAGATGTTCATGCAACTTAATAGACTTGATAATTAACAGTAAATAGTTATTGTTAACACATAAGGGTCTTTAACAAGCTTAACAAAACAAATCACCAAATTCAATCAATCCAATACCATAAAATCAAACCATATTAATAAGCTTATATATCCAAACATAAGTAATGAGTTTTTAGCTCATATCTACAGCAAGTAACAACTCAAAAATGAAATCTAATAGCAAAAAGTCATTGTCTCGGGAATTAGTGACCTTTATATAGATTTCTGAAAACATGTGCAACTCGTCGTAATAGCAAAAAGTCATTGTATCGGGAATTAGTGACCTTTATATAGATTTCTGAAAACATGTGCAACTCGTCGAGTCCCTTTGACCGAATCCACGAGTCCATCACTTAAAACCCGTGTACAACAAGTCTTGATTTGTTCGCGATTATTCCTGTCTACTCGACAAGTTGAGGACCAACTCGCCGAGTCCTTCACCTTTTTAGCTCAATTTCTTATTTCTTAAATTCCAGAGCTTCCAATTGCTCATCCCACTTCCTTTTTAACTTGAGCATGTCTTTTAGGCTGAAAATACAACTTAAACATAATTAAATACCTTTTGTTCAATAATCAAGACAAAATAGCCAAAAAGTATTAAGATATTAGACAAAATTTATAACTAAATATGCACATATCACTTTGTAACCCGAGTGACAATAAAGCTAATTAATGGTAGGGGAAATGAAATAAAGGAAGACTTCGAACTTAGTACTTGACTTGCTATTAAACTGTGTTTTGATATTTATAATTATTTGATTGTAGATATCTTTTGAAAAAATGGTGATATTTATAGTTAAATGTTATCAAATTTTAGGGACATTTCCCATAATAACTAAACTTGAATGACTTGTTTTATGGCAACAAAATTTTATAACATGCCATATAATGGATGTTTTAGGTTGTATTATAACATATATTTAATTGAATTGGGTACAAGGTAGAATGTTTAGACTCAAACCATTGATTCTTAAGAAAATTATATTTAAGGAGTATATGTAGTTTATGAAGTGTTGTATGTATTAACCACTCTTATAATCTTGTTCGAATCCATTACTAACTCATGTTGATTATACAGACAAAGGATTTGGTAAACACATACAACAATAAATTACATCGAGATCGGGAATATGCAAGCTGGACCCCCAATGTTGGAAGCAATATGGAAACCAAGGAAAATAAGTGAAATATATATCGAACATACTTACAAGGTTGCAAGATATGATACAAATGATGTTGGACCGAGAAGATGAGAATATGATCCATATGTTTACCCAACAACGTAATGAAATTTATGGGGAACCATAAGGAAGTACATGACCATCTATGCAATAGATTATTCAATGGAGTGATAGGGTGCCTCACCTACCAATTGTAGCCAAAGATCATTATGACACCTATATGCAATACGAGACATGAAGAAGTAGATGTTTATTTAGGGTATTCATGGGATGTTAATCCTACTTATGATGTGAGTCTTGAAACAATGGTGACTAATACTTCAATATTGAAATGGAATTGATTTTCGATGCTTGAAAATTATTAGAAGAATCAAAAATAGTTTTGCAATCAAACGTCTAAGGGTTCATGTATTGTTAGTAAACTTTTATGAGGAATCATTTCTTAAAAGGTAGAAGGAAAATTTACAGACGAATGTTGAATTAAGATAATTGTAAAGTGATTCAGTTTTATTGAAAAATGGAGATATTCTTATAAAGGAATACACTACAACGTTCTTGGGGTGCATATACTTTGTCTGACCTTTGAATTTCCATTTTCTAGTCAAAGTTAATACACCCTTTCATGCAACTACTCATTCGAAAGAAAACGGTTGAAAAGTCAACGGTCAATATAATGAGAAACTCACCTGAATCGAAGACCCAAGCAAACACAACAATACACTCACTCCCTGCAGTAATCTCTCTCTACGAACCGACTAGCACAAAACAAAGGTATAACCTTAATCAATAACCATATTCCTTCAAGTTTGACCAAAAAGTCAAATTGATCAAAAAGTCAACGGTAAATAAAAGACAATGGTCAACCCTCACCATGACATAGGGGACTCTTCGCTACGTCGTGGGAACTTCCAGAAAAAACAACCGCGAGACCCACCTATGCCATGACATGACAGACATATCATCATGTCATGGAAATTGAATTTGGACAACTTGATGGATTAACCCCTCAATCCATTAAGCCACACACTCAACTCCTCCAGAAGGCTTCCTTACACCCAAAGAGTCATGAAAATTGTTGATTTATTGTCATGCATGTCCAATGTATGTATTTACCCAAGCTAATTCATAACAATGGAGGAAATGAGGTCATAAATCTCATGTATGAGCCAAAACTTAACCAAATCTCAGATCTGGAACACTAAACCTCGAAGGGACCTTAAGGATCCATAAAGTTGCCAAATTTATGGAATCCTTCCACTTAACCTTTCTCCAACATGGAGGGAATGCACAGAAATTTTAGATCTATGAGCATAGATCTTCAGCCAAGATGTTTTCTTTTGTTGAGGTTCTGGCACTTCTTCCTCCGGCCCTCTATTTACATAGCGAAGAAAGGCAAAGGCTCTTGCTCGAATGTGTGACTTATGTCACTTTTTCCATTTATAAAAAGTAAGATGAATCTACGCTCCTTAGCCTATAGTAAGTGAATGAGAGGGTATGGGGTTCCGAGTCTTTTTCCAGTCAAAATTGACTAATAGGCAATCCCCTTTTTCTGTGATAATGTGAAAGGACTCAATTCCTTATTTCTTCCCCAGCGAAATGTAGCAGGAACAACCTTCCCGCAGTCGCATTAAGGATATTTTTTCTTGAAACTCTTTACTCCCGTAGCAAGTACTCATTTCTATTTAGTTGTTTTCTTACTCTATCCGGCTATTGAACCTGGTTTCCCTATGCATATGCTAATAGAGAGTTAGACAGTTTAGAGAGCTCCTCAAAGGGCTAGTTCTCACTCTGTTTTGGGGACCCCCAAGACTCTCTTTCCCCTAGTCTATATAGGTCCAATCTCATCTGCTAGCGCTTCTTCGTTGCTTGGTCGGGATACATCCATTGATTTCTTTTCGGGCTTGCAAGTGACTTACTTCTTTTGCCCGTTCTTACTGTCTTAAGTCATCCTCTTTTCTTTAGAAGCTGTTAACTTATTTCCTGCCTGCCCTAAGGCTAAGGGGAGAACTGCATGTACTAATAGTTTATAATCACTTTTATTTCCTAACAATGTTATTTATAATTTATAAGAACCTATAATGCATTCTTTTAAACTTTCAACCTATCTAAACCATAAGGACCATTTATGAAATTTTGTCCGCTCAAATTTTAGAGGTGAAAGGGTAAATACGGCATTCTCAATCTCCATCCTTTATACCACAAACCCTAGCAGATCTGTTGGCAGCCTTACTTTTCTAATAAAACCCTTCTCCCCATCCCCTCTCCCCTGCTTCCTCTGCCTCCAATCTCCACCGCCGTAATCTTTCCCTGCAGCAATGGTACTCTCTTTAACACTCAAATCACACAATGACCGAATAACTTTTATATTAGATATAAACCGTTGATAATATTGTCTGTTTTGGATGATGATCTTGATGAATGAAATAAATTGCAGGCGTCAGAGAGGAAGCTAGCAAACCCAATGAGGGAGATTAAGGTTCAGAAACTCGTCCTCAACATCTCCGTCGGTGAGAGCGGGGATCGTCTCACTCGCGCTGCCAAGGTCTACTCTCTCTCTCTCTCTCTCTCTCTATCCACTTCGATAACTCTTCTAATCTTCATTGTTCTGATTAATGGTAATTAGGTTTTGGAGCAACTAAGTGGCCAATCCCCCGTCTTTTCCAAGGGTAAGTTGCATATCACAATCTACCATTACTCACATTATTCATAACATTAACTTCAATTAGGTATCCATAATTATTGTTGCTAGATTTTGGCTTTGTTTTTAGACTTATATTGTTTAGAATTCATACTCATAGATTAATCAGTGAATCCTTAAGCTAAAATTCGAACAGTGTTATTGACTTTTTCACTCCAAATTTATAAATAAAACTGATTATGTACACTACAGCAAGGTACACTGTGAGGTCATTTGGGATTAGGCGTAATGAGAAGATTGCTTGTTATGTGACTGTTAGAGGAGACAAGGCAATGCAGCTTCTTGAGAGTGGATTGAAAGTGAAGGAGTATGAGCTTCTCAGACGCAACTTTAGTGACACTGGTTGCTTTGGATTTGGTATTCAAGAACATATTGATCTTGGAATCAAGTAAGTCATTTTTAATAAAAATATTTAATAGTTTTCACTAATATTAAGTAGAGTTAGGATGCTATTTGTGGTTATAAAACATATAAAAGTATACTTATAACCCTAATGTTTGATGTAATTGCAGGTATGATCCCTCCACTGGTATTTATGGAATGGACTTCTTTGTGGTTCTAGAGCGGCCGGGTTACCGTGTGGGCCGTAGGCGTAGGTGCAAGGCGCGTGTTGGAATCCAGCATAGAGTTACAAAGGATGATGCAATGAAGTGGTTTCAAGTGAAATATGAGGGAGTTATTCTCAACAAATCTCAACAGATTGGGGCATAATTGTCTTTTTATTTACTAGTCTTTTTTGGTTATATTGTATTGTGCCAGAGATTTAATTATTATTGCTTTTGTGTTTTGTACTTGCTGAATCTTAATAGCAGTGAGAATATGAAACCCACCAAGTTTTGGTTTTGATTGGATTTTTTTTGGGATTAGGGTTTCTGTTGCGTTTTTTTTTTTTTGAAAAAGACAAGTAAAATTGTTACATAAAGACTCTTAAGTTTCCTCATTTTTTGTGTTTAAATCTGAACATCTAAATTCTTTTCAAGAGAACAATAAAAAGTGAGGGTTTGGTAAGTTTAGTGTTATTTTTAGGTTATAACGTTGGGTTTCTTGCTTAGTTAGATTTTTTTTTTTTATTTATTTTTATTTATTTTTATTTCACTAAATATCTAAGAATTATTATTATTATTATTTTCTAAAATCGTAACATTTTGATATAATTTTGTTTAAAACCTAGTTGCTATTCAATGGTAATCGATGGTGATTTTTTTTGGTCTGAACTCTGAACTATTTTAAGTACCAAACCTAAATTGAATTAGAAAATAAAGAAAAATATGTAAATTAAAAGACACTTTCATGGATTGATAGGTGGGAAATTGACCTTTTCTTTTTCGATTTGTCGTTTGGTCCTTCTCACATAACACATCATTAGTATTTAGTAACACTTGATTATCTGTTTTCTTTGTAGAAAATCCAAGACAATATATACTTTATACATATTTGTAAATTTTTATCAACTATCTTAAAACAATTTTAGAATTAAAGTTCGTATCTTACAAACATAACAAGCACAAAACAATTTTACACATTTTTTCATCCACTCAGGTCCGACCCATACGGTGGGCAATCCAGACAGTGGTTCAAGGTCCGTGTTTCTAAAAACCCAAATTTTTTAAAGTATATGGTATATATATATAAAAAAAATGAACTTACCTAGAAATGCTATTAGTTGTTTTTGTAATGCTGTAATCATATTTGTGTTTTTTAATATTATTAGTGAATTTTACGACGGTATGTTTTTTTTCGATTTTTTTTTTTATATTTATGATTTTTAAGGATCTATTTTTTTTATTCATTGCCCACTGTATCTTTGGATCGACTCTCGATCCACCATTATGCTTTAGCCTAAATGATACTATAACGATTAATGAGTACCTAACTCGACAACATAACCATTGTTAAATTAATATTGTCAATAGAGGCGACTGATGTGAAACGCCATTCTCTTATCCATTGTTTGAAAGAAGGTGGGCATGCATGTGGATTAGCCGATGGGGCAGCAATTTCAAAAAAAAAAAAAAAGATTTTTGGAATCGGTCTTATCATTTCCAAACAAACAATAGGAACCTGAAGTGGTCTTAGATAAACAGTTATACTTGTAATTTTCTGATTACATAATTGTATCTTCATAACATATACTAATTATATCGTTTTATTTAGTTCAACTCAATTTAAACCACATAAACTATTCACCTCAAAACATTTGACAAAATAATTATTTGATGAGGAAACGTTAACTATTCAGATTTCACAAGGACGAATATACATTTTTATTGAAACTATAGGGGGAAGAACTGAAAAAGTAAACTTGTTGCTTATTCAGATTTCAGAGCAATAGAATCTCAAGCTTCTTCCTGAATTGGGCGTACAAGAGTAGCGATGCTGTTAATGACCAAAGCCACAACGTTCTCATCATGGGTCTCTCCAGATCTCCATATACGAAATCAAAAACATCTTCTTCACCATAAAAATGTCAAACCAACTTTAAGATCTTTACAATTTCTATCTCAAAGCTTCAACACTTTATACTGTACACGAATTCCCGCTACTTTAACACTGACTACAACCTCTAATCATCAAGTTACAGATTACAATGCTGGAATTTTCAGATTCTGTGAAATGGGTAATCTACAAAAGGCGATGGATTTGGTTTGTAAATCTGAAGAAATTGATTCCAAGACGTACTGTCACATCCTACAGCTTTGCGCGGAGTCAAAGGCTCTGCACCATGGCAAGACAGTTCATAATTTGATATGTTCGAGGGGAATTGAACTTGATTCCGTTCTGGGTTCAAAGCTCGTGTTTATGTATGTGACCTGTGGGGATGTGAGAGAAGGGAGGCGGATTTTCGATAAAATCGAGAAACATCACGTTTTTCTTTGGAACTTTATGATGAACGCGTATGCAAAGATGGGTGATTATGAGGAGACTGTATCTTTGTTCAGAATAATGCAGGAAGTGGGTGTCGAACCTGATTCTTACACATTTTCTTGTTTATTTAAATGCTTTGCAGCTCTTGGGAATGAAAATTTCGGGGAAAGTATCCATGGTTATGTTCTAAAGCTGGGGTTTGGACTTGATTGTACTGTGGTGAACTCCATGATTGCTCTTTACTTCAAGCGTGGAAACATTGATAATGCACGGAAGCTGTTCGATCATTTGCCTGAACGAGATGTGATTACTTGGAATACAATGATAAACGGATATGTAGCCAACAGTCTTCCAGAAACAGCCTTTGAGGTCTTCAAGAACATGCTTTATTCTACAGTTAGCATGGATTCGGCTACAATGGTTAGTGCTGTTGCAGCATGTGCAAGCATGAGTTTCCTTACTTTAGGCCAAACAATTCATGCTTTTGCAGTGAAAAGTGAATTCAACAAGGAAACAAAATTTAACAACACCTTACTTGATATGTATTCAAAATGTGGTGACATGGATGCTGCACTTCAAGTATTCAAAAACATGAATGAAAGTAGTGTTGTTTCATGGACTTCATTAATTGCAGGATATACAAGAAAAGGTGAATCCCATAAAGCAATCGAGTTATTCCTCAACATGAAAAAGAAAGGTGTGAAACCCGATACTTTCACAGTCACAAGCATCCTTCATGCTTGTGCTTCAAATGGTTCACTAGAAAAAGGCAAAGAAGTTCACAATTACATCAAAGAAAACCAAATCCAATCTTTAGCAGTTTCTAATGCTCTTATGGACATGTATGCAAAATGTGGTAGCATGGATGATTCATATCATGTTTTCTCTGAAACCCCTTTTAAAGATATTGTCTCATGGAACACAATGATTGGAGGCTACTCAAAAAATTCTCTTCCAAGTGAAGCACTTACTTTATTTACCAAAATGCAAAGTGAAATCAAACCTGATAACATAACAATGACATGCATCCTTCCCGCATGTGCCAGCCTGGCATCTTTAAACAAAGGCCGAGAAATCCACACACATGTTTTAAAAAAAGGGTTTTCTTCAGATCAATTTGTCATCAATGCACTTATTGACATGTACATGAAATGTGGAGCTTTACTTTTAGCAAAATCACTCTTTGAAATAACCAAAATCAAGAATCTTGTCACATGGACAATCATGATTGCAGGGTATGCCATGCATGGATTTGGACATGAAGCTTTATCAACCTTCAAAAGGATGCGTGAAAATAATGAAAAGGGTAAAAGAGGAATTGAACCTAATGAAGCTTCGTTTACTTCTATACTACACGCGTGTAGCCATTCAGGGTTGCTCAAAGAAGGTCAAGAATTTTACAAAATCATGGTGAATGAGTTCAAGATTGAACCCAAGTTAGAGCATTACGCATCTATGGTGGATCTTCTTTCTAAAACAGGAAAGTTATCAGAAGCATATAAGTTCATCAAAAAGATGCCTGTTAAACCTAACTCCACAATATGGGGAGCATTACTTTGTGGTTGTAGGTTTCACCATGATGTGAAACTAGCCGAAAAAGTTGCAGAAGAAATTTTCGAATTAGAACCAGAAAACACAGGAAACTATCTACTTTTGGCTAATATATATTCAGAGGCTGAGAAATGGGAGGAAGTGAAGGTGTTAAGAGATAGAGTTAGTAAACGGGGTTTGAAAAAGAATGTAGGGTGTAGTTGGATAGAGATTAAGGGTGAAGTTTATATATTTGTTGGAGGAGATAAAGAGAATCCAGAGGCTAAAAAGATTGAATCTTTATTGGATAAGTTGAAAATGGAGATGAAGAAAGATGGATGTTTAGATAGAGTAAAATATGGATTGGTTGATGAAGATATGGAGAAAGAAGTTAAGGTTTGTGGGCATAGTGAGAAGCTTGCAATGGGTTTTGGGATACTGAAGTTGGCTCATGGTAGGACAATACGGGTGAGTAAGAATATGAGAGTATGTTGGGAGTGTCATGAAATGGCGAAATTTGTTTCCAAGAATGTTGGGAGGCAGATTGTGTTGAGAGATTCGAATAGGTTTCATCATTTTAAGGATGGGTTTTGTTCTTGTAGAGGTTACTGGTGAATTGATAAAAAAATGTTTAACTATCATTTGTGTATTTAGATGGAATTATTGGTATAAATAGTGATTTGAATCACTTGATTTCAATCTTTTAATCACATAGGAACTAAATTGTTGACCATAAGCTCCTTGTTCGATCCTTACTCTTTGCTAAAATAGTTGATTTAAGGTTATTTTTGTTCTCTCCATGAATGCGATCAAATTTTCGCACAGTTACATTGGAGCTATTGCGCTTAACACAATTCTTTGTTTGATTCGTAAATTGTTTTTGACGATTTTTTTTTCATTTAGTTTATCATTAAGTTCTTTTTTCTTTTTACAATTTCTTTCATGTTTTCTTTGTAGTCTCGTAGTCTTTTCATGCATACGGGTAACTCGGGATGTAACGTTCTAAATTTCAACATGAAATTTTCATTTAAAGTTTAAAGGAAAACTTAAATAATTTCATTCTCAAGGGAGTAATTAACAATTTATTTCAAACATCATCAAATCAAAGTTATAAGAGCGTAGAAAATCTATAAAACATAATCACAGATGCGGTACAATCATGCCGCACCCTTCTCTTTGCTACTAGAAGCAGCAACACCTGAAACAATTTAAAATTTAAAGTGTAAACATAAAACTTAGTTAGTTCTCCAAGATACCACATACAACATACATATAATGGGCCTCACCTAACATATATGTTTCCAACATGCATGCCTCATCCAATGACTATATAAGCACGCTTCACCCAATAAAAATATAACATTCATGCAAGTGAAAAAAGAGAGGAATTAGGTTGTAAATTTGAATGATCCAATTTTATTTGGAAGACAAAGAAGTATGAGAAAGAGGAGTCGCGGGAGAAAAGATGGAATATTCTATCAACTTCACTATTTTAGTTATTTTCATTTTATTTTAGTTTAGTGTTTGTTCTTTTTTCGATAAATTCCTGAAAAAAAGAGGGTACAAGGCCTTTTGTTCTTCTTAGCATCTGTTATTTTGGCACAAATATTTTTGGTTCTTAAAAAGAAACAGTTCGAGAAGGTTCAATTGTCCGAAATGAATTTCTAGACTCGCGGATTTATCGACCTCAAGTTTGTAAAATGAACCAATTTTTTTTTTAGTAATTATGATTATCTATGATAAAAAATATTTCACAAAGACAACAAACATTTCAAAGACTCCTAGTATCTTATAGTAGAGTGAGAAGACTCACCTGAATCTCACGGCCAAATCCGACTAATCAACGTCTTAACAAATCGGCTACATGCACTGGTCAAACAAAATACAAACTAAACCCCAATCAGCTAACCTACAAGTTTGACTCAAAAGTTAAACGGGTCAAAAAGGCAAAAAGTCAACGGTCAACAACATGCGTGTTGTGAACGTTGACCCGGTCGCGTCACAGAACACAAAAGTCAAACATAGACAACAATTATATAACATTCAAGTTTAACCGCTTATAAGGCCAAAACTCAATGCATGGTCTAAGGACAAGCATGCATAAACATTTTTCCGACACTAAGTAAGTCCAGAAGTTGATTAATTCGCTCAAATGGTTCTGGAGTTCTCCAAGATCAAATAACACCATTAAAGGGACCAAAATGACACCACAAAACAATCTAAAACCTAGATCTAGCATCAAATAAATATAAAGGTGGAAGCTTTGCATCATACTAAGGTCCAGAAGTTGATTGGGCGAAGATGAACTCTTGGGAAAACAACTTACAAACACGAAATGACCTTTCTTCTCTATAATATTCCAAATAAAGCTTCCAAGATCATCAAAACTTGCAACGAAAGAAGAAAGGACAATATAAAGGCTAGGGTTTACTCCAATGAGGCTCTTTGAGGTGATGGGGGCAAAAAATAAAGCTTGGGTTGCACCAGCATTCATGCTATGACACCCTATGTGTCGTGCCGTGATTGGCCTGGTCTAATAAGGCCCAAACATCATAAGCCCAAATCGATACCAACCCAAAACTAACCCTTTAAATCAAAAGCCTTATACTTTTAGCCCAAAATCTCATTCTTTTAAGGCCCAAACCTTATTAAAGCCCGAGAGCTTCTCATAACTAAATTAAAGTCCGCCATTCCTAAATAAGAAGCATCCCGAAACCGGATGTTACACATGACGATCTTCCATTGTCATTTGACATGGAAATTGAGAGATCTACACTTGAAAAACCACTATTTGTCACCATTCTACTCAAATCCAATTTTGAGGATCTTGGGAAAGCAATTATTAACAACAAATCAACAAGATAAAAAGTTAATCCTATTTTGAGGATTGTGAAAAATTAATTATTAACAACAAATCAACAAAAGAAAAGGTTTTTTTTAAAGGATCCATCGATACGATGGCGGGATGAAGGACCATGGACTATTATGTACGACATGGACTATTATGGACAATTGTGCATTCTATTAATGATATTTAATCATGCATCTTACATTCAACAACTAAAGCATCCAATTTAAAAATCACTTATGCATATTATTTAAATGGTGCTTCTTCAATCATGCATCTTACATCCAACATTTGAAGCATCCAATTTTGAAATTAAGACATATATTATTCAAATAGTGAGAAACAACACATAACTTGTTAGGTTACACAATACAGACCCAACACGCATGTCACAATTTTTTTGGAATTATGTTACATGTTCAAAGTTCATACGATATCGGAAGATGCCATTCATCTCCGAATATTCATGTTCTCTTTTCTTTGCAACATCATTTTATCCTTGCCCACTAACTCCATCTCCATGTGGGCGATGCTAGCCGAAAAGTTCTTAAAGAAACATTTTCAACCGCAATGGCCATCATGTTAATTAATGACATTACCTCATGTAAAATGGAGGAGGAAGAATCACATTATGAGGCATGGGAGAGATATCAAGAACTACTCCAATGATGCTCTCATCATGATCTCTCACTATGAAGATAAGCTCAAATCCTTTACAATGGTTTGGATATGCAAAATCAACAAGCCATTTATGTGGCAGCCACATGTTCCCCGATGAATAAAACATCCAAAGAGGAACATGAACTCATTGAAGAAATGGCCACGGACAAAAATCCTATTCCTACTATCATATTAAAAACAAGAGCAAGCATGTTCTATTCTAGAGTGAATAAAAAATGATATTGTGATCGAGGTACTTTTGCAAATGAGAAAATTGACAACCGATGTTAAGAATCTAAAACAAAAGCCTCCCATACGATCCCAATTTGATCATTATGTGATGAGTGATGACTAATACAAGAGTACAGACTATAAGAAGCACAACATGTTTTTACATGATGATGATAACATCGGGGAGTAAGAGGTATACTATTCTTCCCACGATCATGCCTATATAAAATAAGAAACTCAATTTTTTTTTATATATAATCATCACAACACAATCAATACAAAAACCAACACAATAATGAGTGTTGAAGGAATAACAATTCAGGCTCAAACTGGAGAAGCAAAAACAATTTGGGTTCAAACTATACAAAACCTTAGATAAATTCAAAATATACAAAGCCGTGGTGGAATTGCAATTGGGCATTCCGATTAAATATCTTAGGACTGATAAGGGAGGTGAATATATGGATCCCATATACTTCCAATCAGTGGGTATCACTCATGAGACCACGATACCTTACACACCCCAATAGAATGGTATTGTTGAACGTAAAAATAGAGTTTTAAAGGAAATGGTAAACTCGATGTTGTCATACTCGGGATTGAGTGAAGGATTCTGGGGAGAGGCCATGTTAACGACCTGCTATTTATTAAATAGGGTTCCAAATAAAAGGAACAAAATAGTCCCATATGAACTTTTGTTCAAGAAAAAGCCGAATCTAAGTTATTTTCGGGTTTAGGGATACCGGGCAGTTGTAAAACTCACCGAGCCCATAAAGAAAATTTTGGGAGAACATGGAATTAATTGTATATTCATTGGATATGATGAACATTCCAAGGCATATAGGTTTTATTTAATATAACCTAATGATTCGGTTTCGATCAACACTGTTATCAAATCACAGGATGCAATTTTTGATTAGATGCAGTTTTCATCGATTCAAAGGCCCAAGGATCTCACCTTTGGTGCTAATAAAGAGAAAAATTCAGAAATTCAAGATGTTGGTAATGTGAAAGAACCAAAAGAGCTTCGTAGAAGCAAAATATGCCAAATTACGAAAAACTTCAGATCCAACTTCCAACTGTATTTCATGGAAGGTTCAAGGGATGAAATTAATCTTGAATACTCTTATTGCTATAACATTGAAGATGATCCTAAGACTTATCAATAGGCCATGGAGTCTCATAATAGTGCCTTTTGGAAGGAAGAAATTGATGATGAAATGTCATCAATTCTTGAGAGCAACACATGGGTGTTGTCTGATTTGCGTCCAGGTTCTAAACCACTTGGTTGCAAATGGATTTTCAAAAAGAAAATGAATGTTCTACTATGAGTACTCCTATGGATCCAAGTGTGAAACTAATGCCAAATAATGGTGTTCCCATTTCACAGTTGGAATAATTTAAGGCTATTGGTAGCTTGATATATGCCATGCCAAGTACCAAACCTAATATTGCTTTTGCCATGGGTAAATTGAGCGGGTACACTAGTAATCCCAGTGCTCAACATCGGCAAGCAGTAAATAGAGTGTTTAAGTATCTCAAGGGAACCATGAATTATGGTTTGAGTTACTTGGGGAATCCTTCGGTTTTAGAAAGTCATTCGGATGCAAGTTGGATAACCAACATGGAGGACCATTCCTCAACTTCTGGCTGGGTATTCTTGCTTGGGGGAGGTGACATTTCTTGGGCTTCTAAGAAGCAATCTTACATTACAAAATCGACAATGGAATCTGAGTTTGTTGCGTTAGTAGCTGCTGGTAAAGAAGCAGAGTGGCTAAAGAATTTAGTCTATGAAATTCCTTTGTGGTCTAAAACGATTACACCTATTTCTATCTTTGTGATAGTAAATCCGCTTTGGCTAAGGCATATAGCCAGGTTTATAATGGCAAGTCTAGACACCTAGGTGTTAGACATATTATGATTAGAGAACTAATCATCAATGGTGTGATTTTGGTTGAGTTTGTAAAATCGCAACAAAATTTGGCAGATCACTTGACTAAAGGTCCGACAAGAGACTTAGTGCACAAGTTTGTAACCGGGATGGTATTAAACTCCATTTAATTCTGTAATGACGAGACACCAAATTCCCTCCTAATATAATGTTAGGAGTTGAATTCAATGTGGAAATCTCATATTTATAGATTGGAACACATGAAGTATTCATCCCAGGTATGTGTTCTGTTCTGCAAGTTAGCCAGGTTGAAGTTTAACTTCTTAATAATTTCTTTGATAAATATATGTGCAGATATATGGAAAGGAGTTACCTACGTAATTGTGAAGTTTAGCTGCATATCAAGAGGTTGTGGACTTGACCTTGATATGATCATGAGAGGATTGGGACACACGACTTTATAATAGTGCCAAGTTGTATTTTGCTAGAAATTCAAAAACCAGTATGTATTTTACTTTCTGGTATTCAAATGGGTTGATGGGTTCAATTCTTAGAACACCCTGATTCTCGAGTATTTGAAAATGTATGATACTAAGCGGTAATTCAATCGTTTTGATATTTTCATTATGTACTAGTTTGGTTTGTTTGATAAGGTTATGTTTGTTCAAGGGTTACACTAAGAAGAGGGAGGCTTGTTGGTGATTTTAGTGTCACAATATCATTTTATGTAATTGAAATTAACATGTGAGCTAAGGGGATTCATAATTTATATTCTAATATATGTTTGGGTTTGTGTAGAGTGCACGCATGTATAAGATCGACTTAGAAGCCGGTTTGACGACAAGTCGGGGGTCCGACGGCAGCGTCCCAAAACCTTTCCGAATTTTACCATAGTGGGAAATTAGGATTCTTGAGGGTGATTATGGTAAAACTAACAAAACTCGTTATTTTTGGTAACCCTAAATCCTCATTAAAATCTGGATTACCTTGACTTGCTTTGAAAGAAACTCATAACGATCCAACCCTAATGAAACCCTAATCTCATTTATTATATAAACGGTTCTTCCTTCTCAAAAGAAAGACACAAAATTTAGCTCTCGTTTTCTTCAAACTTTCACAGAATCTTTCTAGCAATTTGACTTACAATTTCTCTACCTAGTATCATAAGTGTCCACTTGGATTATCCTAGGTTGAATTTCTTGCAACCTAAACATAGGGTAGAAATATTAGTTCGGAAAATGTTCTCACGTTCCAAGTTGGTATCCATATCTCCACCACAAACCCTAAATTTCATAACATTTCCAAGCACCAATACCCCAATCACTCGATTGGTTACACTTTTTAAAATTTTATGTGTGGCTAGTGTTTATACAGCTAGTGCTATTTTGGGAAACAACCGGATAAAAAGATCGTTGTTATTTCATAAGCTAACAAAACTTTTTTCGATGTACTATATAAATCACACCAACAGTCTGAATTCGATCGTTTGTCAGGGAAGCATAATAAGCAGTGGAGAGTTTAGAACGTAAAACCACATGGTTCACTATTTAAATAGAACTGGTAGAATCTTTTTGAAAAAAAAAGAACTGGTAGAAAATGAAAAATATAAAAAAAAAATACTACTCGTGGTTCCAGATCGGATCGGGTCATATAAGAAAAAAAAATGATTTAAATTGCTTACAATTGGACCTAATAATGTCTTATATTTGGATATATTTTTACAACTGTTTCATTATTAATATTTTCTAAGATTTCTTTTTTTCAATATATGACACCAAATAGGTACAATTTGACCAACGATTTTGAAGAATCAATGTGCCAAAGGTGCTGTGAAACATGACACTGATTCATGTTTGTTTATTTTTATTTTTAATTTAGTTTGTATTGGGCTATGTATATTGTATTATACATTCAAAAAATCTAGGCTATTCTTAAAATATGATTTATACTCTTTGTTTTTACTAAAAAAAATTAAGATAGTTTACTTACTTAAGGCAAGTCACAAGATTTTAATTATATATAAGGTACTATGAAAAAAAAAATAAGGTAAACGTAGCCTCGCCACTCATAGTAAGGTTAGAGGCGTAACTAAAAGAGTTGGTCATATTTCACTCTTTTGATCAATTCGACTGCAGTCTCCGAAGCCCTTCTTGATCGTCTTCTTAAACGATGGTCCCCATTCTATGGAAAATAATTGTTAGTCCTTGTCTTTTCCATAGACAAATTGCGTTCATATGTTTGATGATAGTTGCAATTCTTTGTCAATATATGGTGTCTCTTTGTGGTAGCCGCCTTATATGTTTCCTACACAAGATAAACAAGGAGAATTATTGACATGGTCTACCTATAAGACATAACAAGTTAAAGAACTCAACTAGGTCCATTCAAACGAAGAGCCATTACATTAAAGAATTTATATATGGCTAAACCTACGACCCATCACATTTAGTTATTAATCCACCCAAAATGTTCACTTATATATAATTCAAAATCTTAAAAGTAAAAATCATTACAACCATATAGAGAGTAAAAATCACTTGTCATATAGTTGAGAATGCTATTAAATGCCTCAAATATACAGTAACCCAGTCTACTTGAATGAAAATAAAAAAAATCTCCACTTGGCAAAGGGAAAAATACTTTATATTAAACCAACGACGGAAGAAAGATAATGCCATAAATGCCAAAGTCATAGAGTTAGATCAAAATGAAGATAAATTAAGATTAAGAATTAAGATCATTAAGAGGTCCCTTTCAAATTGGAGTATATTATTGTACTATTCTAATAATATTGAAATTAAATAATCCCCAAACCCCCATTCCCTCCTTTAGAGTTTGGATTTATTTTCACATCTTCTTGCACGTCCTCTATAAAATATCCAATTGCCCATCTGTCGACATTTGGGACCCGTATAATTAATTTACACCACCCCATTCTTTCATCACCTTCCCCCATTTTCCTTCATCAGTTTTTCTTCCTCTCTTTCTCTTTCTCTCTCTCATTCATCCATTTGAGCCATCATTATAGCTACGTATATATATGCGTAAACACAAAGGTAAATATCAAGAATCCACCAGACGTCATACAAGAGTTAAAGAAGTTTTCTCAAACATGGAAGATCACGAAGAACATGACAACTCGCCGGAAAACAGTGGAGAGTCACCAACTTCTGACATGTTTAACGACATGAAGACCACTTCCACTTCAAGTACCCTTAAAAGGAGGTTAGTTGATTTTAGTGTGGAACACACACAAAAGCACAATTGAATTTTCCATCAAATATATTCCAATACAAACTCAGAAAAAAAAAACTGAGTTTATATATTGGGATTTGTTATACAGTAGACGTTCGATACAAAAACGAGTAGTATCAGTGCCACTAAGAGACATCGAAGGATCTCGGTTGAAGAGTGAGACAAATGCTCCACCTTCTGATTCTTGGGCTTGGAGAAAATATGGCCAGAAACCCATCAAAGGCTCACCTTACCCTCGGTATATATGTTAACCCTCTAAAATTTATGTAATATAATTTTGTATTTTGTTTGTAATAATCGAATGAATCAAGGTAAGATGATTTCTATGTTTCTACTAATTATGAAGCTAAGAGTCATGATAGGAATTTTGGAAGAGATCAATTATTATGTTCTTAAGTCACATATAATGTGCATCTTTTCAATATAAAACATAATTGAAAACCATTTTACAAAAGAAAAAAAAAAAATTAAAATCACAGCAATATATGTTTGAGATTAATGTATTTTGATAAGAATTTAATTATATGTTTTCTTCATTATTTAATAATAATAAGATGTTTTTCTCTTTTAATATTACATTGTCTCTTCTTAACGCTAAAAAGAAATATTATCTCTTAGATAATTTCAATTCCCAAATTACAACGGTGGTTAACAATTTTTTTATTGTGTTTTAAAAAATAAGTTATCTTACAATTGAATATATTATTCTCATTGTGTTTTTCAATAGATAAGTTACCTCACAATTGAATATAAAAATTCACGTGATGTTTACAAGATGCTAATGACAAGACAAAACGATGATAAATTAAGAAATTAATAATAATAAGCCTCAATTATTATTTTCTTTGGCAGTGGCTACTATAGATGTAGTAGTTCGAAAGGATGCCCCGCAAGAAAACAAGTAGAGAGGAGCCGAACAGACCCCACCATGGTTATGGTGACGTATTCATGCGAGCACAACCACCCTTGGCCGGCTTCAAGAAACAACAATCACCACCACCACCACCACAACTCCGCGGCATCACCACCACCTGCAGCCTCCACTACCACCACCACCACCACAGAAGAAACAGTCTCAAACTCCGATGATCAAGAAGAAGATCCTCCTCTCATTACAAAGCAATCTATATCCGAGCCTGACGAAAAGTTCACCAGTACTCTTGATCAGGTGGTGACGGGTGGGCCTTTTGTAACTTCGAGCGATCAATTCGGGTGGTGTTATGATTTGGAATCCACGACCTCAACCATGTTAGAAAGTCCATTGATGGCTGGAGACATAGTGGGAGATGCTGACATGGCTATGATATTCTCAATTAGAGAAGAAGACGAGTCTTTATTTGCCGATCTTGGTGAGTTGCCGGAATGCACGACGGTTTTCCGACGGAGGGGGATAATAAACGAGGAGGAGCACCACCATAGGAGGCCGTGCAACTTGGCCCCATGGTGTGGTACAAAAGGGTGACGACACAGGCAGATATTTTAGTGATGAATTTGTCTTTACTGTGGGCTGGTATTTGTAAAACTCCGAGGAGTTGCGTACAGTGCGCCTGAAGATACCTAAAAAAACAAATTTACGATCTTGAAACTTTTCCACTTTTAATTTTTTAGATATTCCTTGGTTTCAGTGTCATAATTAACCAATAAAAACTTTGAGAGAAAAAGTGTTCCCATTGGAGATGAGTTTGTCTTGATGTGGGTGTTACTCAGAATTGAATTGTTTGGCCACCGTTTCCAACGTCAATCTACTTTGCATGGCACTTTTGGTCTTTTAACTGTAACTGAAAGGATATACCATCATATGCCATTTATTTATTCAATTTTGTTCCCGTTTGTTTAAGGATATGCTCCTTTTAATTAGTTTCCTATGATTATAGTTCATAAAGTGATGGAGGATTTCTTTGTCTTGTTGCATTGTTCATGAGGTTTTCCGAAAATTTGAAATTTAGTCCTTAATCTTTAAAAACTTCACAGATGGTCCATGTGGTTTCAAATTTTTTAACAAATGGTCATTTTCGATAACTTCGTTAGTTTTTGACCGTTAAGTGAAGGGCATTTCTATCATTTCACAATCACACGTACAATTTATGAAGTTTTGCCTTATTTTTTTAAAAAGAAAAAAATATATAATTATTTAATATTAAATGGTCTCTCTCTCTCTCTCTCTCTCTCTCTCTCTCTCTCTCTCTCTCTCTCTCTCTCTCTCTCTCTCTCTCTCTCTCTCTTTTCGCATTGTAAAATCCATTGCAGCACCCACCCTTCACGTTTTCTATTTTCCTGTTCTTCTTTCACTCCCAAGAACAACCACCACCAACGAAGTGTTGTTGTTGTTGTTGTGACCACCGAACACCACTAGGAACCACCTCTTTTCACCATTTTTGCCAAACATCAACAACCCAAGCACACCCTTTGACCACTGCCACCTCCTCCTCCTCCTCCTCCTCCTCCTCCTCTCTCTCTCTCTCTCTCTCTCTCTCTCTCTCTCTCTCTTTGCTTCTTTTTTCAGATAACAATAGCCCCACCAGAGGTGACATCAACCTCCAAGAAACACCGGCTGCCATCCCGTCCTTCCCCCCTTGTGATGACGAGCAAACACCAACCTCCGCTATGAGATCTTGACAAATGAAACGATTTGTTTATTATTGCTATCGATCAAAAGCAAAAAGCATCATCTAAATCGATCAACCAAATTTAATCTTAAACTTTGAGAATGAAATCAGATCTCTGATGAGTTGGAATCGATTGAAACATAATCGATTGTTTACAACACATAAATAAGATCTTTCAATACATAATTGATTCTACTTTTTCTCACTGTTTTTCTTTTAGTTTTGGGAATGGAATCTCCAATTAATAGCTACACTTTGTGTCACATCCCTAATTTCACGACCAGAAAAGACCGATTTCGTTTATATTTTCATAATAAAATCAGAGTAATCTTTCAAAGAAAAGTGTTGCGGAATTTGTTCCCAAAAAACATAATAAACATATTATCAAAGCATTTCCGAAGAAATGTATTTTGTTTATATTATAACTTTGGGATGTCATTGTCAATACAGAAACATAAACATAAACAAACCTTACATTCATTTACACTAATGATCTACATCTCTTTTAATCTCTCAATGTAATGTAGCTTTGTATCGACACCTATGATACAAATAAGTTGAGTGGGTCAGGTTGGAAAACCTGGTGAGTACATAAGGTTTTCAACCCATAATAATATTATTATTAAGTTTAATCATCAAACAATCAACCCAATTATCTATCCCTATTATCTTCTTTATTCCTTAAGGATCTACCCTAAGAATGATCTATTATTCACTTTTTCATTCCTAAGGATTTTCCTAAGGAACAGGCACGAACTCCATCGTTGCCTATGGTACAACTGTCAATGTTATCTATTAGGTATAGCTGCAAATATTATCATTTAGGCACAGATGCCAGGATTATGACATTCTCTATTAGGCACAACTACCAATATTATCCTTTAGGCACAACTGCCAGGATTATGACATTCTCTATTAGGCACAACTGTCAATATTATCCTTTAGGCGTGGCTACCAGGATTATGATGTTCTCTATTAGGCTCAGCTGCCAAGCTTATGATATTCTCTATTAGGCACAACTGCCGATATTATCCTTTAGGCGCAGCTGCCAGGATATTTAGAGTACATCTGGTAAACACGTAAATCAAAAACACCTACGGGTTATGTCGCAGCTGCCGATATTCATCTATATCATTTTTCATCCCTCATTATTTATCTACCTATGTTCTACCCAACATATTCGTAGATATAAAATACATATATAGTTTAAATCTTTTAAAGCATGTATAAATCATTCATCCAACATAGATATCAAGAACACAAATAATATACACACATAGCATGTAATTTATATTAAATACTTCATATCTACGTGTAAAATGAAAGTAATTATGCACTCACATTAGTGGCGTGATGTAATAGAATCTAACTAGAAATGGTCAGTAGTTCGTGATTGTCGTGCTCGGGACGCAGAACGTCTTCAGCAAAAGAGAGAGAGAGAGAGAAGAATTTCGTGTAAGGAAGCTTAGGGTCGAAATGGATGTTTATAGGCTGATTTTTGACCTCTCACGTCATGAGCCATACATGTACACGTCGTGAGCTTGATCCTGCTCACCTCATAGACCCACCATTTGTGTTTATAGCTCCGAAAGGTGTCCGGATGACTTCTCACATCGTGAGAATGATATGCTCACGTCGTGAGCTTCCAAGAGTCATCCCGTAGACTTCCTAGGTGTTTTATAGGCTCGATTAGTGTCCGTTTGACTCTTCACGTCATGAGAATTAATGCTAACATTGTGAGTCCAGTCAGATTAGGGTTTCTGACACGTGTCATGCTCTCAGACAACTGTATCTTCGGAAGGTCATAACTTTTGCATACGAGCTCTGTTTTTGAAGGTCTTTATATCCACGTGTAGGTAGAGACGTACACTACAACTTTCATTTTGACCCCTAAGGCTAAAATGTAATTTATCTTAAACTCACTTTTTACGATTCCCAGTGTCGTTCCGGTTTTATCGTGAAACTTCGACAAGTCATAACCTCTTCGTTATAACTTCGATTTTAGCGTTATTTATATGCATGGAAACCTTGTGATATGTACTACACCTTAGTTAAGATTGATTATTCTAAACAACCATCTATAAAAAATCATTTTTGATACTTATCATCTCTAAATTGAATATCCCGAATATGTGGGCGCTACAATTTGGCCATTGGTTCTATGTTTGTAACTGTTGCACACACCAACTGTTAGACAGATTGCTACAAAGAATAATCATCTTTTAAAATGTTGTTTTTTGATTTGATTTGTTGTACAGATTGTAAACCAAACGTGCATATTAACGCTCTGCAACATCATACAAGAAGCCATGGAGGGGAGGTAGAGATGTTTGTAGAAAAGCGAAGGAAAGGGAGGGAAAGAGTAGACCGGAAACAACACAACAGGTAGGGGTTTGCTGGTTTGCTCAACAACCGAGGGGAGGGGGAGAGGTTGACAACTGTTTTTTCCGATGGGCTCTTTTCATCGATTGTTAGCTTATCTTACCGGAGTTGTGGCTTCAGGGAAAGCAGGGTCTAGCAAAACAATAATAGAGGGTGTTTGGGTTAATGCGTCTTAACATGAGAGATAGATAGATAGATATCTCAATAGATAGATAGATATCTCGATAGATAGATAGATAGATAGATAGATAGATAGATAGATAGATAAAGAGAGAGAGAGAGACAGATAGATAGATAGATAGATAGATCGATAGAGAGAAAGAGAAAGAGAGAGAAACCATTTAATATTAAATAATTATATATTTTTTCCTTTTTTTTTTAAATAAGGCAAAACTTCATAAATGGTCCATGTGATTGTGAAATGATAGAAATGCCCTTCACATAACGACCAAAAGCTAACGGGGTTAGCGAAAAGGACCATCTGTTAAATGTTTTGAAATCACACGGACCATCTGTGAGGTTTTTGAAGATTAGGGACTAAACTTCACATTTTCGAAAACCACAGGGACCATTTTTGAAGGTTTGTCCTTAAGTTAGTTTAGTCTTTGGTTTTCACAAGACAAAACTATAAAATTGGTCCCTGTGGTATTCAAAAAACTTTGGATAGGGTCCAAAAAGTTTTCAACTTGCATGGAAGGTCCAAAATCAAAGTTTTTTTTTTGGGTTTTTGGTCCTTGATACACTTAAAAAGTTGATTTTACCCTTTTCATTTCTTTTCTCTATTTTCTTTATTTATTTTGATATATAAATAATGAAAAATAAAAACAAAGCTAAAATCACACCCAATCATCCTCCTCCTCCTCTTTCTTTCTCTCTCTCTCTCTCTCGGACGTCATTCAACCACCATCACCGCCACCATATGCTTGCCTGAACCCTACATCATACACCATTGATTACCCCATCATCAACATCCAGTCACATCAAAACACCACCATAAACCCACCATTAAACATTTGTTCTGATCATTATCTCCGATGACAATTTTCATAAAAAGATCTCTGATGTCGTAGCAATTCCAAACTGGTTTATGGTGATCATTTTCCTTACTAGACACCTAAGAGCTCATATATCAGCAGTTGATTTCTGTTTATTTTTCTTAATTTATCACCTGTACATTAGTTGATTCCTGTTTATGTTTCCTAATTTATCACCTGTACATTCAAGCTTCATTCATGAATTCCTAATTTCACTAACTTGTGTCTACCAGATTAAAGAGATTTGTTTTTAATTTGTGTTTCAGATTAAAGAGATGATGCAACGAAAAAGGAGATGGAAATTATGAAACCCCTGAAATCGAACCTTGGAAACCTTAAAATCGAACTTTGAAAACCCTAAAATAAGGCCTTGAAATCCCTCCGGTTGTTCGGGGATAGTAATTAACTCGCAAGAGAGCCATATCACCACCACCATCTTTCATAAAAATATATGAACTGAACTGATGGTCTTACCTTCATCACATGGAAATACAAATAGAGGGGAAGACACAGAGAAGGAGATACTACACGCTCTTCATCAAGAAATCGAGACATTACATAGCTGATGTCATATCAATTTCCGGTTGTCTTCACGCTTCCATATCACAACCCAACACCACCACAAACAATTGCAATAACATGGAAAAAAGAAAACTGATATGGAGAAAGAGGCGAGAGAGTAAATGAGAGTGAAAATGGGAAGGGAGGTTACGGGTAAGGAGGGGTAAGTGGTTTTTTTTTTCTTATTTATAATTATTTAAGGGGATATATATATACACACACACACACACACACACACTAAACAAATACAGAAAATGTAAAAAGAAATAATAATAAGGGGTAAAATCATCTTTTCAACTTTTTTAGGACCAAAACCAAAGGAAATTCTTGATTTTGGACCTTCCATGCAAGTTGAAAACTTTTTGAACCCTATCCAAAGTTTTTTGAATACCACAGGGACCAATTTTACAGTTTTGTCTTTTCACAATTATTAAATATATGAGATTTAATCACGAAAATATAGGCTTATAAATAACTATATATATATATATATATATATATATATATATATATATATATATATATATATATATATATATATATAGAGAGAGAGAGAGAGAGAGAGAGAGAGGGAAAGATAGAGAGAGAAACAAAATCGGGGGATGAATCATTTTAAAGTGAGGACTCATGAGGACACATAAAAAAAATTGAAAATAAATATAAAAAAATTACAATTTATAAAATCAAGCATAAATCTATGTCCGGGAGAAAAAAATTGAAAAAAAAATTGGATTATTAAAATTCAATCATTGATCATAATGATGCAAAAAAAAAAAAAAAAAAATTAACATTAAATCATGGATAATTTTAATGATGCAATTATTTTTTCCAAAAATTTCTCCCGGACATAGATCTATGCTCGATTTATGATTTGTATTTTTTTCACAATTTTTTAAGGTGTCCTCACGAATTCTCATTTTAAAATGAGTAGTCACAGGAACCGGACTCTTATATATATATATATATATATATATATATATATATATATATATATATATATATATATATATATATATATATATATATATATATATAGGGCTAGGTTATAATGTGGATGAACAACTATTGTGCGGACGTGTGGACAATGCTATTCTATAAGAATTACTAAGAGAATAGGTTGTTTAGTAATTTGACTAAGTTAATCTTATACAACTAACATCACTTTCATGCATTCTAACTAATTTTTATTCATTTTTGTTCCTACACATCGTTTTTCTCTCATTTTCATTCTTACAGAATACGACTCAATAAACATTCTAACAATATTTTGATGGAATGAGAATAATAATAAAAAAAGCTTATAATAACCTTATAGATGATTTAATTAGCGAGAATATTTGGCAATGACAATAGTTATGTAAGATTGAACGTATTTATATTATTAAACAACATATCTTCTTTGTCATTCTCACAGAATTGTATTGTCCATACGTCCGCACAATAGATGTCAATCCACATTTGAACCCAACTCTCTTTTTCTCTCTCTCTCTCTCTCTCTATATATATATATATATATATATATGTATGTATAAGTCAGCAAGTCGGATGGTTAATCTAATGAAACAATGATGGGAGCACGTAGAACAACTGTCAACAAGTTCACAAGGAAAAGGTAGAAGTAAATGTTGAGAGCACCCCAATTTCAAATTGATTTAACTTTTAATAGGTGAAAAACTTTTTACTACGTAACCCACAAGTAGCCTAAGAAAAGTTATGCCCAAAAAACCTAATAGTGCATGGCAAAGATAAGAGAAACATGAACATGGGTTGAGGATATCAAGCCAGTGATATATATAGGTCCTAGCATTTCACGGCCATTAGACCGGACGTACTGGGAAACATGCCAATATATTTCTTGTTTGCAAACTTCCCGAAGGAATGGCTAGAGAAGAATCTTTGCAAGATGTTTCAGAAGTATGGTGTGGTGGGGAATGTTTACCGTGTCATGAGGAGGGTTAATTAAATTGGCAAAGTTTTGGTTTTGTTCACTTTATTAAGGCGGTGGATGGGAAAACTTGGCTAGGAAGTTATGTACTTATGTTCGATACGAATATATAGGAGCCCTTAAACTTGGTTGCTATCATAAGTGTAACATCCATAAAAATCATTCCAAATTTAAGCTTTTTAAAACATTCAAAAACCAATGATTATTACAAAACTTGTTTTCAAAATAGTTTAGTGTCAGAGTATCCTAGAATCAAATCATGAAAACATAATGAGGTGTACGATCACCCCTTCACCTTCCCGCGATCATCAGAAGTACCTGAAACAAAATCAACAACTGTAAGCCTGAAGCTTAGTGAGTTCCCTCAAAATACTAATTTCATACAATTATAATCATATCATATAAACAAATAACATGGCTAATGAGCCATCAGCCTAACTAGAAGGCTTTACATGCCATCAATCTATCTGGACCGCTCTCCAAGCCTTCGGCACATATGGACCACCTCTCAGGGACTTCAGCCTATCCGGATCGCTTGTCAAGCCTTCGGCCTGACTAATATGCCCTCCCGGGTCTATAGTCTATCCGGTCTGCCTAGGGTATGTTGGCCTTCAGCACAAAGCAAGTCTGCCTTAACCCAACCCCAACCAAATAATCATGTGTACATAATAACATACGCTAGCATGTATATAACAATCAAATCGATCTAACAGATCACTAAGCATAACAACATCATATAACTAGGATACCGACCTAACCGGTCATTAGCCTAGCATTATCCTATATACCAGGATATCGACCTAACCGGTCACTAACATAACATTATCCTATATACCAAGAAACCAATCTAACTAGGTCACTAAGCATATCACCATCCTAACTACCAGGATGCAAATTAATACGCATATCATGCAATAAACCCGAATACAAATCTGAAAAGGGTCAACATTGGTATCTTAGACCCTGTTAGTATAGTGAGAAGAACTCACCTTGAAAATGTCGAACTGTAGTGATAAGCTCAAGCTCTCAAATCATAGCCACGAACACCACCATCTATATTCATCATAGGACCACTTCCATAAATTCCCAATTTACTAAATTACCCCCAGCAGTCAAACTGGTCAACCCTTGGTCAAAGTCAAAGTCAACGGTCAAGGTCAACAGTCCATGTTGACCCAACTCGTCGAGTACAGTTCACTAACACGTCGAGTCTTTACAGAACTCAAGAAATCGTGAAAACCCTAGTTGACTCACCGATTTTCCAGACAACTCGTCGAGTCTATGCGTGTTTAAAAGTTGAGAAAACCCTAACTGACTCATTGAGTCATCTTACTGACTTGCCAAGTCCATGCAGAAACCCACCACAACCAATCTTCATTCGACTCATTGAGTTGACCATGCAACGCATCGAGTCCCTTCAATCCATTTCTCATTCAGACGATTTTAAGCTACCTAAAAAACCAAATTGCAGATCTAACCTCCTAGGGCATGGTTTCCACGTAAAGTTGCAAACTTTACATATATGCATGGTCCTAAATGCCAAAACCTAGATAAGGGAAAGGTTTAGCCCAAAGAGAAGGGTTAAGGCTTGCTAAATCTGATAACTTAATGACTATAGGGACTTAGAGGAGACCAAATCTGAAGTTACAACTTCACATCATGGCCAATACACGAAATAACTCGAGATCAATGTGATGACTTGTTACCTTCCATATGATGCCAAGATGAAGTACAATTCGGATCCACAAACTTCTCCTTGCTCCAAGCTCCTTAGACTTCAAGTCCTCTCCACAAATGCACCTTCCAAGCTTCTTAACACACAAAAAATGGAGTAAAATCACAATTAGGGTTTTCTGAGCGCAAGGGGGATGGTAAGGGAGGCTGGTGGAGGCTAATGACCCTTTAAATAGGGTGCAGAACCCTTGAAATTAGGGCTTCATTTTCTAGCACCTAATCGTTGAGAAAGGGTCCTCCGACTCGTCGAGTAGGTCTAATAATCCATGCGGGCTAACCTGCCTCTACACGATGAGTCGGGGCAACCAACTCGTCGCGTAGGTCCATAAACATGTATATAAGGTTTTAAAACTTATACCTGGGAGTCCGGGTGTTAATATTCTCCCCCACTTGAACTAGACCTTGTCCTCGAAGTCTCTTGCGGTGAACAAATCTGGATAATGCTCTCGCATCTCTGCCTCTGGCTCCCACATCCACTCGGATCCCCTCATGTGTTCCTATTATATCTTTACCAGAGGTACTTCCTTTTTTCGTAGAACCTTTACCTTCCTCTCAAGAACTGCACCAACCTCTCCACCTAATTTAGGCGCTCGTCAACCTGAATATCATCTAATGACACTACCACCTCATCATCCGGTATACACTTTCACAATTACAAAATGTGTAAAGTGATATGAATCTAACTGAGCTCCTCTTGGAGGTCGACTATATACGACACCTTGTTAACCCTAGAAAAGATCCTGAATGGCCCTATGTATCGGGGACCCAATTTCCCCCTTTTCCTGAAGAGAATCACACCCTTCCAGGGTGAGACCTTCAAGAGTACCATGTCACCCAACTGGAACTCCAACTCAGATCATTGTCTGTCAGTGTAACTCTTATGCCGAATATGAGCGGTTTGTAGTCATTGTCTGATCTGCTGAATCCTCTTGGTAGTCTGCATAACTAATTCTGTCTGTCTCATCACCCTTATGACTGATCTCACCCCAACCGACTGGGGTGTGACATCTCCTTCCATACAACAACTCATATGGTGAAGCACCAATACTAGAATGAAAGCTGTTGTTGTAGGAGAACTCTGTAAGGGGTAGGTAGGAATCCTAGCTCCCACCGAAGTCAATAATTCAAGATCTCAGCATATCCTCAAGGGTCTATATAGTCCACTCACTTTGGTCGTCTATCTACGGATGATAGGTTGTACTGAAGTGTAGCCGTGTGCCCAGTTCCTTGTTGAAATTCTGCCAGAAACGGGAGATGAATCGAACATCGCGTTCTGAGACAATAGAGACTGGCACCCCAGAACGATCTCGCATATATACAAGTCGTCCAACTTCTCGGCCGATGAATTCTCTTGTATAGATAAAAAGTGGGTGCTCTTGGTCAATCGGTCCACGATGACCCAAATAGCGTCATATCCCTTCGCCGTCCTCGTCAGCTTGGTGATAAAATCCATTGTGATATGATCCTATTTCCACATGGGAATCTCCAGAGGATGCAGCTGACCATGCAACCTCTGATTCTTAGCCTTGACCGTCCGATAGTTCAGGCACCTCTCAACATACCATGCAATCTCCCTCTTCATGCATGGCCACTAGTAGCTCAATCGGAAATCCCGATACATCTTGGTGGCCCCCGGGTGAATAGAGAATCGAGACTTGTGAGCCTCCTGCAGAACAATCTGCCTGGCCCCACCATACATCGGAACCTAGACCTGTCCATAACGGGTCAATAATGATTCGTTATCCTGCACAAACTGTGTGTTCTCACTCCTAATCTTCTTAAGCTTCAAATTCTCCTGATGCATACCCTCAGCCTGACCTTCCCTGATCAAGCTCACAAGTAAATAATCCACCGATATCCTCATACATGTCACTGGAGTAGAAGATCTAGCTGACTTGTAGCTCAGAGCGTCCGCAACCACGTTCGCTTTACCTGGGTGGTAAAGGATCTCACAGTTTTAGTCCTTGACTACATCCAGCCACCTGCGCTGTCTCATGTTCAGGTTCGGCTGATCCATGATGTGTCTCAAACTCTTGTGGTCCATGTATATGGTACAGTGGACCCCATAAAGGTAATTTCTCCAACTCTTGATAGTGAATACCATCGCCTCTAACTACAAATCATGAGTAGGGTATCTCGTCTCGTGCGGCTTCAACTGTCGCGAAGCGTAGGCTATCACACGTTCTCTTTGAATGAGGACCGCTCCTAATCCTGTGATGGATGCATCACAAAATACTACAAAATTGTCAAATCCCTCTGGGAGAGTCAAGACTGGAGCCTCACAAAGTCGTTGTCTGAGGCTCTCGAATGCCCTCTGCTGCTCAGGGCCCCACTAAATCCACCCCCTTTCTCGTCAGATGAGTGAGGGGTACTGAAATCTTGGAGAAATCATGTATGAATCTTTGATAGTAACCTACCAATCCCAAGAAGTTCATGATATCCGAGGGAGATTTCGGAACCTCCCACTGCATAACCGCCTTGATTTTGGCTGGATTGACCAAAATATCCACCTGGTTAACGAGGTGTACAAGGAACTAATCCTCTCATAACCAAAACTCTCACTTTGAGAACTTGTCATAAAGTTGTTCTCGCCTCGAAACTCCTAATAGCTCCCGAAGATGCTCATTATGCTGCTGACATGTAACACCGTAAAATTTCCAACAGAAATTTCATTTAAAAATGACATAATTCTCATAACACGTTTCACAAATCTCCCATTTAATTTATTTACAAAACAACACTTTATAATTAATTAATAATAATCTAGAATCCTCAAATCATAAGTCCTTCTCCGGTGTGTACAATCGAGCCGGTACCTTCCCGTGATTCTGAGAAAAACCTGAAACATATAACACATAACACAGTAAGCACGAAGCTTAGTGAGTTCCCCAAAATACCACACACAAATAACTAGCCACTCGAGGCTATATCTCTGTAAGACCCTCCGGTCAATGTGTCTTAGCGGGACCCTCCAGTCCCATAATTCGTTTGACCCTCTGGTCCGGTCTGGTTGGGACCCTCTAGTCCTGTGGTTCGTTGGACCCTCTGGTCCGGTCTGGTTGAGTACCCTCCGGTCTCATAGTTCGTTGGACCCTCCGATCCGGTCTAAGTAACACATAATACGTCATACAATACATGTCATATAAACATGCATAACTCAAGCAAGCACATAAGACCCTCCGGTCACACATAGTTACCAATCTAGGTAAAGTATAGTGAGAACACACACCTCAGATGATGAACAACCCCTATAAACACTGCTGCTACACATCAGCCTCTAACTCTGTGCCAAACCCACAATTATCCCAATTAGGAACTAAGTCCCAACTCTCACTCATTAGGTCTAAAGGTAGTCAACTAACCAGCCCATCAATGACCTAAAACCCATTGGGCCCAATAAGGCCCAACAATAAATGGGCTCTCCTGAGGCCCAACTATCTCACATCTAATGGCTAGCCCAAATCAAGGGCCCAAGGCACATATATATCATCCTCTGGTCCAAGACTCTATTGCAACAAGTCCAAACTCCAGGACCAACTCTCAAGGCCCAAAATGAGACTTAGCCTAAAAGTCCACAGTGAGGTTACGCGGGGCGTACTCCTCTTGGTACGCTTAGCGTACTCACGAATCCATATTGGCCATTGGGGTAGTACGCGGGGGGAGGGGGGGGGGGGTACAAGAGTTACGCTCAACGTACTCCCCAGATTCACTCTTTCTACTTATTTGGTCTTAAACAGTTAAGACATTACCTCAAACCCTACATCTGGACTCCCTAATGGCACTTACTCCATAAAGTCAGCGACTTTAAGCCTGTGCATGGCTGGGAAGGTCACAAACACCCAAAACACTCACTTTGTTATCTTAAAAACCTCCTATCTCATGCATGGCTTGATTCCAACGTCCAAGATTGTATTTTTATGACATAACACAACTAAATATACTCAAAGGGACATATATTAGGCTCTGGAGTTCAACAACTCATAAAGCATCAAGTTTTGGGACCAACAACCCTAAAATGGACCCAAAACAAAAACTAGCACAACAATAAGCAAGTTCAAAACTTGATACCTCTGGAAGATGCACTAACAAGAGAAGAACATTGTGACAACCCGATATTTCAACTACATGTAAACGCCCTAAAAAGTCAAGTATTGTAACCACGTTCGTTATAATAAAATTTACTTCGAAAATAAAATATCCAAAAATCACTAATTAAATTACCTATTATGTTAGATGTCATAAAACCGTGATCGTACGTAAAAAGAACGCCCAAATCCGACTTCGTATAAGAAAGTTAGGAATTTTCCAAGTTCGGCTAAACAACAGACGGCTAAAAACTTGAATCAGAGATCAAGCAACTTTTGGCCGGAATGAACTAAACGAGAATCGAAGGTCTCGACAATGGTATTTCAGCGGTAAAAAGTCTGGCAAAAACTGACGTCAGATAAAGAAGTTATGAATTTCTAAAGAAATTTTCTTACCGCGACCTTTTAAAAATAAAAAATAAAAGTAATTTCAAAATTTGCCGACGGAATCTAAACGAAAGTTGTAGAGTATGGTCTCACCTTCGTGTACATATAAAGAACGTCGAAAACGGAGTTCGTATGAAAAAGATATGAATTTTTGAAGTTTATTAAATAATTAAAATATACATTTTAATTAAAAACCTTTGGTGTTATCCGAAGGGGAGTCATCAGATAGGGCCGAGTTACGCCCAGCGTAAGCTCGTACACCCAGCGTATGTGAGGCCTTGGCCTCGGATCGTCCACGTCGCGCGTATGCGAGGCTATGCCCCGTCCCATTCGAGCTCCGAGGCAGTCGAGGATTCGGTCATGCGTGACGCACGCGTACGCCCAGCGTACGAGGTCGGTTCCCAGCCCCAATAAAAGGGATGCGAGGAATTTGAAGAAAATGCACCATTTCTCTTACGTTCTTGCCTTGTTTTCCGTGCCTGTGCTACCCCGAAGCCCCGATCACTTTGCTCAGGTCCCGAAGGTCGTTTGTGCTCCCGGGATTTCGGAGAATCCCGAGGAAATCCACTTTCTCGAGTCGAAATTTTGTCCGGTTTTCATCCCGCAACCTCCGATCTTTCAAGTGATTTCATACCCCTATAATTCACACTTTTCAATGTTTTATGAGTACTTTTATATGCTTTTAAGGGGGGGGGGGAATACAAGTAAAACACTCGATTATTATTGTGTGTTATATAAACTTTCACTATACGCGTTTTATCAAAGGAATCATATGTGATTTATAACTATTATAGGGAAACTTTCATATGCAAATTATATCATGACAAGATTTTATCTTTTGAAATGAGAAATGATTTATGTATTTATATAAGTCAGACACTTTGCTTATACTATATTTATGTGTGTCGGTTTTGGCACTACAAAAACTACACTTTTCATAACAAGTGAACATTTTCACTAAGGGTTTATTATACAAACGAAACACACTTTTAGGAAACTATAATAGGTATAGTTTTACGAGAATACTACGAACTTTTACATACATGGAAATACTATTTCAAGAAGCTACTTTCATATACAATAACAAACGAACATTTTCACACGTAAATCTGTTTTATACTAAGTTTTGTGAGACATTAACTTCACTTACGTTTGAGTACACATTTCAAGTCCTATATTATATACCAGAATCCCTTGGAGGGGGAGCATGGTGTTTGTGTATAGATCTATACGGGCTTGACAACCCACGCCCTGACTGTTAGCTACAGTCCACCATTTGGGGTGACAAACGTCAGAACATTCCAACGCATGAAGAACGTTGTGTATAGGCATTCCTTGTCAATAGCATGGTTATAAAACTCACATAGAGTATTCAAAACACATTGATTTACGGGGGTTTTCAGATATAATTGAGGTTTTATACATACATAAGTTCATTTATTTTATGCATGAAAAACCCATTTGTAATATAAGTTTGAAACTTCTAACCACCACTCATAGATGGAAAAACATAAACTTTCTAACATATATTGGTCTTGATTTAAGGCTACATTTATACTAGTAGGAAATATGGGATTTTCTAGAGACTAACGTACAAAAACGAACAATTTCATTTTCATACAAATACTATCATTAAATGCTTATGAAACTCACCAACTTAAATGCTGATCTACTCTTTCAAAACTACTTGTATGTCCCAGGGATTCAGTAATTACAGGTACTAGACCGCTTTTGAAGAAGGAACGCTGCGGCACTAGTTTAAATTCATATTTTGACATCATATTGTAATTGGTTTTGAACATGTACTCTTTTAAACAATGTAAACTTTCAATTATATATATGATGGTTGTATTGCTTTCTTTGCTATGTATTCATTTGTTACGTTACCACATGAAGTCATCCGCCCCCAAACGTTTCCGCCGTTTCGGTTTGGGGGTGTGACAAACATAGATCCAAAAGCTTTGTACTCAAGCTATTCTCTTTCAAAGCTCCTTCTTCTTCAAAAGCCAAACATAACAAGTGATCACCCCACTAGATCCACATGAGAAAGCCACCAAGATTCAAACTTTATGCTTTCTGGAGCTAGATCAACATGATTAGGGCTTGGATCCACAAGCTCCAAGCCAATCAATGCTTCCTCAAGGAACTCCTTCTTCCACAATATGCAAAAAAAACTCACTTAATCATCAAAATGATCAAGAATCACTCAAATGGAGGCTTAGGGTCGATTTCTAGGGTTTAGAGGGATGGATGCTGAAGGTATTAGGGTTAGGTTATGAGATAAGGAGCTTAAATAAGGTCCAAGACCCTAAAATAGGGTTCAAGTCTGATTGGTGTATGCCAAGTGTACTCTGAAGAACATTCGCAACCACCCCTGGTCAGTACGCCTAACGTACTCCAAAAGTACACCCAACATACGCTTTGTGTACGTGCAACGTACTCGGCTATGCCTGCAACCACAAAACTTCTGAAGGCCATAACTTCTTCGTTATAAATCCATTTCCGACGATCCTTAAATCCACGAAAAGGTAACAAGATGCCCTACACTTCTATAAGCTTTATTCCTCTAGAAGCCCACTTGAACTCAGATCCAAAATTTATGAAAAGCCCGAACCAATGCCTTTAACAAGACATTTGGGCTCTAAAGCAGCAATCAAACTCTTTTATCACACAACCTACCTTACCCATATCCCAAAAAGGGCCTAAACCTTTCTCCTTCAAAGCCTAAAAACCTTCTGATACTCGGATTAAGGCCCACAGACCTTAAATCACAAAACAATCTGGAACAGGATGTTACAATTCTCCTCTACTTAAATTATATTTCGCCCTCAAAATCGTTCTTTTTCTTCGCATAGATCGAAAATAACCCGAGAAGCACAGCCAGAAAATCTCTTAACATTAAACGATCCTTCTCCCAAGACATCCGAAACCAAATAGAAATTCCCAAGCCGAAGAAGGATGGACCCCTTTTTTTGTGAATGTACCTGCTCTAACTCTCTAGAACTAGAAACTATAGTGGTCTGTCTCCCCGATAGACCGCCCATGCAGTATATCATCCTAATAATCGCTCCTCGAATAACAAACTCGGATAAAACACTCCCAACTCCGAGTACTAGGTCAACTCCCGACCCAACAGTTAAACCTCTAAGGGCTACCCCTTGCACACCCAATAAAATGAATTTACAACCCTCCTGTTCACAAAAGCTATCTCAGCTCATTGCGACACACAACTCACATTGTTCTCTTTACCCCAAGCGAATACTACAACTTATCTGAAATCGTCTCACCTTCGACCTCTGTCGTCTACCAACCACTGACTCCATGCGTTTCGCGGTTCTTCCCATACCGTCGAACTAACTCACTCTGGTATAATACATATGATGGAGAAAAATACTTCTCAAAATGAACCCATCCACGAATCCGAAACCTCATCTTTCCCACTAAACACACGAATGAATCCAGACTCAAGCTCGAGAGTCGGATTCAACAACAAAATTGGAACCACTCAATTCCAATCTGGCACTCAACTTATAACCTAAGATTCGCAATCCACGCGTACACCACTTCTCCAATTCCGTTTGGTTGCGATAACCATGACTCAACTCAGAATATAACGATTCCTGACAAATATGCAGACCTCGGTCTCACCCTAGGTTCAACTACCAAGATCCTACAGACTCAATTGATGAGGCTACACAAGCCTAGGAACTCTCCTGCATCATGCTCTGACTGACGAATAACATGGCTCCCCGGAGCACCACGACACTCCCTCACTGGCTAGGGAGTACTATGACTCCCCGCGGTATCACAACACCCTCTCGCTGACTAGTGAGTACTATGGCTCCCCGTAGTATCACAACACCCTCTTGTTGACTAGTGAGTACTACAGCTCCCCGCAGTATCACAACACCCTACAATATCACCCTCAGGTCATTACTTCACTGTGTTCACTAACTCATGCTTCGCAGCCTAATCATAGGTAGGTACACACACCAACCCAGGCTAAGCATCACTACTCCAGACGACCACTGTCGGGGATAAAACACTTTTTCTCACTCCAATTCATATTCTTAGATAATTCCGCTTGATGTCAATTAGCTGAAAGGCCTCCCACTGGAACCGTAAATACCTGATATGCCATTCACCATGTCATAACTCAAGTCTAAAAATAATCCGAAATTTAGAACATCATACTCGGATACCTCGGTACACCATCACAGAACCTTACGCTGTCCTGCCTCAACCACTGATATCCTACTTACGACATCATACACAGATACATCAATGCATTCCTTCAAAATCTTATAACTAATATTCAGTTCACATAACACGTAACCCGTAACTTAGGAATATTACAACTCTCAATTGAAACACAGATGAATCGTCAACGACTCAGAACATGTTGACAAACGTCCAAAACTCCCTCCTCTATTGCTCAAAATCCCATGCAAGAATACTCATACCAAACCAGAAACTGGTTGTCTAATCAACTTCTACCCTTCCCGAAGTGCATATAACAACCCATACATCGAACTGGAAATTCCCAACAGTCAAAAGTATCCTTACGAGCCACCACACGGTCTTCGACCAATGGCCACCTACCGTGGGGACACTCATCCTTTACTTAACATATATAACATGCATTATCTCGCTTTTCCCTCGCCTCGACTACCAATAGCCTTGGCCTCATGTGTCCGTACCGTAGATCTCCATAACCATTTCTCTAACCGCACTTGAACGGATCGCTGATCCCCCCAATAGAATACCCAATTCTCCGCCACTCAGGGTTCGAACCATCACTGATTGGCATGCGGATAATCTATTCCATTGACTATTTCACCAGGCATGTCACACTTGACTTTTGAAACGTACTATGCAATCACTCAAGGACCTTCCCAATGGAACCAAGCAACCTCCAAATATTCTGCCTCAGACAAAAATCCTGAAATCCTCCCAACGCGGGAATAATCCTAAAAGCAAGAGACCTCACTCTCATAACCGATACACAACTTAGACTACGAAGGCCACCACCCAAAAAATGCGCCTCTTGGTTACTTGACATTGTTGCTAATACATGCCCTACTATACACAAATATGGTATATCCTTTTCCTTGATCATTTTAGTCGCTACTGATGCCCTTTTCATACTATAATATTACCTTATGGTAGACACGTTGCCCAAATACTCTGATGAAAAGATCGCAACCAATGCTACCTCACAGGGTTTACCTCTAAGCTCAAAAACCAGAAGCTCAATATCACTTCTACTTTTCACAAGAATGAAAATAGTGCAACTCTGGTCACCAAAAGTGAAATCCCCACTATTGGCTGATTGCTCAACTCAGGCCGCAACTCTCCGTAAGGCATCATCTCCACTCATCTCTGCGTCTTGCGAATCCAACCGATATCTCACAAAAAATCTCTCGGAAACTAACTCGATTTCCATCTTAAGGTACGTTCCATTGGAACTTGTTCAACATGGATCTCTGGCCCCATTTTTTTTTCACATTTGATCCTAGTCTAACCAGTCTTAATGGAATAACTGGTAAAACCAGAAGCACTAACCACCACGAGTCATGGTACTCGAACCATGTGGCCACCTCTCGACCTGCTATGAACCATGGTACCCGAACCATGTTATCTCACCTTAACCTACTATAAAACATGGTACTCGAACCATGTTCTCTCTTCTCGATCCACTAAAAATCATGGTACACGAACCACATTCTCTCTTCTCAATCCGCTACTTAGAACTTCTGGAATTCTCTCTGTTTCGAGTATGGGTCCTTTGCTTTCAGTAGTACGGGCCCATACTACCTGCCACATCTACCAATACTTTCGACATGGATCTTCCCAGATTTCCTAAGTAACTGTTCAACCTTCTCATTCACCAATCTCGTTATGCAGGTTTTCCCTCCAGCGAATACTCTCCTCCGTCAGCGTACTCATCTGAGTAAATTCACTCCCTAGGCTCTTCCTAGGTTCTCTCACTTTCCTGCCATCAGCTATTGAAGAACTCCTTATGATGCCAACCATCTACCTCCTGAATATCATCATATTCACTCAGTAGCTGACTCCCATCATTGAGAGTACCACAAAGCACGAAGCAAGCAACATTCGAGCATTGGGTAATCTCCACCATCACGTAAAACCCCTCTAGGTCGTTACCCAACTTGCTCTCCTCCTACTCGAAGGATATCACCGAACTCAAGCAACTTTAACCCACGTGGGTATCTAACTACCCTCTCAGTAGACTCCTCAAATGCTCATCTAGTTATCTCTCCTAGATTACTCCTCTAATCAAATCCCTCTCTGAAAAGGATTGCTGCTAGATACTCTTACTCCGCACATACTCTAAAGAAAATCACAGATAGCAGCAACTCCTAGGCTAAGGCATCACAAATCATGCCACTCTAGTCCTAAAATATGAAATACCTAGCCTATCTCTAGCATGCATAGTATCTCATAAATATCTCATAACACAAAAGTAAGGGTATTTTATGAAATCACCGTTCGGGCTCTGGCTGATTGTACACACTGTTCTAACTCGTTTTCTAGTAAACTCTTTCTCATTGTAGAAAATTTTATCTCTTTTGAAAATCTTTCTCAAATCCTCAGTTTGCGTTCAAACACACCCGGAGGTGCATCCGAATCCCTCAAACCAAGGCTTTGATAACAACTTTTTACACTGTAAATTTTCAAACAGAATTTTCATTTAAAAATGACAGAATTCTCATAACACGTTTCACAAATCTCCCATTTAATTTATTTACAAAACAACACTTTATAATTAATTAATAATAATCTAGAATCCTCAAATCATAACTCCTTCTCTGGTGTGTACAATCGAGCCGGTACCTTCCCGCGATTATGAGAAAAACCTAAAACACATAACACATAACACAGTAAGCACGAAGCTTAGTGAGTTCCCCAAAATACCACACACAAATAACTAGCCACTCGAGGCTATATCTCTGTAAGACCCTCCGGTCAATGTGTCTTAGCGGGACCCTCCAGTCCCATAATTCGTTTGACCCTTTGGTCCGGTCTGGTTGGGACCCTCTAGTCCCGTGGTTCGTTGGACCCTCTGGTCCGGTCTGGTTGAGTACCCTCCGGTCTCATAGTTCGTTGGACCCTCCGATCCGGTCTAAGTAACAGATAATACATCATACAATACATATCACATAAACATGATAACTCAAGCAAGCACATAAGACCCTCTGGTCACACATAGTTACCACTCTAGGTAAAGTGTAGTGAGAACATACACCTCGGATGATGAACATTCCCTATAAACACTACTGCTACGCATCAGCCTCTAACTCTGTGCCAAACCCACAATTATCCCAATTAGGAACTAAGTCCCAACTCTCACTCATTAGGTCTAAAGGTACTCCACTAACCAGCCCATCAATGACTTAAAACCCATTGGGCCCACTAAGTCCCAACAATAAATGGGCTCTCCCGAGGCCCAACTCTCTCACATCTAATGGCAAGACCAAATCAAGGGCCCAAGGCATATATATATGTATATATATATATATATATATATATATATATATATATATATATATATATATATATATATATCATCCTCTGGTCTAAGACTCTATTGCAATAAGTCCAAACACCAGGCCCAACAATCAAGGCCCAAAATGAGAGTTAGCCCAAAAGTCCACAGTGAGGTTATGCAGGGTGTACTCCTCTTGATACGCTCAGCGTCCTCAGGAATCCATATTAGCAATAAGCAAGTTCAAAACTTGATACCTCTGGAAGATGCACCAACAAGAGAAGAACATAGATCCAAAAGCTATGTGTTCAAGCTATTCTCTTTCAATGCTCCTTCTTCTTCAAAAGCCGAACATAACAAGTGATCACCCCATTAGATCCACATGAGAAAGCCACCAAGATTCAAACTTTATGCTTTCTGGAGCTAGATTAACATGATCAAGGCTTGGATCCATAAGCTCCAAGCCAAGTAATACTTCCTCAAGGAACTCCTTCTTCTACAATATGCACCAAAAGCTCACTAAATAATCAAAATGTTCAAGAATCACTCAAATGGAGGCTTAGGGTTGATTTCTAGGGTTTAGAGGGATGGAGGCTGAATATATTAGGGTTAGGTTATGAGATACGAAGCTTAAATAGGGTCCAAGACCCTAAAATGGGGTTCATATCTGATTGGCATATGCCCAACGTACTATAAAGAACATTCATGACCACCCCTGGTCAGTACGCCCAATGTACTCCAAAAGTAGGCCCAACGTACACTTTGTGTACGTGCAACGTACTCGGCTAAGCCTGCAACCACAAAACTTCTAAAGGCCATAACTTCTTCATCATAAATCCATTTCCGACGATCCTTATATCCACAAAAAGGTAACGAGAAGCCCTACACTTCTATCAGCTTTATTCCTTTTGAAGCCCACTCGAACTTAGATCCAAAATTCATAAAAAGCCCGCACTAGCACCTTTAACAATACATTTGGGGTCTAAAGCACAAACGAAACTATTTTATCACATAACCTACCTTACCCATATCCCAATAAGGGCCTAAACCTTTCTCCTTCAAAGCCTCAAAACATTTTCATACTCGGATTAAGTCCCACGAACCTTAAATCACAAAGCAATTTGGAATAGGATGTTACATGACGGGTCTTGGAATACACCAAGATATCGTCTATGAACACAATGACCGAGCGATCGAGCATCAGTGAGTAGATCCGATTCATCAGGTCCATAAATACCACTAGTGCGTTGGTAAGCCCAAACGGCATCACCATGAACTCGTAATGTCCATAACGAGTCCGGAACGCGATCTTCTCCACGTCCTCTTTCGTAACCTTGACTTGATGGTACCCGGACCCCAGGTCTATCTTGGAGAACCAAGATGATCCCTGCAAATGATCGAAAAGATCATTTATCATCGGGAGTGGATAAAGGTTCTTCACCTTCAACTTGTTTAACTCCTAGTAGTCAATGCACATCTGGTGCGAACCATCCTTCTTCCTGATGAAGAGAATCGGTGCTACCCACGGAGAACTTCTTTGACAAATGAACTGCTTGCCTAGTAGTTCTTGCAGCTGTGATGACAACTCCTGCATATCTGGTGGTGCCAACCGGTATGACGCCTTGGCGATAAGGGCTGCACCTGGCACTAGGTCGATTCTAAACTCGACCTGTCTCTCTGGAGCCACTCCGAGTAACTCCTCCAGGAACACGTCAGCAAACTCCCGGACCACTGGAACCTCTGAAACTGAAATCTGATCCCTGACCCACGTATCCATCACATATGTTAAATAACCAGCACAACCGTGTTGAATGTACTGTCGAGCCCTGGTAGCTGAACAAAACCCTGATCCCAGTCTGGTGCCCTCGCTGTAGATAATCACTTCTCCCCCACTTGGGGTTTGAACTACCACTCGCTGACCCTCGTAGCCAATCATGGCATTGAAACAACTAAGCCAACCCATACCCACGATCACAAACACATCCCCCATGGGAATCGAAATCAAGTCTATCGGTAAAGATACCCCGAAGATCTCCAACATTTAACCCTAATAGATGGAAGAAGCATAAATCCAGTGTTCATTGGCGATAGAGACTCGTAATAGATACTCTGGCTCTCCTCATGGCAAACCGAACTCCCTACTGAATGATGGAGAGACAAACAACCGACTCACCCCCAAGTTAAATAATAAAGCTGGTAAAGAGTTCACTAAGAACGTACCTGATCACAGGTACAAACATATAAGCATAAAACAGATCTAATAAGTGAGATAAGGTATAAAAACATACTAGGAACCACGTCTGGTGCTGTCCTGGCCTCCTCTGTTATAAGCTGGAAAGCGCATCCCTGAGCCCTCAAGGGTGCTGCACTACCTTAATTCCCGTCAGTAATCCTCAATGTAGCCAATGCTGGAGCCTGCACCGGCATGGAAGCGAGCTGTGGACAGTTGGTCTTCACGTGACCAACCTAATGGAAGTGGTAGCAAATCGTTATATCATGAATTGGGGCAGTCTGTTGACAATCCCTCGCAAAATGCCCCTCCCTGCCGCATTTTCGGTAGACACTGCTCGATCTATAATCCCCGGAATAACCCTTCCAGTACTTACCACAAGTGCGGCCCTACTGTCCTCCTGATATGGAATTACCGGTCTTAGACTGCTTTGGCACCAACTATGACTGTGCCGGGGACTGCCTCTACTGTCTCAGCTGTAACTTAATCTCAAGCTCCTGCCGCATAGCAACCTCCTATAACTCCAACAAGGTATCACATCGCTAGGTAGCAACAAACTAATGGATGTTAGTCTTGAGCATGCTCAGATAACGTGTCATCTGAGCCTGCTCAGAAGCAAACTCCAGGCAGAACATCGCCCTCTCTAAGAGAATACGGGTGATCTTGGTCACCGTCTGACCATCATGTCTTAACTCCATGAACTCCTGAGCTAACCGCTGCCACTCGACCCGTGGAATGTAGCAACCACGAAACATATCCCTGAACTGCTCCCAAGTAACTAAAAATCTCTGATCATCAGTGTAAGACCCAGTCATCAACCTCCACCAGTCCTTTTCCCCAGACCTCAGCAGGTTCAAGGCACATCTGACCTTCTACACAGTAGGACATGAGCACGTGAAGAAACAACCCTCCACGTCAGACAACCACCTCATGGCTTTGATTAGATCCTGAGTCCCATAAAATGTTAGAGGATTCATGTTATTGAAGTCCCGGTACTGAAAAGCCTGACTAGCTCCTCCCCTGCCACCGTTACAGCTGATGTAGCTACTGCGGAAACCATCTCCGCAAGGGCTGCATAAAGCTCATCGAAATACTCAACCATGGTGGTATTAATAGACCCAAACATCTCTGACAGTTGTGCCCGAAACAGAGTAGCAACTTCATCATGCAGGATCAATCGAATCCTAGCGTCCAACTCATCCGACCTCATCTAACCAACAACCCCATGCACTGCTAGCCCCTCCTGACCGCCATCTCCCGATCCTGATCTTGATCCAGTCACAAAGCGTCTCGTAACCACCATACTAAAAAAATACATCAGGAAGATATCAGATAATCCACATAAATCACGGGGAACCAACTCCCAACTAAATCCTAGGGGTTGTGACTTCCTTGCTACACATATAGGTACTGTGCTTTCAGTAGTATGAGCCCAAACTACCTTCCACACCTACCCATATTTATCTCAGTATCGTCACAACGCCCTAACAATATACATAAACATAGCTAACGCTCAATACTCACTCCTAGAGGAATGCTAAATATCTCATACTGGCCTACCGACCTCGCACAACCCACCCATGAAACTTCCACCAACCCTGCAACACTTGTGTATGCTAGCCAGACATAATGTTGGACCCTATAGACTTTTGAATACCTGATCCTACCCTAAGCCCTTCATAAAACAAGAATAGGAAATAAGGCCAAACCAAATATTCTTAGGTTATAAGATCGTAATTATGTATGGCAGTGATACATACACTAAGTAACTACAGTAATGATGTCAATTTCATATAAGGAAAAACCCTAGGCTATCAGGCATCATATAATCAGGTAATTCTATCATGCAAATCTTGAAGATACCTAGCCTAGTACTAGCATGATGTTCTAACATATCATAAAATCAAATAATCCTTAAGGTATTTTGGGATCTATTCGTGAGCTCCGACTGATTGTACACCTGCATCCTCCTTTAGTATTTTTAAAACCATCTGAAAAATCATTTTAAAATCTTGTCCTTAGTTTGAGACTGGAGACACACGAGTGTTTCCTCGAATTCACTCAAACCAAGACTTTGATACTAACTTGTAACGTCCATAAAAATCATGCCAAATTTAAACTTTTTAAAAGATTCAAAAACCAATGATCAGAAGTTTAGTGTCAGGGTATCCCATAATCAAATCATGAAAACATAAGGAGGTGTACGATCACGCATCCACCTTTCTGCGATCATCAGAAGTACCTGAAACAAAATCAATAGCTGTAAGCCCAAAGCTTAGCGAGTTCCCCCAAAATAACAATTCCATTCAGTCATAATCATATCATATAAACAAATAACATGCATAATGAGATCTAGCTAAGAGAAAAAATCAAGGTAACAACTTTATGAAAACCTAGAAATAGCCCTAAACCTGATAACTTTATGACTATAGAAGGGCCAAGGCTTGCTAAATCTGTTAACTTTATAACTATATGGACTTAGATGAGTCCAGATCTGAAGTTACAACTTCAGATCATGGCCAATACCCGAAATAACTGCATGATAACCTAGAAATAGCCCTAAACCTATCATGAAGAGATCTAGCTTAGACAAAAACCAAGGTAACAACTTGTTACCTTCCAGATGATGCCATGTTGAAGTAGAAGTCGGATCCACAAGCTTCTCCTTGCTCCAAGCTCCTTAGACTTCAAGTCCTCTCCACAAATCCACCTTCCAAGCTTCTTACACACAAAAATGGAGTAAAATCGCGATTAGGGTTTTTTGAGCTCAAGCGGGGCGGTAAGGGAGGCTGGTGGAGGCTAATCACCCTTTAAATAGGGTGCAAAACCCTGGAAATTAGGCTTTCATTTTCCATCTCCTCCTCATCGAGTCAGGGTCCTTGGACTCGTCGAGTAGGTCTAATAATCCACATGGGCTAACCCGCCCCTACTCAATGCGTTTGGGAAACCAACTCATCGAGTAGGTCCATAAACATGTATATAAGGCTTTACAACTTATGCCTAGGAGTCGGGGTTTACAATAAGAATGTTTAATATAAATAGGAACCTTTAAACGTTTTTGCTAACATTGTCAAAGAGAATCGTCAGTCTCCTTATATGTGTCATGTGTTTGATAAATGTGGTATATTAGAAGATGTCGTCAAGTGGTGGATGAAATTAAAAATGTACTAAAGAATAAGCATGATGGTTGTTCGTTTCTTGATGTTGTTAGTCGTACCATAGAAGTAGAAAGATATTTTTGGATAAAAAGAAGAAGGAATGAAGGATTTGAGTATTAGGTTAAAGTTTAAATTATTGGATGGCTGTCCATTCATCAAAAAGACGAGGAAGATGCTGGTGGATGGATTCCAAAAATCATTGAACCTGTCCTATTTGTATCTCATTATATACTTGTATTTAATTAATATAATATCAAAGTACTAGTTTTAACATAGCCACTAAGGACTAATCTTTCTTGAATGATGTAGAGGAAAAAATATGATGATATATCAAATAACCAAAATGCCATTAAATAAGAACCTTCAATTTTGAATTGGGAACTATCAAAAACACAAAACACAATCAACATTTCAATTTGGTTCAAAAGTAGTAATCTAATCTATGTGAGATTGCACATGGTAAGTTCAAGCTAAATCATGAAATCAATCATCATCGTCACATCCCACAATAACAGTAAGAACCTTTCCATCAGAATTATTATTGAGAACATAACCTTTAATTTATTTAAGGTATCCGTCTATTTTTTTATTCTTCAACTTATAATATTAAGAAAATCTCGTGACCATCATTCTTACAATACCTTAAGATCTTGACTTGACAACTATTGACCCGTGGTTAGAGACCAGTAATTTGCTTTTTTCTTTTCTTTGGAGCACAAGGCTTTATAGACTTCATGCAGTATAATAAGACCCTAAAGATCCTAAAATTTCATAATAAAAAGAAACAATTCCATAGAATTTATAAAACTAAAAACCAAGTAATAAACTTCCTAAGCAAAAAAAATTGGTAATTATTCTAGAAATGTTGGATTCCTTTGCAAGGGTACAAAGGAATGAATAAAGTAGACAACTTGTAACAATTGAGTTTTAGGTACTCTTTGACATTGGAATTGATTTTATAAAATTTTTGTTTTTGGTCCCAGAGTATGCTTGGTGTGCTCCCTTAAGTGGGTCGTAGGTGTTGAAGGCGTACGTTGGGCGTACCCATACATACCCCGGGCGAACGTATGCAGACCACAAACACTAATATGATTGGCCCTATTTAAATGCCATTATAGACATTGAGGTTGTCCCCTTCATTAGCATCATTCCCTCTAAAGAATCCCCACGAAACCCTAGCCTCCCCTTGAGTGTCCATGAGACTTGGAAGTAAACTTTTTGTGGTTTTTATGCATTGTTTTAACATCCCAAAAATTTATGGCCAAAAATTTCATTTTTGTTTCAGTAGTACCAACAACCAAACACGTTTAGAAAAATCATAAGGGAAATAAGAGTATGTCAATATTCATCCAAAAATACATCAAAATCATAATAAATGGAAAATCTTGGTGTGTGCAATGCGATCATCCCGAACTCTTCCCCTTTGAACCGAAAGCACCTAAGCACAAAGCTTAGTAAGATCCCAAAACTACTACATACCATACATCAAATTCACTCAAGTCTGAACCGGGTTTGTTTCATCCCCGTGTCTATTTCATTCCTGAGTCTATTTTAACTAACATGACAGCTCAAGGCTGTACCGAGTCTATTTCACCCCGAGACTATTTCAACTCAAATGACAGCTCAAGGCTGTATCAGATCTATTTCACCCTACATACATATGGAAAACATGCATACAACAATAGTCACGAAGACAACAAGGACATACTACCCTAGTATTCTATAGTATAGTGGTCAAACTCACCTCGATCAGCGGATAAAAAATAGATGCTTGGGCTTTTGAACTGGAGAATCCCCGCACTAATCAATCAAATAATATTATAAATAATAATTAGTTTATAAAACATAACCGAGAATCTAATTCATTAAACCTGACTGCTTAGAGTAAAAGGCTATTTAATCCTTTCCCATAAACGACCCAAAACTGAGACCCAACCTAAAAGCAACTGAAATCTAATATCATAGTGGCGAGTACACTGAGCATACCCAGCTCGTATGCCCTGCATACTCATCCATGACCAACTTATGGGATTCGAACCCAGTATGCGCAACGTACATGGAAGTACGCCTGACGTACTGGTCTATAGTAGCTTATACTCACAAGAACAACTCACTGAACCAAAAATGCCAAAATCTCCAAGCTATCTAGATCTAAAAGATAAATTATCAAGGTTACAACTTTATACCTTCCAGGACTTGCCAAGATGGTGAAGATTCTGGATCTTCAAGCTCCACTCCAATAAATTCTTGATCACCAAGTTCCTACTTCTTCATAATGCATAAAAACCACCAAAAGTTTACTTCCAAGGCTCAAGAATACACAAGGAAAGGCTAAGGTATTGTGGGGAGTCTTTAGATGTAAGGAGGCTAATAAGTGGGGCAGCCATAAGGTCAATAATGGCATTTAAATAAGGTCTAAACCATAAAAATTAGGGTTTGTGGTCTGATTATGTACGCCCAGAGTACGCATGCTTACGCCCAAGGTACGCCTTCAACACCTACGACCGACTGTAGGGAGTACGTCCATCGTACCCCATGGTACGCCCAGCGTACCCAGATACCAAAAATGCAAATTTTTCTAAAATCAATTCCAATGCTAAAGAGTACCTGAAACTTAATCGTTACACTATGTGAAAAAGTAAAAGCTTGGTGATCAAGCATTTGTTGGAGTGGAGCTTGAAGATCCAGAATCTTCTTTATCTTGGCAAGTCATAGAAGGTATAAAGTTGCAACCTTGATGATTTATCTTTTAGATCTAGATAGCTTGGAGTTTTTGGCATATTTTGGTCCCATGAGTTGTTCTTGTGAGTATAAGCTACTCTGGAAGCTTAGGATGTTAGATCTTAGTGTTTCTAAGGTCCATTGTGCATAAAATGATAACTTTATAGGTTGAACTCAACCATGAAGAGGTTGATGTTCATTTCATGAGGTTAAAGTGTTAAAGTTGGGTTTTGGGGGCTTATTAATCCATGCATAAGCTTAAAGCTTTCAAATTTATGGATTAAGACCTATTTTTAGAGTAGATTAGAATTTTGAACGAAAAGGTCTGAAGGGATTGAGCCATCCAAAGAAGGATTGGCTAATAGATCAGCATGTTGGGCATACTTCCATGAACGCTACGCGCACTGGGTTCGAACCCTGTAAGTTGGTCAAGGGTGAGTACATGGGGAATATGAGTTCAGTATGCTCAGTGTACTCCTTACTGTGGCCTTAAAGGGTTTTGGGCCATATTGGGCTTCAATTACTTTTGGCTTGGGTCTCCGTTTTGGGTCGGTTAAGGGAAAAGGTAAAATGACATTTTTACCCTATGGAGTCAGGCTTAATGAATTAGATTCCCATTTATGATTTATGACCTAATTGTTAATTAGGATATTAATTGATTGATTAGTGTGGGGATTCTCCGATTCAACAGCCCGATGATCTATTTTTTTTATCAGCAGATCGAGGTGAGTTTGCTCACTATAATATAGGAAACTTGGGTAGTATATGCATGTTGTGTTTATGACTCTTGTGTATGCCTATATTCTTGTTTACTATATGTATGTGGGGTGAAATAGATCAGGGGGAAACTAGAACTGGTACAGCCTTGAGCTGTCATTTGAGTTTAAATAAACTCAGGTGTGAAATAAAACTGCAGGTGAAATAGACCCGATACAACCTAGAGCTATCATATGACTTGAAATAGGCTTAGGGGTTAGAGTTGGGGGTGAAACATACCTGGTTCAACCTTGAGCTGATATTTATGTATGGTATGTTGTATTTTGGGGAAGTCACTAAGCTTTGTGCTTACGGTTTTTAGTTTATGTTGTACGTACTTCCTATTCGAAGGGGAAGAGTTTGGATGATTATTGACATAAAATGGTCTCCTTTATTAGTTTTATAAACATATTTGGTTAATGGTATTATTGAAAAAAAACTCAAAATTTGGCCATGAATGTTTGGGACGTTACAAGTCGATATCAAAGCCTTGGTTTGAAGGATTCGGGCATACTCTCGGGTGTGTTTGAACCCAAACTGAGGGTTTGGTAGATCTTTTTATGAAAAGGAAAAGTTCTATTAAAGGATTTTCTAATTAAAGAGATGGGTGTGGTGCATCCAATCGACTGAGCTTAAATAAGTTTTCCCAAAATACCCATACATGTTCTATGTGATATGCTATGAAATGAGAATTTGTGAATCACATTCTAGATTAGGGCTAAGGATCTGCTCAGGATTGCATGATAGAATGCTAAGAGAGATACCTTTATGTCTATTGTATGAGCTTGTAGACTTGCATGCTAGTATTGGATCAATCGATTAATAGGATTACATGTTTAGGTTATGGTTTGATTTGGATTACTCAATGCTTGAATGTTGCTTGCTTTGTGCTTTTGGGAGTTCTCATTAATATCGACTAACTGGTAAGCAAATGAATTAAGTTACACATTACTGGGATTAGATAATTTTAGAAGGATAGGTTTAATCGTATTGTGTAGCTCTTGTTTGAGTCCTTCCATTGTAGTGTCAGTCCTATCAGTCAAAGAATTATCTAGTTTCATTAATATGTAATTGAATTTGTAAGCTAGTTTGATGGTGTTGGAGGGAGTTCCTTCTGCATCTGATGGTAAAGAGTGATGGGATAGTAGTCCCAGGAGAACCTAGGAGGTGATTTGGTGCAGTGTGCCATGCTTTTCTAGAGATCATCTCGATCGTAAGAGAAGTAACTTGGAGGATTTAGGGTAGATTTTGAGGAAAGTACGGATAAATGTGGAAGATAGTATTGGGTCTATACTACTGGAAGCAGAGGATCTAAACTCGAGTCAAGGAAAGTCATGGTGAAACCAATAAGCTTGTAGATTGTGGTGTTTCTTGAGTGTGTTCTGATTGTTTGTATGGTTTATTTTTAGCCTGGTGATTACTCGAGGAGGTTCTAGTGGTGGTGCGAGTGCCGATAATGGTTCTGGTGTCGGTAGTGGTTCAGGTACTAGCTTTGGGGCCGGATACATGGTTGATTAGATGCAAGAGCTCATTTTGTGAGAGATTACATGTAGTTTTCTTGAGTAGACTCCTATGATCTTCGGTATGATCAAGGAGGGTATCATGGAGGTTCTGGATGAGAACTTTGGCACTTTTTGTTATGAGATTGTGGCAATGGTAGGATCTCACTCTTTGACTTTCTGAGAGTTTCGGGCATGTGGGTCTCCGGATATCTTTGGGAACAAGGACCCTTGTAACATCCCAAAATACAGGCCAAAAATTTCATTTTTAAATACGCTATTATAAATCAACAATATAATAAATCATCCATAATATCATGTCATGTTAAAATCCTTGGTGCCTTAGACCCACTTCTGCTGGAAGGTAACTCACCTCACACTTCTGAAGTCCTGTAGACATAACCCCCAGCTGCTGGATGATAGATTCTATAACGCCCGTAGATTAGGGCTAGTCAATTTAAGGACAATAAGCGTCAAAAATGACTTTTTGATGGAAGATTATTTTGAAGGAATAATCTTAACTAAGTTGTAGTATATGTTACAAGGATTCCGTTCATATAAAGAACGCCGAATTCCGAGTTATAACGAAGAAGTTATGACATGTCGAAGTTTCGCAACAGAACCGGCACGACACTGAATGACATAAAAAGTGAATTTACGTTAGAGCAGTATTTAGCCTTAGTGATCTAAACGAAAGTCGTAGAGTTTATTAAACCATGAGCGTGCATAAAAAGAACGTCCAAATCTGACTTCGTATAAGGAAGTTATGATTTTTCTAAGTTTCAACTTAGCGGTATGCAACCCGAATACTCGATTTGAGATCCAACGGTTTTTAGCTGAAACAATATAAACAAGAATTGAAGATCTTGTTGATAGTAGTGCAACGGTAAAAAGACAGACGAAAACGAACGTCGGATGTAGAAGTTATAAATTTATAACAGAGTTTTCTTATCCCGGTCTACTAAAAATAAATAATAAAAATAATTGAAAATTAACCGATGAAGTCTAAATGAAAGTTGTAGATCGTAGTCTCACCTACACGGGGATATAAAGAACATCGAAACCGGAGCTCGTATGAGGAAGATATGAATTTGTGAAGTTTATTAAATAATTAAAGTATTTAATTTAAATATAAATTCGGATATTATCCAAAGGGGGGGAGTCACCAGGCTTATCCGGGTTACGCCCAGCGTACCTGGATTTACGCCCAACATAATTCAAAGAATCAGCCCCTATATAAAGGGTGCGAGGGCAGCCGAGTTCCTTGCTCAATTCCTTTTCTCTCTCTCCCGTTTCACCTTGTTTTTCGTGCAAGAAATACCCTAAAGCCCCTGTATGATTCCCGAGACCCGAAGCAAGTCCCGAAGCCCCGAAGATCCTGAGAAATGAAATTCCCGAGCCGAAGCTCTGCCCGCGAGAAGCCAATTTTTGTGAAGATCTTCCCGATCTACCGAAGAATACTACTTCTACAAGCCGTAGTGCTGTCTGATCATCTTCTGATCAAGTGAGTGTATAGTTACTTTCTTCTAACACATAAATATAAAGTATTAGCTATGAAATACGTGCTATGTGTTATATATTATTTTTCTATTTGAGATGGGCTTGGAATTGATGTTTTTATATGGGTGTTAAATGATTTAAACTGTGTTTGTATTTATATCTTCAAAAAAGTTAGGTAGAACATGGGTAGATGGAATAGTTGGTGACGATGCGACTTCATGCCTATTTGATAAACCTTGGTGACGATGTGACTTCGTGTATGTTGTGTAAACCCTGGTGACTATGAGACGTAGTGCCTATTGTGTAAACCTTGGTGACTATGAGACGTAGTGCCTATCGTATGAACCCTGGTGACTATGTGACGTAGTGCTTGTTGTATAAACCGTGGTAGCAAATGGACTTTGTGCCAGTTCCTTAGGTAAATCCTTAGGAATGAATGAATGAAGGATAGTTGGTTCTTAGGGTAAACCCGTAAGAAATAAAGGAGTTATGGGGATGAGTATTTGGGTTGATTGTTTGATGATTGAATAATAAATGTATTTTTGTGGGTTGAAAACCCTATATGCTCACCAAGCTCCTAAGCTTGACCCACTTAGTTTTCTTTTCATTACAGGTAATGGTACAAGAGTATAAATTGGTGGACTTGACGAGAGATTTTGGATTATAGATCAGTAGTTACAAATAAATGTTGTAAGGTCTGTATTGTACTGTTTATGCTTTTGGTCTGTATCGGAACATGACATCCCGGGGTTTTATTATTTAATGAAAATACATTCTCTTGAGAAGCGTTTTCATAAATTTTATCATATTTTGTTTTGGGAACAAATTACATAACTCTTTTAAGCAATTGATTACTCTGATTTTATAAAACAAAGCATAAATAAATCGGTCTTTTCCGGCCGTGAAATTGGGGATGTCACAGATTCCCAAACTCTCATTATCAAAACATCAGCCAATTAATAATTGGGTTCCAACACATAACCATAAATACATACTTGGGGGTAAATACTACTTTACCCCTAACTTATCTTTATTTAAGCCCAAGGCCCAATATAAAGGCCCAGAAGTCAACTATGAGTCAAAGTTCAACATATGGCCCAATTTTCCAAATTAGGACCAAACCTTTACAAGGTCTTACCATAAGGCCCAACCATTTATTCCAGTCCAACATTCAACATTCTAATGGCCCAATATCACATAATCATAAAGGTCCAAACTATGGCCCATCTATGACCCAATTTTCCAAATTAGGGATTTCATATAAAATGGCGATTAGGGTTAAGATTTTCTCACTTAACCCATTAAGGACTTAATCCATTAAGTACATCATTCTTCTAAATAAATCATATGGTGTGATTGGGATTAATACGCAATTACATTCCAATGGCCCAAATGTGGGTCCCGATAAGTCCAAGTCCATAAATCCATCGTTAGGGTTTTCTAAACCCTAAATATGGATTTCCACCCATTCTTAGCCCAATAGGGCCAAAACCAAGTCCTTAAGCCCATTAGGATTTTCCATAGGTCAATTAGGGTTTATTACAACCATTAGTCACATGTTTGGGTTTTTAGGTCCATTAGGGCTTCAGTGGGTCCATTAGGGTTTAATAGGCCCATTAGGGTTTTAGTCCTTATCCAAACATCCAAAAAGCAATCCCAACATAACTAAGCACACCGCCACCCGACATGGCGGCCGGTGGCGGCAGCCACCACCTCACGGTGTTGGTTTGATTTTGCCTTTCATTATTGTTTTGCTAATTACATTTTACAACCCGAATCTCAATAACACACACACACACACTAACATAAACACACACATACACACACAACCACCTTGTGGTGGTCGGTGGTAGTGGTTCTCGGTTTTCCGGTCAAGCTACACTATGAACACACAAACCCACCAAGGAAAACAAAAACACACCCACCCATTCTTCCCGTTGAAATCACTCAACCACACAAAATACACACTCCAAAATGAAGAGTACCCTCCAGCACCCACCAAGTGGTGTTGGCGATGACAGCCACCATCTCACGGTGGTGGCGATGATCCTTTTTTTATCCCATCCGAGCTAGCACCTACACATGCTCACAAACCCGGTCTGAAGACCAACATCCTCAACTCAGCCACGAAAAGTGACGACCGGAACCTAGAAACGGTAGCCAAAGCACACTGTCGATCTCAATCGACGTACACGACGTCGGCCATCTAGGAACGAAGAAGAAGGTGTAGATGGAAGGCGATGGTCCAACCGAGAGCTCCCAGCTGCTCATGAATCACGCAGTGACAATGTCACCGGTATTCTTCGGTCTCAACAAACCTCCGATGCACACGACGTCTCCAATAATGAGGCTGTTGTGTCATTAGGCGGTGAAGGAACGGCGACAACGGGCCCCTAACTGGTCGGAACAACGAACGTAGGGGTGATGGAGACAGTCTTCACGCATGACGGCTGGAAAGACCCGAAGAAGAATTGGTGGCGACTATAGAAGTGTATTAGGTTTAGGGTTGATAACCGGTTAAGCTAGAGCTATATACCCGATCCTTCAAAACATATTTCCATAACAACATCTATGGTCCCTCCATTCTAAAATCATTTCAAAATGAGGCCCTTAATTTACCTTTTCTACCCCAGCTTCGGAAAATCCCTTCAAATTTGGTACTTGATTTACCAAAAAGCCCCTTAACCCCCAAAATCTCTTCAATGAAGTCCTAGAAATTACCATTTGGTCACTGCCTCCATTAGTACTTATCAAACCAATCTAGAACTTACATTTTTAACCCCTAAATTCTATGATTGTGACAGTTAGCTCTCGAGACCATTTTTTGATATATAATTATTTATTTTAGGGCTACTAATCGTTCATTTATTTAATAAATAAAAGGGGTGTTACAATTCTCCCCCGTTTAAATTAGATTTCGTCCTCGAAATGATTCCTTACCATTCCTTACACACCCAACCACTCTAGTAGCATGCTCACCATCCTGGGCACACCCTAGCCTTCCAAAGGTAACCGTGACCAATCCTCGCGAAGACCTAAAATTCGCAGGTGAACGTATTCCTCGCAACAAGATCAAATCTACTCTGTCTGAAATATGTTGTCTTGAGATGGTCTGCTTCCCTGACAGACCACTCATACTGAATCATTGTCGTTGAAACTAGTCCGTTATCCCTTACCCGACTACTCAACTTCTAATAGCTCGAGGTTACCACTATTAAACAGGATCACAGACCCGGTTATCCCTGTAGATCACTTATACTTGGCCAAGGCTCAGCTAATCCCGATGTGAGTGACTTGTCACTTCCCAATCAACCAGCTATTTCATCCGTACTTGCAACCTAAAACACAACTACTAACGCAACCCAAAACGCTGAAACTACCCGAACACTAAACTACCTAAAGCATTATGTTGCTTCATAGCTGCTTGCCGAAATCTACCGAGACCTCCCTGGTCTCAATTTGTTCACCAATCATCTGAAATACCAGGTTCTAGCCCGGTTGCAGAGCCAAAGGACTCCCACTTAGTCGCCTCACACAACTTCTAAACAAAATTCTTCTTTGGAACTAGTTGCAAGTAGTTATCATGCCACTGTGACTCTAACAACTTTCTGATCTAACCGACCAGTTCCATGCATTGAATCCTGACATCACCAAGTGATGGCTCCATGAACAATGGTAGCATTATATCATACATGAACCTAAGCAATCCATTTCTTCCCTAATCTCATAATTGTAGTGACGTTCCAACTGTCGTATTGTTGGCTCAACCAGATTTAATCCATTTGGGTAATCTCGAAATCCAATCTGTGGATTTCCATATCCCTACAGTTGCACCCAAACTGGTGGGTACTACTGTTCCTTCCGCGTCCTAACAACGCACTCAAGCTATCTACCAACCTAGTGAATGTTATGGCTACACCCACAGATTTACAACACTCTATTACTATCTGGCTGCTAGTGAATGCTACGACTACACCCACAGACTTACAACACTATAACACTGTCTGGTTGCAAGTGAATGCTACGGCTACACTCATAGACTTACAACACTCTAATACTATCTGACTGCTAGTGAACGCTACGACTACACCCATAGACTTACAACACTTCCCATGCTAACTGAACAATAGTGAATGCTACGGCTACCCCCATAGTCTTACAACACCTTCCATAATAACCGACCACTAGTGAATGTTACAGCTACCCCTTAGTATTACAACACTTTCCGAACCGGGTCGAACACACACTCAACTTAACACACCACTGAACTTGATTCCTTACCGGAACTCTAACCTGGTTCCAACAACCTGCTATCACGTGACCCCAGTGTATCAGTACCGTACCCATGACCGTGATCAAAGCGTGATAGTAGCCCATCAAATCATCTACACCCTCTGGAAGGGTGAGAATCGGTGCCTCGCACAACCGCTGTCTGAGAGTCTCAAAGCCTTCCTACTGCTCAGGCCCCCAGCAAAAGTCCACCGACTTCTTGGTCAGTCAGGTCAAAGGAACCACAATCTCGGAGAAGTCCCGTATAAATCTCCGGTAATAACCTGCTAGAACCGGGAAACTCTAGATCTCAGATGAGACCTCGGAATCCCCCACTGCATCATGGCCTCTATCTTGGTTGGATCACCTAGAATACCCTTCTGGTTGACAAGGTGCCCAAGAGATTGCACCCGACGCAACCAGTACTCAAATTTGGAGGACTTTACTAAAAGTCTCTCCTCCACATAGATTCAACTAAGTGTTCACGGCACGCGAGAATTTACAGATTCCCAATCCTTCTCTCTTTCTAGTATCCCACTGATGACAACCTATACTTACCAATGCTAGTGATTAATAATCGATTAAACCTTAAGATCGCCCATACCCGGAAATCTTGATGAGTACTCTTAAAATCTGGTCCAGTCTGACATCTCAATCCACCTCCCATGCTGACAACGAGAGGCTCGAATCTTCACTCTGGGTGACGAGTCCTCATTCCCACTTCCAATCTCGCAGCACCACTGAACTTTATCAGTACGTAGCCCATGAGAAAATTCAATTCTCTTGAACATCCGATGGCAAACCATTTATGCATCTAACACCCGCAACTGGCATCAAAATCTTCGTGCTACTAATCCTATCTTAGCAATAATAGCGCCTTGAAATTCAAAGTTCAGCCATAGAAAAATTCGACCATATACGAACAAATGATAGATTCACTGAACTCTGACTTCACTGGAGAACTATCCCATTAATTCCCCACCAAGGATCTCCCAAATAATACTCCTACACAAATCTAGACAAAGATCCAGAATGATAACGGTACATGTGGAACCTACCTCACACGATGCGTCCCTCTGTGGGTTCATCAATGACTTTTCGGCATGCAGGATGGCATATATGATCCTTGATAATCCAAACATTAGCAAAAAACCAACTTGAGATCGGACTTATCCGAACTCACTCACAATTCCAAAGTGATATGTATTCCCAACATCCACCTAATAGCAGTAGAAGATGACATACCCGCATCATCTGGAGGAATACTGATCACCTTTTCCAGAGATTCTTAGACCATCCTAAGATCACGATACAAAACTCTCTACTTACTCGATGACAGGAACTAACAATAGGTTCCTCCTTCTTGAAAGCTTCTAAGAATCCACAGACCGTGGGTTTTAGATGAACCCCTAACTGTCCTGCGACGAATCTGGCCTGAAAGGCCCCTAGACAATTGTCTAAGCTCTCAAATCCCTTCCTTGGCTAAACGAAAGTCCACCAAGGTCCATTCCTAAAACTCCACAAGTAATGTCCGATGAGATGAACTTCTGCGATCACGCATCAACTGGTCCAGGCTCTGCTCTTGAGGCAGAACCAGAATCTGAGTTTCAATCTTGGGTGCTTAACACCATATCGAATTGAAATTCCAAAGATCTGAATATACCCAAGAATCTTTATCACCTTTTGCTGACATGTGACAACCCGATATTTCGAATCAGTGTAATAACCTAAAAAGTCAAGAATTTGTAATCTCTTTTAATGTAATGAAATTTGCATCAAAATTTGAATGTTCAAAAGTCTCTATTGGGTTACATAAAATGATAAACATTGTATCAAGGGTTTCAAAAGTATAAAGAACACTAAAATCCGAGTTATAACGAAGAAGTTATGACCAACCTAAGAGTCAAAGTAAAAACCGACAATAACTGATAAACGTAAAACATGAAGTTTCAATACAATTATATTTATCCTTAAGTATCTAAATAAAATTGTAGATATCATTAAACTGTATGCGTATATAAAAAGAACGTCCAAATCTGACTTCGTATTAGAAAGTTATGATTTTTCCAGGTTCCGAATATAGCAACAGATAGCTAAAATACTCAAAATAGAGATTGAGAGATTTTTAGCCGATACAACCTAAATGAGAATCGAGATTCTCAACAATAGTAGCACAAAGGTATAAAGTCTGACAAGAACGAACATCACATGAAGAAGTTATGGATTTTTAACGGACTTTTCGTGTCCCAGCCCGTTAAAAATAAATAATAAAAAAATAAATAAATCAAAATTTTCTGACGGAATCTAAACGAGAGTTATAGAGCATAATCTCACCTATGCGTGGATATAAAGAACGTTAAAAACGGAGCTCGTACGCGGAAGTTACAAATTTTACAAGTTTTCGACACAAAATCCGAGGCTGTCAAGCCTACCATGACGTGGTGAAGAAGCCCACAACGTGGTATTTTTACTGATGGGTTCCATGTTCGTCAGCAAACATCTCGTCAACGAAAGAGGATAGAATCCCTCACCACGACGTGGTGAGGTGTACCACGACGTGGCGCCCAATATAGGGCTATAAATAGTAGCCGAAGGTGTTGGGTTCCATTGCTAATTTCTTCTCTCTCTCTCTCTCTCTCTCTTTCTCTCTCTCTCTCTCGTGCCAAAGCTCTGCGTTTAAACCCCCAGAAGCCATCCCGAAGCCCCGGTCTTCATATCCAAGTTCCGAAGGAAGGTTTTTCACTCCCGAGATTCCCGAGAAATTCAAATTTCCCTAGTCGAAGTTCTGCTTAGTTTTCGTTTCACCTTCTTCTATCTATTAAGTGAGTTCATACCCCTACAACTACGTTTTCGAAACTTTATAAATGCTTTTTTATCATTTCAGGGGGGGGGGGGGGGGATACAAGTAAACACACGGTTACTCTCGTGTGGAAAACTTTAAGCTTTTACTACACTTATCTTTATATAACAAATCATATGTGATTCATAACTATCATATGAATACGTTCACATGCAACACCTATTCAATATCATTTTTCCTTTAAGAGTAAAAACATGTTGTTATACAAATATCAAACACTTTATTTAAATTTTGGTGTATAAATGTTCAATAGTGTTAGTACAAATGTTATACTTACATACCAAGCTGATACTGCACTAGGGTTTATCATACAATGAATCATACATTAGAGAAAAACTATAATAGGGATAGTTTACTAGATATTGAAGAGATTTTACATACTATAAGTACTATATCAAGGAAATACCATCATATACAAGAACAAATGAACTTTTCATACGTAAATCTATTTGATACTAAGTTTTGTGAGACGTTCAGCTTCACGTACTTTCGAGTATGCGGTTAAAGTCCTGTATTATATACCATAATCTCTTGTTGGGAGAGAGTGATACTTGTGTATTGATCTATACGGGATTAACAATCCTGCACCTAAATTGTTAGCTACAGTTAGACCGGTAGGTTTGGGGTGACAAACGTCATAACATTCCAACGCCTGAAGAACGTTGTTACAGGCAATCTGGGTCAATAGTATGGTTATAAAACTCACATGGAGTATTAAAAACACGTTGATTTACGAGGTTATCTAATGCCTTAGCAATTTTTTGACATATATAAATCTACTATTCTAAGCATGAAAAACACTATTTGATAATAGTTTTTTTGGAACTTTTTAACTACCATACACTTATGGAAAATTATTGGAATTTTAGAAACAACATTCGAAACAGTCGGGTCTTAGTAGAAGACTACTTTTGTACGAGTAGGAAATATGGCATTTTCTAGGAGTTTTCAAACATCTATAAACAAATTCATACAAATTTATACAAACATTGACATTAAATACTTATGAACTCACCAGATTAAATGCTGATCTACTCTTTCAAATTTACTTGTATTTCTCAGAGATTCAGTAATACATGTAAACTTCAGCTCTTGTAGAAGTGATGCTAAGGCGTCAGTTTTAAACTCATTTTGTCATCATATTGTAATTTGTTTTTGAAACAAGTATCATCCAAAAATGTAACTCTTAAATTATATATATGATGGTTGTGTTTACTTTCTTTACTATGTATTCAACTGTTACGATACTACATGAAGCATCCACCCTCGAACAATTCCGCTGTTCTGGTTTGAGGGTGTGACATGACATGACCAAACCTGCCACACTTGTTGCAACCTAAACCCTTGGAGCGTTAAACTCCCTTGTGCACTTTCCCGTACATGCTGCACTGACTCCGACCCTACTAGTCTTTCAACCAATGATTAGAAATCATGGGTCTCTCCCAGGGACCCTTTACTATATGCACCTAGCATGAACCCCTCTTCTCAAAGTGCTCCGAATCGATCTCGCATCTGCAACCTCGTAGAACTCATACCCTTCAGGGTCCGACACCCTGCCACACTCACTAACTCACTTACCAATGGCTAAGCTGCAACAACGGGAACATCCTCTATCCCCAAATCGAGTCACAAACTCCTCCTTGAAGATTCTCAGATTCTCCAAGACTCTCACCGATTTGAGTATGGATCCTGTGTTTTCAGTAGTACGGTCCCAATACTACTTTCCACAACTATCCATACTTTCTTGAATCCTCCAAGTCACTTCCTTAACTAGTACACCTAAGTCTCACTGAGCCTCACCACTAACCTACTGAAACATATCTTAGGCTTTCCTAGGTTCCCGTACTCACCCAATCCTCAGCTGCTGAAAGATTCCCAGTAATGTCAACTAGCTACCTCATGAATATAGCTAGCTCACATTACTAAGAGTCCCACAAAGCACAAAGCAAGCAATATTCAGACAATGGAAAATATAGCCATCATATTCCAATCAATCCATTCTATCCTCTACCCAGGGATTTGAACATGCCATTCAAAGGCTCATACAATCAGGCATAACCTAAACAGGCTATCCTATTACTGACCGATCAGTACTAGCATGCAGGTTACAACCACATACAATAGGCATATAAGGCATCCTTCCTAGATCCAAAGCCCTAATCTAACATGCAGTTCTCATTATCATATCAGATCATAACATAACATGTATGGGTACCTTGGGGAAAACTTACTTAAGCTCGACTGATTGCACACATCACACACTTTCTTCTTTTCAAAGTTCTATTCCTTTCTTAAATTCTTCTTACTCCTTTTTATAAAGTGGTTTTACTTTTGAAAATTTCCATACCAAGTCCTTAGTTTGAGTTCAGACACACCCGGGAGTGTACCCAAATCCCTCAAACCATGGCTCTGATACCAACTTGTAACATCCTAAAAATACAGGCCAAAAATTTCATTTTTAAATACGTTATTATAAACCAACAATATAATATATCATCCATATTATCATGTCATGTCAAAACCAAAGTCAAAGTAATCAAAACATGTTATCATAAAACAATATCAGAATGTAATCTTAAAGGTCTCATGTATAGAAAACCATAGTGTGATGCGCTGTGATCAAGCCAACTCCTTTCCTTTTAAAAATGAGTACTTGAAACCAAAACTGTAAACCGTAAGCACGAGGCTCAGTGAGTTCCCCCATCATACCACATACCATACAATCACATAGCATACATACTTTCGGGCACTTCTGGGGTGCTCGACCTACCCATGTCAAGCCATTCTGGGGTGCTGACCTACCCATGTCAAGCCATTCTGGTGTCCTGACCTACCTGTGTCATGCCATTCTAGGGTGCCTACCTACCCATCGGTCTGTCTTACCCGATCACGAGGACTATTTCAACCCCTACTACTACTACCGCACATACCATGACATACTAATATTGTCCGACATATATAGGGTGCCCAACCTACCCTTCAGTCCTAACAACTGAACTTGGGGACTATTCCCCTCCTACTACCACTATCACATATAACATATCATGCTAACACCTAAACATACCAGGTAGTAGCAAACCAGACAATTATCACAAAAACAATCATCTCAACTATAGTCAACTAATAGTGGGTCGGCCTTGGAGCCTTAGACCCACTTCTACTGGAAGGTAACTCAAGTCACACTACTGAAGTCCCGTAGACATAACCCCCAACTGCTGAAAGACAAATTCCCGAACTGTTATCAAAACATCACCCAATTAATAATTGGGTTCCAAAACATTACCATAAATACATACGTGGGGGTAAATACTACTTTACCCTTACTTGAGCTTTATTCAAGCCCAAGGCCCATTCCAAAGGCCTAAAAGTCAACTATGAGTCAAAGCCCAACATATGGCCTAATTTTCCAAAGTGGGCCCAAACCTTTACATGGTCTTACCATAAGGCGCAACCATTTATTCCAGTCCAACATTCAAGATTATAATTGCCCACTATCACATAATCATAAAGGTCCAAACTATGGCCCATCTATGACCCAATTTTCCAAATTAGGCCCAACTCCTCATATGTGCCTTACCTTAAAGCCCATTAATTATTTTAGTCCATTTGCTTGATTTTGGACGGCCCATTAATAATCCAATCATCAAGGCCTAATAAAAGGCCCAATAATAAACCCAAGTGAAATTAGGGTTTTCACATAAAACGATGATTAGGGTTAAGTGTTTCTCACTTAACCCATTAAGGACTTAATCCATTAAGAACATTATTCTTCTAAATAAATCATATGGTGTGATTGGGCTTAATACACAATTACATTCCAAAGGCCTAAATGTGGGTCACGATAAGTCCAAGTCCATAAATCCATCATTAGGGTTTTCTATACCCCAATTAGGGTTTGCCACCCATTCTTAGCCTAATAGGGCTAATACTAAGTCCTTAAGCCCATTAGGGTTTATTACAACCATTAGTCACATGTTTGGGATTTTGGGTCCATTAGGGCTTCATTGGGCCCATTAGGGTTTAATAGGCCCATTAGGGTTTTAGTCCTTGTCCAAACATCCAAAAAGCAATGCCAACACAACTAAGCACACCGCCACCCGACACAGCGGTCGGTGGCGGCAGCCACCACCTCATGGTTGTGGTTTGATTTTTCCTTTCATTATTCTTTTTCTAATTACATTTTACAACTTGAATCTCAATAACACGCACACACACACACACAACCACCTTATGGTGACCGGTGGTGGTGGTTCTCGGTTTTCCGGTTAAGCTACACTATACACACACAAACCCACCAAGGAAAACGGAAACACACCCACCCATTCTTCCGGTTGAAATCACTCAGCCACACAAAATACACACTCCAAAATGCAGAATACCCTCCAGCACCCACGAAGTGGTTTTTGGCGATGACAGCCACCACCTCACGGTGGTGGCGGCGGTCCTTTTGTTTCTCAGCCGAGCTAGCACCTACACATGCTAGCAAACCCGATATTAAGACCAACATTCCTCGACTCAGCCGCAAAAAGTGATGATCGAAACCTAGAAATGGCGGCCAAAGCGCACCATTGATCTCAATCGACGTACACTATGTCGGCCACCCAGGAACGAAGAAGAAGATGTAGATGGAAGGCGATGGTCCAACCGAGAGCTCCCACCTGCTCACGAATCACGCAGTGACAACATCGTCGGTATTCCTCGGTCTCAGCAAACCTCCAATACACATGACATCTCCAATAATGAGGCTTTTGTGTCATTAGGCAGCGACAATGGGCCCGTGACTGGTCGGAATAGCGAACGGAGGGGGTGGTGGCGGGAGTCTTCACACATGACGACTGGAAAGGCCCGAAGAAGAAATGGTGGTGGCTATAGAAGTGTATTGGGTTTAGGGTTGATAACCGGTGACGCTAGAGTTATATACCCGGTTCCTTCAAAAGATATTTCCATAACAACAACTCCCTCCATTCTAAAATCATTTCAAAATAAGGCCCTTAGTTTAACTTTTCTACCCCAGCTTCGGAAAATCCCTTCAATTCGATACCTTATTTACCAAACAGCCCCTTAGCCACCAAAATCTCTTCAAATGAAGTCCCAAAAATTACCATTTGGTCACTGCTTCCAATAGTACTTATGAAACCAATCCGAAACTTACACTTTTAACCCCCAAATTCTAGGATTGTGATAGGTAGCTCTTCTAAACCATCTTTTGATATATAATTTTTTTATTGTAGGGCTAGTAATTGTTCATTAATTAATTTATTTATTTAATAAATAAACGGGGTATTACAACCCTATTGCGATCAGCCGTTGGTTATCGAATATCACAAATTCCTTCCATACTATCTTCGACTCCTAGGGATCAAAGGTCAGATTTGCATCATGTCTGCTGAAAGTCAGAGCTTGTGATTGGTGGGAGGAGGTTGACCATACCCTAGGAAGCGTGGCGGTTGAGTCGATGTCTTGGGAGGATTTTGTGACAAGCTTTCGAGCTAATTTCGTATCGGTGATTAAGGTCCAACAGCTAGCGAAGAAGTTTTAGGACCTTCTCCAGAGTACTAAGACGGTGGCGAAGATCACCGCCATGTTTGACGAGAGGGATTTTTTTGGTACAATAGTATGTGATGGACGAGGAGTTGAAGCAAGCGAGATAGCATTACATGCTGAGCAGCAATATGAGACCATTTGTTAGTATATCCAGTTGCACGATGTTGGATGATATGATGGCAAGAGCCTGAGAAAGGGAGATTAATCTGGAAATTGAGAAGAAGAGGAAGTTGGAACAGGTTCAGGGTTTTGAGATTTGGGGAAATAGGCCCAAGGTTTTTGATTCGACGTTGAAGGGCCAGCAGGGCCAGGTCCATTGTGGCAAGTTTATCAAGTAGACGATGAAGCTTGCAGGGTGGATGGTTTGGGCTGCTACAAGTGCAACAAGACTAGGAACTCTACCACGGATGTCACTGTCACCACCCAGGGATTGAGTCTAATTTTCTTTCATTGCAATTAGAGGGGACATAAAATGACCAATTTCCATAGTCTAGCAATGAGCAGCGATACTAGTTATAGCATTCGCTCCGATGACTTTCAGGATCACAGATGGTTGCCACGGCAAGGCGTAGGCGATTGTGGTAAGGAGTAGGGCATTTCAACTGACAGCCGAGGAGGCTCGTGTAGTACCAGATATGGTAACGGTTATGTATCCTCTCCTTATCTCTTTTTCATGTGTTTTTCCTACTTACAACTATGTGTTGTTTTTAGGTTTGTTCCTTGTGAATGGTATCTTTGATCTGGTTTTGTTTGATTCGGGGGCTACTCGATCCTTTGTATCCCTTACATTTAGTAAGAGGTTTTTCGATGCTCCAAGGGATATTGATTATTCATTAGAGTCTAAGATTACCGACGATAGTCCCATGCGAGTATCGAGGGTTCATCGAGGATGTGATTCAGAGCTTTTCAATGAGTAGTACATGGTTGATTTGGTTCCCATTCACCTGCATGAGCGAAAGGTTATTGTGGAGATGGATTGATTGATAACTAATGGTGTAATGATTGATTGCTAGTATCAGTTGGTATGTATCCGAATCCCAAGATGGGGAGAGTTGGTGATTCATGGAGAGAGTTCTCAGTGTTGTCCGGCTCTCTGTTCAATGGCAAAGGCCAGACGTTATCTTGAATAGGTTTGTTATGGATTTGTGGCTTATGTGATAGATACACGGGATGAGGGTAAGGTTCCTATTCCCCTACATGAGAGCAAGGTTATCGTGGGGATGGATTGGTTGAGCCCTAATCGGGCAATGATTGAGTTCCAACATCAGTTGGTATGTATTCGGACCCCAACTGGGGGAGACTTAATGATTCATGGAGAGATTTCTCGCATGGTATGGGTCTCTGTTCAGTAGCAAGGGCCATAAGTTATCTTCAGTAGGGTTATTTTAGATTTGTGGCTTATGTGATGGTTACCTGAGAGGAGAGTAAGGTGACTGTGACCGATGTGTCGATTGTTCGGGAATACCCAGATGTTATCCCGAAGGATTTACCTGGAGTGCCTCCGAAGAGGCAAGTAGAGTTTTGTATTGACATGGTTCTAGGTGCGGCTCTGGTAGCCAAAACACCTTATTGGTTAACACCTCCAGAGCTGCAGGAGTTGATTACGCAACTATAGGAGCTGTTACACAAGGGATTTATTCAGATAAGTAGTTCACCATTTGGATAATCGATCTTGTTTGTGAAGAAAAATAACGCGTCTCATCGAAGGAGTATTGATTACTAGGAGCTGAATAAGCAAACAGTAAAGAACCGTTATCCACTCCCAATGATTTACGATTTATTTGACAAGCTTCAAGGTGCATCTTGGTTCTCCAAGATTGATATGCGTTCATGTTATCATCAGATAATGGTCAAAGAGGAGGATACATAGAAGACAGTCTTACGAACTCGTTATGGTTATTACGAGTTTGTGGTGATGCCTTTCGGGCTCATCAGTGCTCCAGCAGCGTTCATGGATCTCATGAACCGCAAATGCAAGCTATGCTAGATTAGTTTGTGATTATGTTTATTTATGACATCCTATTCTACTCTATGATCCAGGTGCATCATGAGAAGCATCTGAGAGATGTATTGGGGACCTTGAGGAGGGAGAATTTATATGCAAAGTTCTCCAAGTATGAGTTCTGATTCTGTGAGGTGCAGTTTCTGGGGTACCTTGTCAACCAGAAGAGTGTCATGGTCGATCTAAAAAAGGTAGTGACAGTCATGAGATGGGAAGTTACATGGTCTCCATCGTAGATTCGTAGTTTCCTTGGGTTGGCAGGTTACTATCGGAGATTCATCCAGGATTTCTCCAAGATAGTGGTTCATTTGAACCGATTGACGAAGAAGACCAGCACCTTTTGTTGGGGGCCTGAGCAGTAAGAAACTTTTGAGACTTTGAGACAGAGGTTGTTAGAGGCACCGATCCTGACCCTGCCTGCGGGTGTTGAGGACTTTGTGGTTTACTATGATGTGTTGATCACGGATTTGGGTGTAATCTTGATGTTGTGGGGGAATGTGATGTGTACGCATCGAGGTAGATGTATCCTTATGAGTCGAACTACCCTACACATGATTCGGAGTTGGGGGCTATGGTTTTTTTCCCCTAAATGGGGTTTGTTGTACTATTTACATGGATAACAAGAGTTTTAGGTACATGATGGATCAACTTAATATGAACATGAGGCAACATAGGTGATTGGAAGTGGTGAAGGACTATGACTATGAGATCTTCTACCACCTGGGGAAGGATAATATGGTAGCCGATGCTCTCAGCTATGAGACGACTACCACTCTGATCAGAGGCTTGTGTTTGAGGATAACCGTGATGACTCCGCTTCTGCAGTGGATTCGGGAAACACATGTTGAGGCTATGAAGGAGGATCAACAGAAGAGCGAGTGTATAGTGGTTCAGGTGTCTTCATTCGATTATGATAGCCGAGGTTTATTGAATCTGCATCAAAGGGTGCAAATTTCATATTGGGGTGGTGCACGTTAGGTTTTGATGGAGGAGGCGCACAAGTTGAGGTTCTCTATTCATCCCAGAGCCACAAAAATGTATAGAGATTTTTGGTCTGTTTATTGGTGGCCCTACATGAAGCAGGATGTTGCCTGGTATGTCCAGAGGAGCTTGACTTGCAAGAAACTCAAGGCCACGTACTAGCAACCTCATGACAAAATGGAGCAGTTAGGTATTCCTATTTGGAAATGGGAAGATATCATGATGGACTTCATTACGAAGTTACCATGCAAGGCACATCAAATGGATTCAATATAGGTCATCGTGGATCGATTAACCAAGAGCGTACACTTTATTCTGATAAAAAAATAGTATCTCGACAGAGAAGATGGATGAAATCTACATTTAGGAGGTTGTGGCACGATATGGAGTGCCGATTTTGGTGGTTTCTGATATGGATGTTCGTTTACTTCAGGTTTTGGAAGATATTTCATGAGGAGTTGGGTACGTATCTGCATTTCATCACTACTTTCCACCGTAGGAAGATGGACACAGTGAGCGGACTATCCAGACATTGGAGGACATGCTTCAGGCATGTATACTGGATTTTGGTGGGAGTTAGGACATATATCTTCCCTTGGTAGAGTTTTCCTATAACAATAGTTATCACGCCAGTGTTAATTGACCTATTTTGAGATGCTCTAAAGGAGGAAGTGTAGGACCATAATATGTTGGGGTGAGTAGTTAGAGTTTTTGTTTTTGGGCACTTAATATCCACGCAAGGAAATAAAGGTTGAAACTTTATGGTTAAGGACATTATTTTAAGACTACATCCAGAATACGGGAAAAAGTGCTAAAGGATTATGCTCTTAATAAGAATAATAAGACCTTATCACGTACGCCGGGCGTAACCCAGGTACGTTGGGCATATGAGGTCAACCCAACCTGTTTTGGACAAGCCTCGTGTACGTTGTGCCTACCAGGTCTATTGACCAAGTTTGAGTAGAATTTGACCTAAGGGTATTTTTGGTATTTTGAGTTGTATTTGAGATTAGTCACCATTTGATAAACAGGTGACAGGTAGAGCTGATATTCGTAGCAGGGACCTATTCAATTATTTGTTTGGACTGAGAGATTAGTTTTCTTCATTGTACTTATGGTTCGAAGGCACCAATGTTGGCCTATTAGGTTATGTATCCTGTTATATAGGATGATGTTATGCTAGTTATATGATAGATTAGTAGATCTATACAATTACCTATATTTTCTGGATATGTATTTATGTTTGTCTCTTGTATATGTAAACTCGTGAAGGGGTTGAGGCGGTCTTGCTTTCTATTGAAGGCAAAGATACCCGGGGCTATCCAGATAGGCTGTAGGCCCTATAGGACAGTCCATTCATGCCAAAGGCATAGAGAGTGGTCCAGACAGGTTGTAGTCCCTGCAAGGTGGTCCAGTCATGCCTAAGGCTCGGAGAGCGGTCTAGATAGACTGTAGGCCCTACGAGGCGGTCCTGTCAGGCTGAAGGCTCATATTTTCATGTTGTTGTTTGTTACGTTGTGTGGTAGTACATTGGGAGAACTCACTAATCTTTGGCTTATGGTTTCATTTTATTGTTCTGGTAATTCAGAGGATTGCGGGAAAGCGAAGGCGTGATCATGCACATCTTTCAGTTTATATGATATTGGATTTTACGATACTCTGATTATGATCTATACCTTTGAAATAATGGTTTTTGTAAACACTTTATGATTAATGGGTTGTTTTTGAAAATTTTAAATTTCTCTAATTTTTAGGATGTTATAAGTTAGTATCAGAGCCCTGGTTTTCAAAATTGTTTACGAAGGTAACCAATGAAAAAAGACATGTGTATTATCAGCTAGAGTAAGAAAGTGTTCCCTAAGATACCCATACTATTGTTTGCTTATAATTATTATGATAGAACTGCATGCTAGTAGTATGCTAGGGATCTTCTGGAATTGCATGCTAGAATTGCCTAATGCATGATGCCTGATAGCTTGGGATAATTTCTTGTATTGTTGGGTGACAACAAAACAAGTTAAACACTTCATAAAATATCAAAAAACAAACTTTGGTGAACTCACAAAACTTCTAAAAAATGTAAATAAAAAGAACACGATATTTAACGTGGTCCAGTCAAGGTAACCTATGTCCATAGGTGAACGATAGAAAGAGAGAGAGAGAGAGAGGGAGAAAGAGAGAGAGAGAGAGAGAGAGAGATGATTTTATTAACTTTATGGAACTATTACAAGCACTCAAAATTGTATCTCACTTTTAGCTCTCACGGAGAATTTAGCAATTTACAATGTTGGGGGATATGAGCCTATTTATACTTGACGAATCTGGCCTAGATCCCCAATGGGCCAAGCCCATTGGCTCATAGGCCCATGAATGGTGACAACCAATCATATTCCAACATGCATCATCTTCTCGAACATTCTTCCATGTCATACACCCCATGGTGAAGAGGGATCATTATGGTGCAAGCGGAACCCCTCATGGTGCAAGAAGGAGCATTATGGAGCAAGAAGGAATCCCATGGCACAAGAGTATCCTTCTTGGCCTATACCTTTAAAATATGGTGCAACAAAATCTCCCTGTTTCTTCATATCACTCCCAAGTGCTCCAAACCTCTTCCAGGTGCTCCAAACCCCTTCTACATGATCCGTTACTTTGGAACTTGACCTGTTCCTTTCTCAAATGATCCATTCCTTTCTTAGACGATCCCTGCCTTTCTCAGATGATTTTTTCCTTTGTCACATGCTCCATGAAGCCCGAGTTCTCCATTATGATGTAAGTGCTTAATCTTGGAAAAGACTTCATACCCCAACAATCTCCCACTTGAAGGCTTGAACAACTTCATTTACCATTCAAATTTCACTATTCATCAAAGTAGTCCCTCACTCTCTATTTGCCAAACCCATTTCTTTAAACTTATGAAAGGCCAGTTGAAGTCATTCAAAACTTCAAATTCTCAGTGGTAACCACATTTGGGAACATATCAACTGGATTCTTCGTTCATAGGATTTTCTTCAAGTTTAGAGTTCCTTCATTGATTAAATCTTGAATGAAATGGTACCTCATATGAACGTGTTTCGTTATGATGTGAAACAATGGATTCTTTGCTAAGTGAACTACACTTTGGTTGTCACAATGCAACACATAATATTCCTATTGCATTTCAAGTTCTAAAAAGAAACTCTTCAACCATATGAGCTCTTTTGCAACTTTTGCAAGTTCCATGTATTTTGATTTTGTGGTTGAAAGAGTAACACTCTTTTGTAACCTTGACATCCAGCTAATTGATTTACCTCCAATTGTGAGCACATAACCCGTTGTGCTCTTGCCTGAATATGCACATCCGCCTAATTCTACATCAGCGAATGCTTCTAAAACTACTCCTTTTCATCTGAAACACAAGGAACACTCAACTATTCCATTTAAGTAGCGTAGAAACCATTTCACCCCTTCCTAATGTTGCATTCCAGAATTTGACATGAATCTACTCACAACTCCTACTGCATGAGCAATGTATGGTTTGGTGCATACCACTGCACACATTAAACTACCAACTATAGATGCATAGGGAAATTTAGTCATGTATTCTCTATCTTTTTACATTTTTGGGGATTACTTCTTGGTAAGTCACAACTGACTCCCTAATGGTGTATTTCTGGCTTTCGCATCTACCATGCTGAACTTTTCTAAAACTTTCCTTATGTACTTGGCTTGTGAACGTTTTAGTGTACCGGTAATTCTATCCCTGGCTATGTTTATTCCCTATATATGTATTGGCAACCCTTAATTCGTTCATTTGGAACTCATTGGCCAACTTTTTATCTAGCTTTTTGATCTCCTGCATATCAGATCCAAAAATCAACAGGTCATCAACATATAACAATAGGATGATATAATAGTAATTGAATTTCTTCAAATAACAACAATGATCCATCTCACATCTGCTTCACCCATTACCCTGCATGAATCTATCAAACTTCAAGTACCACTGCCTTGGAGTCTGCTTTAAACCATACATACTTTTCTGTAGTATTTACAACAGATCTTCCTTTCCAACCGTAAGAAAACCTTCTGGTTGTGCCATGTAGATGTGTTCTTCAAGGTCTTCATGGAGAAAAGTTGTTTTCACATCTAGTTGCTCTAGATGGAGATCTTTAGAGGCCATAATTCCTTAAACCATTCTGATTGTTGCCATTTTCACAGCTGGAGAAAGGATCTCATTATAATCAATCCTTCTCTTCTGTTGGAACCCTTTGATTACCAACCTAGCCATGTATCTCTTGGTACCATCAATATCATCCTTAATCCGAAACACCCACTTGTTTTGCAATGTTTTCTTCCTTATTGGGAGCTTCCCCAAGGAACAAGAATGATTCTTATCAAGCAAGCTAATTCTTCTTCCATAGCCTTCTTCCACTGGAGGCCTTCGTATTGTAGTGTATCTACGGACGGTAGGATTTTCAGTTTCTACACCTTCATTCTCAGAACTACTATCATCCATGCTCCCAGTATCTTCAGTTTCATCAAATCTCCCATTGCTTCCTGAACTTTCACCTATCTCTGGAGCTCTGACAGGTTTTATAATGTCATCTTCTGAAGTTTCTTCTAACTCAACTTGTTCTTCCTTTTTTCGTTGTTTGTTACTGCTTGATCCCTTAGAAAGTACATACTTGGATAGCATATTATTATTGAACACCACATCCCGACTTATGATAACCTTTTTCTGCTTGTTATCCCAGAAGTGGTATCCCGTGTCATCCAACCCATAGCCTATAAAGGTGAACTACCTTGACTTTGCCTGTAGCTTGTCTCTCTCAGAGTCTTTGACTTTTACATACAATACACAACCAAAGACTTTTGTGTGTTTGAATGAAACCTCACGACCTTTCCATTCTTCCTTTGGAATCTTGAACCCTATGGGAACTAAGGGTCCTCTATTGATTAGGTATGCATCTGTGTTGACCGCATCTGCAGTAAAAATCTTGGGTAAACCTGCATGCAGTCTCATGCTCTTTTCCCTTTCATTCAATGTTATGTTCATCCTCTCAGTTACGCCATTCTGGTGAGGTGTTTCTAGAACGGTCTTCTGCATGTTGATTCCATGTTCAACACAAAAATCAATGAATTATTTTCTACTATATTCACCCCCATTATCGGATCTGATGCACTTGATTTTCAAGTTAGTTTCATTTTCCACAATTTCTCTCTATTTCTTGAAAGCATTGAAAACTTCAAACTTCTGCTTCAAGAAATACACCAAAAATTTCCTAGTGCATTCATCAATGAAAGTAACATAATATTGGGATCCTCCCATTGGAGCAACTGAAGTGGGACCATAAACATCTGAATAAACAAGCTCCGATTTCCTTGTCTTGGGTGGATGTCCTATCTTCGTGAAAGTAACTTTATTTTATTTATCAAGAACACATTGCTCACAGAAATCTACTATAACATTCTTCAGATCTAGAATTCTTCCTTTGGAGGCAAGCATCTTCATTCCTTTTTTCACTCATATGTCCAAGTCTTTGGTGCCATAGAGTGGATGCCCTAAATTCTTCAACATCATGTGCCTCATCACCAGAGACATCCACCATGTAAAGTGTGCCCCACTTATGACATCTAGCAAGCACCAAGTTTCCATTTTTTACCTTCCAATGATGATCACCAAAAGTGATATGATGATCTTCATCATCAAGTTGCCCCACTAATATCAACATTATTTTCAAGTCTGGAATGAATTTGACATTCTTTAAAGTCCACTTCATACCGAAAGTTGTCTTGTGGAACACATCCCCAACACCTGTAACAACAAGGATCTTGTAGTCTGCTAGTCTGACCTTCCTTTGGTACTGCCTGAAGTTCTGCATCATATCTTTGGAATGACTAGCATGGAATGAAGCACCATACTCCATGATCTAGGATTCAGCTGAGTTTTCTACTGCATAGATAAGAGCATCTCCTTCAAATTTTGATGCAATGTTTATCTCATTCATGCCTTTTTCTGCAAGAGGCTTCAGACATTGATTCCTAAAATGGCCCTTTTCTTTGCAGTTCCAACATGTGATGTCCTTCCTGTTTTTCGATAAAACTCTCTTCCTCGACTTTGATCTTCCTTTACCCCCACTCCCCCTATTGGACTTCCTTCCTATTTCCTCAATACTAAGAATACATTTAGAGGATTCTCTAGCACATCGTTTGTGCACATCCTCACTAAGGATTAAGTTGCGTATGCCTTCGAATGTCATCTTGTCACCTCTAGTTAAGCTGCTAACTGCTGTCACTTTTCCTAACCAACTTTGGGGTAATGATGATAATAGTAGTAGTGCTTAGACTTCATCTTCAAATTTAATCTCAACCGATGTCAACCTTGACAAGATTGAATTAAATTCATAGGCATGATCCATCACTAAGCCACATTCCTTCATCTTCAGTTTTACCAATTGTCAAATCAGGTGAACCTTTTTCGTTGCTGAAGGTTTTTTGTACATGTTAGATATTTCTTTGATAACCCATATGTTTTCTTCTCATTAACAATGTTGTAGGAAACATTCTTTGGCACTGATAAACTCAACATACCAAGTGCATGCCAATATAACAACTACTAATCCTCCTGCTTCATCAGAAACTACTTATCTTCTAACAAAGGTTCATGTAAATTCTTTTAGTGGAGGTAGTCTTCAATTTGCCTTTTCCAAAAACTAAAATATTTTCCATTGAACTTGTCGATCTTAACTCTCTCGTCTTTAGCCATAGCTCCGATACCAATTTATTGGATGACAACAAAAAAAGTTAACTAGTTTAGACTAATATCAAAAAAACAAACTTTGGTGAACTCACAAAACTTCTGAAAAACATAAATCAAAAGAACATGATATTTGATGTGGTTCGGTCAAGGTGACCTACGTCCACGGGCGAACAAGAGAGAGAGAGAGAGAGAGAGGATTTTATTAACTTTTTGGAACTATTACAATCACTCAAAATTATTTCTCACTTTTAGCTCTCGTAGAGAATTTAACAATTTATAATGATGGATGGTATGAGCCTATATATACTTGAAGGATCAGACCTAAAACCCCAAAGGGCCAAGCCTATAGGACCATAGGCCCATGAACGGTGACAACAATTCATATTTCATCATGCAACATTTTTTGGAACATTCTTCCATGTCATACAACCCATGAGCATCGGCAACACACATAATGGACCACCTTGACCATAGTGGAGCATTATGATGCACAGGTGGCTCAACATGAATGTGGATGATGAAGGTGGCTTAAAGTCTGGCACAAGAACATCAAGATTGGAGCAACACCACCACCGTGGTGTAGTAGGAACATGCATGGCGCAACAAGGCCATGCACGGAGCAAGAGCATACCTCATAGCGCAAGAGGAGTACCCTATGGCACAAGAGGGATCCTCATGGTGCAAGAGGAGCCCCTCATGACGCAAGAGGGAGCATTATGATGCAAGTAGGAATGTCATGGCACAAGAGCATCCTTCTTGGCATATCTATTTAATATATGGCGCAACGATATCCCCCTGTTGCTCTACATCACCCTTAAGCACTCCAAACCTCTTCCAGGTGCTCCAAACCCCCTCCTGCATGATCCTTTCCTTTGGCTCTTAATCCTTTCCTTTTTCAGATGTTCCATTCCTTTCTTAGATGATTCGTTCCTTTGTTACACGCTTTATAAACCCCAAGTGCTCCATTGTGATCTAAGTGATCCATGGTAGGCAATACTTCATACCCCCAACATGTATGCTAGATGAAATTGACATCATTACCGTAGCTGCTTAGTGTGTACATCATAACTGTACATAACTCAGATTTTATAGCCTTATTTTCTGTTCTTGTCTGATTAATGGTTTAGGTTAGAGTCAAATATTTGAATGTCTATAGGATCCAACATTATGTACGGTTAGCATGCATGAGTGGCTACATGGTTAGTGGAAGTTTCATGAGTTAGTATGGGTGTAGCAGGCCAGTTAATGAGTGATTAGTCACTCTTGAGAGAGTCGATATATGATGTATGTATATCCTAGATGCTTGGGCCTAGTAGTCAGCAATTTTGTGTAAGGATCTGCCTGATTTTTTTTGGTCTTTTAGTGCTAGTCGGTTTCACTTCTCGAATGTTGCTTGCTTTGTGCTTTGCACAACTCAAATTGATGGGAGTTAACTATTAAATGAATATGTTAAATTACATGATGCAAAGGTTAAATAACTTTAGAATGATTGATTCGACCCTATTGTGCAACTCTTGTTTGAGTCTAACCGTTGTAAGGGTGGGTCTTTTAGTCGAAAGATTACTTAAGTTTTGTTGCATGTAGTTGTATTCATGAAATGGATAGCTAACATTAATAGATGTTTTTTAGCAGCTAATGGCATAATGAGGTGGGGATCCTAGGATAGCGTAGTAAGTATTGTAGTATGCATGGTGTGCTGTTTAGCGGATTTTGGTGATATTATTATGAGTAGATGACTTAAAGGACTCGTAATGATTCTTGAGAGAAGTATGGGTAGGTATGGAATGTAGTTTTGGGCCCGTACTACTGGAATAACAGGATTTGTACTCAAATCGAGGAAATTCTAGGGATTCTAAGGAGTTGGTCAGGGAAGATAGCATGGTTAGATACCATAATCTAGGGCAAGTTTTTATGTAATTGTCAATCTGTTGGTTACAGATGTTTAGACTGAAGATATGTATGGTTGTTGTTTGGGTCTTAGTAGCTATGTCAATCTGGGTTTGAATGGTGCAGACGTAGGTGAGTTTTTTGATTTGAGGTTTCGAGGGCCTTGCCTGATGGTAGTGCCAGTTGAGTCATAGGACACAAGAAGGAATCGATTAATTTGATCGGCTCGAGGATTCCATCTAGAGGCCGAGTGCGTGGCAGTATGGCAGTGTAGGTATGAACAAGTGGATTTTTGTGGACTGGTTGCCTTGATATGCTATTAAGGGTATGTTTTCTTTGGATATAGTCAGGTCAGGTACCAGATTGATTGTAGAGGAATTGTGGTCGAGGTAAGTCGTAATCAATCAGTTTCAGGATAGAAAATTGGTGCTATGAATGGGTTGTCATGATTATTAGTTTTTCATCTGCATAGAGTTTTCAATGCTGGAAGTGGTTATGATTGGAAATATTTAATGTCTTCATCTAAGGTTCAAAATCTATTATGGTTTGCTTGGTCCTTATCTTGATCATCGTGTGTGTTATACATTCCAAGAGTCAAGGATGGTTTCCTTGTTGATCCGTTTTGAGATATGGTATGGTTGCAACATTAGTGTGTAGTGATTTGAACCCTAATTCGGGGAGAATAAAGTATTCTTCTTGGAGGATCATTGATCTGTTCAAGTCTATGGTGTCGGATGAATGATACATAGGGACCTAACGTTTGGATATGCGAGACCTTTTTTCAAGATTTGGTCAAGTCAGGGGTGTAGAGCATGTCGTTATCAATGTGTGTGCTTAAGAAAAGCACGATCCATCTCGTGGCAGGAATTTGTTGTTCTAAGAGTTCATTGCAACAATTGATTCCTTTTGGGATGCCGAGGAGTAGATCAGAAGGCATTAGGGTCGCTCAAGTTGAGAATCGGTTGTTGAGGGATTTTTCAGCTCGTTGTATGATTGCTCTTTGTAGTCCAGATTGGGCAGTTGTCGATTGATAAATCAGTTTCAGAGATGGGTATGTTCAGCTTCATGTGGGTTTTGGTTCAGTAGTGTACTGGTTCATTGGATTAGGTGTCAATGAATTCTCGATAATTGGTCATTTCAATCATCATCAAGGCAGAGATTCTTCAGAAGTTTTGAATTGTATCAGTTGAAGTTCAATGGATTCGTCAACCTATCGTCGAGTTCGGATCGACTTTGGAAGATGTCCTTGGTTATTGGGGGACTAGAATTTAGGAAAATGTTGTTCAACTTTCCAGGTGGGACATTAGATCTTCATAGAGTCTAATTGGCATGTTATGCTGTCAGGGTTGATAATCAGATGGATCTGACCATGGTTTTAACAACATTTTTGGGTAACTTTAAAATTTTATCGAGTTAGTTACGTATTCATGGTGTCTGTTTTTGTCGTTCATGAGGATGTTTCTATTTATGGTTAAGGGTCATCATTTTATTAGATCTACTAGCACTCCACCTTTGGGTAAGGTTGTGAGAAAAAGGGAACATAGTAGATCATGGGTTGGTTATGAGTTTCCTTATAGGTGTGTATGGTGGTAATCTATACTTATGGTGAGGACCTTGTAGGGGTATTCCACACATAGGTTGTGGGCCCAGTAATCATGATTGTTTATTTTTCTGTGTCTGGTACTTTGGGTGTTAGTGTATTGTTGGAATTCAGGAGACCTACTGACCAACTGATTTAGATCATGTGGGCAATTAAGGGTTATTGTGAGTAATAGTAGTGTGTCAGAAGTCCCTTGCGAAGTGTTTACATTACGAACCCCATTTGCTTGCGAGCTATCTATTAGGAGTTTGGTTACCATTGTTGGACATCGGTTATGGAATCTTGAGCCATGAAGTTCGTTGTGAATGTCTCGAGTGATTTGTTAGGTAGAGGTACACCTGAAATGATAAGGGAATTGGATGCAATGTAAAGTTCTTGGATGTACAATCATTATGATAATGGGAGCAGTGGGTTGCTCATGAATTGTCAGGAAGATAAGTGAGTAAGGTTTTAGGCATAATTTTCAGATTTGGTATTGGGCGGAATTCACGATCGGTATGTTATGAGTATCCTCCCAGCATGTTTTGGCGGTGTTTCTAGTCAGTAACTAGGGGTAGGTTCGATGAATGGATGATCATTAGACATAGGGTAAAGTTTCTGAAGTATAAAATGATGGGTTTCCAATTTTGGGGAGTATAGTGACAAATTTGGTTTGTGTTTGTAGTTCAGAGAGTTCCCGATTTGCGTGGTTTTCTCTAAAAGTTTGGTCATATAGTTAAGGAGAGAAAGAAAATTGTTGTGATTGAGCATTTTCAAGTTATTGGGTTTCTTGTTGGCAGTTGGGGGTTTCTGAGTGGTCTCTCGTGTTTGATCCCTATTTAATCTCCTTAACTTCCCTAAACCCATTCCATTCTCAACCCCCACTTCTCCAACACCCTCCTTTGAAACCCTAACCATAGTTCCAGCCTTGTGAGAAAAAAAGGTGTTCTTGAGTGCTTTAGAGTGTTCTTCGTGCATCTTGGAGAAGAAGGATCTCATTGGAGAAGTGTTGGTTGCATTGGAGCTTTTAGATCCAGACTTTGTTCACCTTGATATTTCTTCTAGAGGTATAAAGCTTGAATCTTAATGATACATTTGTTAGATCTAGCTAGTTTTGGATGTTTTGAGCTTTTGGTCACTTTAGTGCGTAAAGTTTAGATCTTGAAAGTTTGTTACCTTGTTATGTATAAAGTTGGAAACTTTATCCATCTAAACATCATTTTAATTCGGATATAAAGGTTTTAAACTTGGACTTAATGGATTATGTAAGAAGGATGAACTTTTGGTGCCTTTGAGACTTAAAGACTAGATCTTGATCGTTTGGACCATTCTAATGGATAAAGTTTGAAACTTTATCCATTGTGGAGGTATTAGGAAGCATAAAAATGTAGTTTTGATTGTTATTTTCCTTCCATGCATGATCTAGGTTGTCATAATGTAGTGGCGTAGCCACATAGAGGCAAAGGTGGGCCTTGGCCCACCCTACAAAAGTTCAGGTTTATATATATATATATATATATATATATATATATATAATATTTTTGTTAAATAAAAGGAATTAATTCATCTTATTCATAACTTCAGATCGCATATATGGCTCATACTTTGTAAATTATTTGGCCCGCCCTAATTCAAAAACTTTAGATCCCATATCTCGTTCATACATTGTAAGTTTTTTGGCCTACCCTAAAATAAAATTCTGGCTACGCCACTATCATAACGGGTTAAGTACTTAGAGTTTTTGTGTTTGGGCACTTAATAGCCATGCAAGGCCATAAGGTTGGAAACTTTAGGGTTAAGGACATTATTTTAAGACTAGATCTGGAATATGGGCAAAAGAGCTTAAGGATTAAGCTCTTAATAAGAAGAAAAAGACCCCACATCGTACATTGGGCGTAACCTAGGTACGCTTGGCGTACGAGGTGAACCGAGCCTATTTTGGTCAAGCCTCGTGTACGTCATGCGTACCAGCTGAGTATGTTGGTCTGTTGACTAAGTTTGGGTTTTTGATATTATGACTTTGACCAGAGTTTTACCAAGTTTGACCAAGGGTAATTTTCGTTATTTTGAGTTGTATGTGAGATTGCTCACTATTTGATAAATACGTGACGGGTAGAGCTAATATTTAGAGCAGTGGCCTTTTCAATTATTGGTTCGGACTGAGATGCAACTTTTCCTCACTGTACTTGTGGGTCGAATGCACCAATGTCGGCCCACTAGGTTATGTATCCTGGTATATAGGATGATGTTATGCTATTTATATGATAGATTAGTATATTTGTTGGCATTATGATGAAGGGTTGGGGCGGTCCTGCTTTGTGCTAAAGGCCAAGATACCCGGGATGGTCTGGATAGGCTGTACGCCTTGTGAGGCGGTCCGGTCAATCCGAAGGCCCAAAGAGCGGTCTTGATAGACTGTAGGTGCTGTGAGGCGGTCCACTCATGCTGAAGGCTCGAAGAGTAGTCCATATAGGTTTTAGGCCCTGGGAGGCGGTCCAGTCATGCTGAAGGCTCATATTTGTATGTTGTTATTTGTTATGTTGTGTGGTGGTGGGAAAACGAAGGCGTGATCATGCACATATTCCATTTCATATGATATTGGATTTTGGGATACTATGATTATGATCTATACTTTTGAAACAATGTTTTTTTGTAAAAACTTTATGATTAAGGGGTTTTTTTGAAAAATTTAAATTTCTCTGATTTTTGGTATGTTACAGGCAGTGCCGAAAGGGTTCGGAGTGGACGTGGGAACCTGAGGATGATACGATGAAACATTATCCATAGTTATTTCTAGCAGTGTACTTGGACGAAGAAGTCAGATTCAAGTAGGGAAGAGTTGTAACGATCGAGTTTCAGGTACTCTTTAACATTGAAATTGATTTTAGAAAATTCACATTATTGGTCCCTGAGTACTCTGGGCGTACCATGGGGTATGATGGGCGTACTCCCTTAAGTGGGTTGCGGGTGTTGAAGGTGTACACTAGGCGTACCCATGTGTACACCAGGAGTATATAAGTATACAACAAACCCTAATTTTTAGGGTTTGGCTGCTATTTAAATGCCATTATGGACCTTGAGGTTGCCCCCTCATCAATTTCCTTCCTTCTATAGACTCCCCACGAAACCCTAGCTTTTCCTTGTGTGTTCTTGAGCCTTTAAAATAACTTTTGGTGGTTTTTATGCATTGTGAAGAAGTAGGAGCTTGGTGATCAAGCATTTGTTGGAGTGGAGCTTGAAGATCCAAAATCTTCATGATCTTGGCAAGTCACACAAGGTATAAAGTTGCAACCTTGCTGATTTATCTTTTAGATATAGATAGCTTGGAGTTTTTGGCATACTTTGGTCCCTTGATTTGTTCTTGTGAGTATAAGCTACTCTAAAATCTTATGATGCTAAATCTTATTGTTTTTGAGGTCCCTTATGCATAAAAATGGTAAGTTTATGGGTTTAACTCAACCATGTAATGGTTGATGTTCTTTTCATGAGGTTAAAGTGTTAAAGTTGGGTTTTAAGGATTATTAAGCCATGCATAAGATTAAAGCTTCCAACTTTATGGATTAAGACCTTATTTTAGAGTAGATCTAAAGTTTGGATTAAAACATCTTAAATGATTAACTCATCCAAAGAAGCATTGGCTCATAGACCAGTACACCGAAAGTACTTCCTGTACGCTGTGTGTACTGGGTTCGAAGCCCGTAAGTTGGTCAAGGGTGAGTAAGCGGGACGTACGAGCTGGGTATACTCAATGTACTCCTCAATATGTGCTTAGAGGGTTTTGGGCCTTATTGGGCTTCGGTTGCTTCTGGGTTGGGTCTCAGCTTTAGGCCAATTAAAGGTAATAGTAAAATGGTATTTTTACCCTAAGGAGTCGGTTTTAATGAATTAGATTCCCACTTATGGTTTATGACCTAAATAATGATTAGGATATTATTTGATTTATTAGTACGAGTATTCTCCAATTTAGCAGACGGGCATCTATTTGTTTATCAGCAGATCGAGGTGAGTTTGTAGGATACTAGGGTAATATGTGCTCGTTGACTTTGTAACTCTTGTTGTACGCATGTATGCCTATTTTTATAGTCAAATGACAACCTTAAGCTGTCATTTGAGTTGAAATATACTTGGGGGTGAAACAGACCTGGGGTAAAATAGACTCAGTACATCCTTAAGCTGTCATGTGAGTTGAAATAGACTCGGGGGTGAAATAGAGTCGAGGATGAAACAAACCTGGTTCAGGCTTCAGCTGTCAGTCATGTATGGTATGTAGTATTTTAGGGAACTCACTAAGCTTTGTGCTTACGGTTTTCAGTTTATGTTTTAGGTACATCTGGTTCGAAAGGAAAGATTTCGGGATGATCGAATTATAGACACAATGATTTTCCACTTATTATGATTCTGATGTACTTTTGGATGATAATTGACATACTCTGATTTTCTTTATGATTTTTATAAACATGTTTGGTTAACGGTATTATTGAAACAAAAATGAAATTTTTGGCCATGAATTTTTGGGACGTTGCACAACTAAAGACATAAATTTATAGTCCTATTAGCTAGAGTCCTAATTGTAAGCTATAAATGATAACCACCATAAAGATGTAAAGATTCCTAATATAATGGAGAATGGAAACTACCAAGTAAACCTCCTTATGGATGTGATTTTTATCACCAAAAATTACAAAAGATACTACATAATTTTAGAGGCTTTTAATTTTGGGAGTGTTAGGATCTCAAGATTGTATCTCTCGTTCATGCAAGAATTCAACTTCAAGAACATTTGTCTTGTTAAATCATTTAATATCGTAAGATATTTATGTTCTTTTGGTGAAGATAAAAATTGCCTTAAGGTGAACTTTGTTGGGGTATCAAGTGAAGTCCACCATTGGAATTTAAACACTTTGTTGGGGTATTACTTTTTTCATGAGAGTTATTTCCCTTTAAGGAAACATTTCCAAAATTACGGTTATGTATCTGAATTTTCATTGTTAGGGTAGTTGATCACTTGGTTTTAAAGTTTACTATTCGGGAGCATTACTTCATTTTATTTAGGGGATTTAGGATCTTTAGGATTCTTTATACAATGTTATATATGAAGTCATTATAGCCATGTAATCCCTTTCTTCTCAGTATCGATTTTACAAAACCGCATTCTAGCACCATATATTTTTCCTGCAATGGTTTCCACATATATATTTTGTGTTCTTGTTATTTGTTATTGCTTATGTTTAACACCATATTTATAATCATGTGTTTTTGATATTATTCCATGCATTGAATAATGTCAATAACTATGCAAGAACGATGGATTCCTAAAAGTATCTTTTAAAGAGTCAACCTTTTTATCCTTAAATAGGCTTTTCTTTGTTATTTGGGGATTATGTTGTCGTTTAAGAAGATCAAAACAGTGTCTAAGGAATTCAATATTATGGATCATATCACATGGATTAATATATATATATATATATATATATATATATATATATATATATATATATATATATATATGTATGTATGTATGTATGTATGTATATGGTTCCATCTAAGCCTTGATACTCAAAATATTTTATTATGATAGAAAGGAATTGGGCGAGGGTTATTTGTAGATACATGTGCTCATGATAGTATAAATATGGTAGTTAGTTGACTTTGTATTTGTAGGTTCCCATTTTCTTGATTGGATTGGTGCGGAAATATAATATCAAGAAGATAATCATATGAACATTGAAGAACATAATATATAAGTAAAACCGTAGTAGATAGATAGAGAGATACAAAATAATACAAGAACAACTCTCATGGATGGGGAGAATCCACACCTAAAAACTTTCTCTAAACTAATGTCTACATTGTGACCACTCTTACAAACAAATGACCCTCACCTCCACTGTATATACTAGTGGAGGGAATATGCTTTTCATATAAGGGAATATTCTAACCTAATAAACACTCATCATTGTAGAGCTCTTTCATTCTCCAACAATCTCCCCCTAAATGCTCAGGAATGGTGATGGTAAAGCAGTGATAAAAGGTAGAACATCCGAAAGGCAGGTCCGGTGGGACTGGTGCTGAAGTGTCTCAGAAAAGCTGAAGTTGTCGTGATCTCATAATCTGGAAATGGAATCTCTAGCATCAAAGAGAAAACAGAGAAACCCCAATCTCTGAATAAAAGTATGAAATCCCAATCTTCGAATGTGATCAGTCCCTACAAACCAATGATATTCACAGTCTCCCCCTTGACTGCTGAATCTAATAGCACAATGTCGAATCACACAATGTCTTCAATATTCCAAACTCGAGTGATAATGCACCAAAAAATATCTGAAGAATAACCCGCTGAAAATGTGAAGCATCTAGAAATTTGGAATAAGTGAAGTATAAAAAGGGACTCTAACATTATGAAATACATGCGGAAAAACTGTCACAAACATAATTCCCAATGGCTTTCCATAACACTAAAAAGATCACCTCATTATATATGGAAAAACACCATACGATTGGATAAACTATGGTTAAACCTTTATATGATTAATCATGCTCATTATAATACATATGGTCCTTAAACTGGCAATCATTTCATCATGGCCGATTCGTTTTGACAACTCGACTTCAAGAAAATCCTTATATATGGAACTTGCCAAAACATTTTTCATGCATCAACCACTAGGTTTTGTCAACAAAGATGTTCGATACTAGATGTCCAAATAAAAAATATATTTTTATGGACTCAAACATACACCCGATGCTACAAAATTTGCACTTTTTTAACATCCATCGATTTTGCCAACAATATGTTTGTGATGGGTTTTGTACATAAGAACATTCCTAAGTGCGCATACAAACCCTAATGCTTGGATCTAGGTTTCTCTATTAAACATGATTTGAATCCAAGGCTTCTAATGACTTATTAGGTGTAAGAACAACACAAAATCAGATCTAGAAACATACCTTTGATTCTCTTGTTTGATCTTGTTGTCTTGGAGCTCTAGAGTCACAATTGTCACTCCTCTAATGGATGGAATTCGACCAGAGTATCCTTACTTTTGAAGAGGATGATTTGAGAGAGAGGAGAATGGATGGAATTCGACCAGAGTATCCTTACTTTTGAAGATGTGTCGAATTCCTTCAGCCATAGGGTCTATTTATAATTGTAGACTCCTTAAGGGTTACATCTTAAATCCTAATTGGATAACTTAAACTTTAAGTGATCCTAATCCTTACTTTGGATAACCCTTGGACGAATTTGAGGCTATCCCAAGCCCTAGAATTCGTCCATCCTCTATCCAATAAGGATTTACAGTCTAAAGTGTAACTATCAAGCAATTGACAGTTTATACCCTCTTATTTAATTAATCTCCTTAAGTCACCAAATTAATACTAATTAATCTATGACTTATATTAATCAAATAACTATATTATTATTCCTTATATTATTCTCATAATATATTAATAATATCTATTCTCTCACAATAAATCATCCTACCAAGTTGCTATGGTGAAGGCAACCCAAAAGGACTATGCACAATCAGGTCAAATACTTGCCTAATATAGTTGCAGCCTTAGACACTATTCCAACAGTCTCCCACTTGGATAAGTCTAGTAACTATATGCGCAGGTACATTCCGATTTGCAATTGTAGCTCTCAAAGACGCTGTCAAACTCTGATCTAATCAATCTTGTCCTTTAGATATGGGATCGTACAGTCCTCTGTTAGATATCATGCTGACAATACTATGGAATAGTTAGTCTAGCATTTGGTTTCTCAATTTCCGATTTATTTGACATAGAACTTAATCGAACACATCAATTCAGTTCTGACCAGGCCCGACACATAAGTCAAATCAAATCAAATCATCGAGCGGCCGAGATATCATTTTTTTCCTTCTTAGGATAAAAGTTACAGATAGACTTCGACTTATATGCATTTACTTATTCATTAACCAACTACACACAACAATGCGTTTTATAACATCGAGTTACCAATGCGTTTTTGCATTATCAATGTACAGTCAATTAACCAATAACAAACCATATATCTAGGTTTTAAGACTATATGATATTATCGTCTTGCGATCACCCATTTACTATCACATTCCATAAGGTGATTCCAGAAAGCACGGGTTTGTTCCAATGCTCAAACCTAGTTCATAAGCACTCATGAACGTTGCAGCAATCTTTTGCTATGTGTAACACCATTTAGACACTCTACACACCTATTCATGACAATCTTCATTCATATCTACTTCCGACATATGAACGATTGTGGACTATTTGAACAATTCGATTATTCTTAATAAACTCAATTATTCTGGAAGTCAAAACATGCAAATTGAAACAATAGTTAAACAATTAACATAAGATAGTAAGATTACTTATAAATAAAACTCCTTTATTTAATCATCAAATGTCAATTACATTTATCTATTACACATTTCTAATACTATCTAATCTATGCTAATATCATCCTTTAGCCTAATACTCCTAGCATGCTGCAAATGCTTAACCCTACTCAATCCCTTCCTAAGCGGATCTGCTGGGTTATCTTCTGATGATATCCTCTTCACTACGAGTTGTCCTTCTTCTACACGATGTCTAATAAAGTGATATTTTCTGTCAATATGTCGTGATCTACCATGATCTCTCGGTTCCTTGGTCAAGGCAACCGCACCTTCATTATCACAGAAAATCTCCATGGGCTCTTTTATGGCAGGTACTACTCCAAGATCTCCAATGAAGTTCTTTAGCCATATTGCCTCCTTCGACGCTTCGCTCGCTGCGATGTACTCTGATTCGCACATTGAATCAGCTACGGTTTTCTGCTTGGAACTCTTCCAAGTTACTGCTCCTCCATTCAGGGTAAAGACCAAGCCCAACTGCGAACGGTAGTTGTCCCTGTCGGTCTAAAAACTGGCATCACTATACCCTCGCACCTTCAAGTCATCACTCCCTCCAAGTACTAAGAACCATTCCTTCGTCCTCCAAAAGTACTTAAGGATATTCTTCAACGCAACCCAATGGGCTCTGGCTGGATTCCCTTGATATCTACTAACCATGCTCAAAGCAAAGGCTACATCAGGGCGAGTACAAGTCATAGCATACATGATTGAGCCTACTGCGGAAGCGTATGGAACTCGACTCATTTCAGCTATCTCGGCTTCGGTACTCGGGCTTTGAGTCTTACTTAACTTGGAATTGCTTTGTATCGGTAATTCTCCCTTCTTCGAGTTTTCCATACTAAGTCCTATTAGTCTCTTATTTCTTTCCCTTACTATCCTTATTCCCAAAATATAGGAAGCCTCTCCGAGGTCCTTTATAGCGAAGCACTTCCCGAGCCAGGACTTAACTTCCTGCAGAGTCGGGATGTCGTTTCCTATGAGTAATATGTCATCGACATATAGAACGAGGAAGCTTACTACACTCCCACTGGCTTTGACATATACACACGACTCATCTTCGCTTCACACAAATCCAAATTCTTTGACTTTCTCATCCAAGCAAAGATTCCATCTGCGAGACGCTTGCTTTAGTTCATAAATGGACTTCTCAAGCTTACACACTCTATTCGGATGCTTCGGATCCACAAACATGTAAACATCGTCAGCCAACTTTTCGTTAAGGAAAGCGGTCTTGACATCCATTTGCCAAATCTCATAATCATGAAATGCAGCAATAGCTAGCATCACTCTAATAGATTTTATCTTTGCACTGGTGAGAAGGTCTCTTCATAGTCAACTCCAGGAGTTTGAGTAAAGCCCTTCGCAACTAATCGCGCTTTATACGTGTGTACCTTTCCATCCACATCGGTCTTCTTCTTGAAGATCCATTTGCACCCAACGGTCTTACGTCCAGGCACATTATCAACCAAATTCCAAACTTGGTTATCATACATGGATTGGATCTCGCTATCCATTGCCTCTTTCCATTTCGTAGACTCCGGGCCTGCCATGGCTTCCTTATAGCTATTAGGTTCATCAAGGTTTATTAGTGTACTATCACTAATATACGTGTCCCCTTAGGTAGTAATATGAAAACCATACAACTGGGGTTGAAACCTAACTCTCTCGGAACATCTAAGAGGTAATGATATGTCAATTGGTTCAACCGGAGTTTCCTCCTCGGGTTGAGTGCCAGCGGTTGAGGTTCCTTCATCTATCGACTCTTGAATCTCTTCAAGATCGATTTGCCTCCCACTGTCTCCTTGGCCTATGAGTTCTCGCTCTCATAAAACTCCTATCCTCGCAACAAAGACAACATTGTCCTTCGGTCTATAGAAAAGATATCCGAAGGATTTTTGCGGGTAGCCGATGAAAATACATCGCTCACTACGAGGTTCGAGCTTGTCGTGAGTATCTCGTCTTACGAAAGCCTCGCAACCCCAAACCTTGATATGTGACAACGAGGGAGCTTTCCCCATCCACATCTCGTGAGGTGTTTTGGTAACCTTCTTAGTAGGGACTCGGTTAAGGATATAAGCGGTAGTCTCTAAGGCATACCCCCAAAAAGAGGTAGATAGCGAAGCACGACTCATCATACAGCGAAACATGTCCAACAAGGTTCGATTACGCCTTTCTGCCACACCATTCAATTGTGGTATCCTAGGTGGCGTTAATTGTGAAACTATTCCACAATCCTTGAGATAATCGTGGAATTCAAGACTTAGGTACTCTCCTCCTCGATCGGATCGAAGCATCTTGATCTTCCTGTCCAATTGATTCTCCACTTCATTCTTGAACTCTTTGAACTTTTCAAAAGTTTCTAACTTTTGCTTGATCAAGTAGATATACCCATATCTACTATAGTCATCGGTAAAAGTCACGTAGAAGCGGTTACCATCCTTCATGGTAGATCTAAACGGTCCACACACATCGGTATGTATGAGGTCTAATAGACCCTCACCCCTTTCGCACGTTCCAGCGAAGGGTGACTTAGTCATCTTTCCAAGTAAACAAGACTCGCATGTGTCATCTTCCCTAAGGTTGAATGACTCCAACACTCCATCCTTTTGGAGTTGGGCTATGCGTTTCTTGTTGACATGTCCAAGACGACAATGCCATAAGGATACCTTATCCATACTATTGGAAGAATCCAAGTATAAAACATCATTTCCTAAGTTATCAACAATCATAACAGTTTCATAAATTCCATTACATGGTATAGCTTCAAAGTAAAAGACACCATTTAAATAAGCTAAAATTGAACCATTCTCATTATTAAAAGAAAATCTAAAACCTTGTCTAAACAAACCATGAAAAGAAATGATGTTTCTAGCCATTTCTGGCGAATAGCAACAATTGTTCAAATCTAAAGATAAACTATTCCTAAGCACTAAAGAATACACTCCAATCTTGGTCACAGGCGGCAATCTCCTATTCCCCATGATTAGATTTATTCTTCCATGCTCCACGTCTCTACTTCTTCTTAGTCCCTACGAAAGATGGCTTGATATTTCCTTCCTTGATGGCTTGCAGGTATTCCGGGCAACTTCTCTTCCAATGTCCTATCTTGTGGTAGTGGTGGCACTCTGCCTCCTTCGGGTTGGAGCAGGGTTTAGCGGGATCAACTTTGGTCCCACTAGAAGAGGCACTATCTCGGGCTTTCACCTTGCGATGGTTCTTTGACGAAGCCTTCCTCTTCATTCCCTTTCCTTGTCCAATTGCCAAGACAGGAGCAGCGGGCGGATTGGGAGTTGGTGCAACAGACTTGTCCTTGAAGTTGCTCTCAGCGACCCTCAAGAGACCTTGGAGTTTTCTTAGGGTGACCACTTCTTTTTTCATGTGATAGGTCATCCTAAATTGATTGTAGCTCGGAGGCAAAGAGTGAAGCACCATGTCGATCACGAAGTCTTCCCCAAAGTCAACATTTAACTTGCGAAGGCGGTCGACATACCTTTGCATCTTTTGCAAGTGCACGGTAAGAGACTCTCCATGACCCATCTTAGTGGAAATCATGTTCGTGAAAATCTCATAATGCTCTTGTCTCGCGTTTTGATGGTATCTCTCAATAAGTCTTGATGCATTTCATACGGATACATGTCCTCGTAGGACTTTTGGAATTCGGAGTTCATAGTACCGATCATGATGCAATGCACTATCGTTGCATCACGCTCGTGAGTTTTGAAAGCGGTGATTTCAGCGGGAGTAGCAATTTTGGGGTTGATTTTCGCGAGCTTCTCATCGAGGACATACTCCTTATCCTCATAGCGAGAAATCGTGCGAATGTATCTTATCCATTCGCTAAATCTCGTTCCATCATAGGTGACATTTTGACAAAGGCTCATCAAAGTGAAAGAACTCGCAGCAGCATTGTTGGCGTTCGACATCTATAAATAGAAAGGACAAAGATAGATTAGAATATGTATCCTTAATATTCACCCAATAAGAAATTAGGGCTAGGATCCAACAATAATATTTACACATTAGAAAAGGGATGCCGTAATCTAATATGCAAACAATTTGAAGGTAAGTGAATGACGATTCACTAATTCTCCACCATGAAAAACATAACTTTAAGTCCTAAATGTATTGAGAATTCCTAGGTTCGGATGAGATTCATTGAAACTTTTCAATGACATGTTTAAATCTCGATATGCCCCTCTTGTTTGTGATTGGGATACCGAGGATCACAAAGCGGGTGTGAATTACCATGTAAATTCACATGGTGCCTTCATTGTAACGATCACCTATTCGATGTGCCGGTAAACCACACATGCTCCATCGAACTATGATAACCAATGAATCACCCTTTGCCACATTTGCTTAGAACCAATTAGTGTGCCGGTAAACCACACACGCTCCACTAACTTCTTAGCAAGGTGCAAAGTGTAATTTCATGGGATTACATCAATTCACTTTTCCTAAAGTAACTAAGATTGAGAAATTTTAATAAAACATGTAGTTACTTTGTATTTCTTATTATACTTTTAATGAGAGGTTGAGGTTGCCCTATCCTACCCGTTCGGCTAACGACCCTCCACCAATCCAGCGAGCGGTGGGTGTGAGTGTACACCCATTAAGCGCCATTTTATAGGCCGCAACCTTATACCCACCTTATAGACTGGCTTCGTGAATGAGGCCTACTAACGGTAAGACTAGCATTTAAGTTATATATATATATATATATATATATATATATATATATATATATATATATATATAAATCATGTAATATTATATTAGTATAGGGTTGTATTTTAAACTTGTAAAATTCTAGGGTTTGAAATTTAAATTGTCTAAATTAAACTTTTAATCACAAAACATAAATTTCAACACTTGAGGACAAGTTTTAAACATTTAAAACATAAAGGATCAAATAAAAAATAATCTAAATCACATAATTATCCATATTTAATTAATAATTATCATATAAGGAAATCAAATATTTTATTAATTGATAATTATCTTCAATTAGATCAAAAATATAGTCATATATATCACAAAATTGGATTAGGGTTGATCTAATATGATTAAGGTAAGTTTCCATAAGATAAATATGAAAAAAATCCCGTTTTTGGCTAATCTTGACGCTCGGACTCGCCGAGTACCCATACTGGACTCGCCGAGTCAGGCCAACTCGCCGAGTCCACTATGGGACTCGCCAAGTCCATGACTCAGAAACATAAAAATCGAATTTTTCAGTTAAGATTCAAACATTCAAGCATCAATTTAATAGAAACCAATCAAGGCTCTGATACCACTGATGGATTTTGTACATAAGAACATTCCTAAGTGCGCATACAAACCCTAATGCTTGGATCTAGGTTTCTCTATTAAACATGCTTTGAATCCAAGTCTTCTAATGACTTATTAGGTGTAATAACAACACAAAATCAGATCTAGAAACATACCTTTGATTCTCTTGTTTGATCTTGTTGTCTTGGAGCTCTAGAGTCACAATTGTCACTCCTCTAATGGCTTACAAACACCAACTAGCAAAGAGGATGATTTGAGAGAGAGGAGAGGGGATGGAATTCGACCAGAGTATCCTTACTTTTGAAGATGTGTCGAATTCCTTCAGCCATAGGGTCTATTTATACTTGTAGACTCCTTAAGAGTTACAGCTTAAACCCTAATTGGATAACTTAGACTTTAAGTGATCCTAATCCTTACTTTGGATAACCCTTGGATGAATTTGAGGCTATCCCAAGCCGTAGAATTCGTCCATCCTCTATCCAATAAGGATTTACAGTCTAAAGTGTAACTATCAAGCAATTGACAGTTTATACCCTCTTATTTAATTAATCTCCTTAAGTCACCAAATTAATACTAATTAATCTATGACTTATATTAATCAAATAACTATATTATTATTCCTTATATTATTCTCATAATATATTAATAATATCTATTCTCTCACAATAAATCATCTTACCAAGTTGCTATGATGAAGGCAACCCAAAAGGACTATGCACAATCAGGTCAAATACTTGCCTAATATAGTTACAGCCTTAGACACTATTCCAACAGTTTGATACCTATATAATTATATATATGGTCGTGAAATTGCCTCTCTATTTGTGTATATAGCCGATATGCTCCTTATGGGATCTACATTTGTTCTATTGAATCGACTAATATACCAACTCTCTACGGATTTCTTTATGTTGGAGCTTAGACACTTGATTATTTCCTCGACATCTCTATTATACAAAACAACAATGGTTTCTCCCTCATTTAGGCTCAATATGTCATTAATTTATTTGGTCGAGATAAAAAATAAGCTTGGTACTGAACAATTACACCAACCAATTTATCTAAAAATGTAATGTAATCACTAGTACACCAATGAACAACTCTTGTCCTATTAGTGCTCTCTCATACTTATAGATTATCCATACATACATCACCCATACAATTCAACAAGGATGTATGTTCATAGACACGCCTCATGAGCCCCATGTTTAGTCCTTGAAGCAAATAATTTTGTTATTTAGAAGGGACTCTTGACAGTGACTTACATCATAGAATATTCGCTCATACATCCTTACAACTGACTCCCACATAAGTTAAGCATGTTTCACAAACTTCCGACAGTCCACCTCTGGTTTTTATTATATTTGTTGGTATCAACGGCATTTCTTGGTCATCAAAATGACGACACTATTTTTTGCTATAATGTTAAATCCAAGTACCCGAGGTGGCCAAATGTAGTTTCTTAAACTAGGTGGATAAACAACTTTATACTAGCTCTTAACATCCCCAAACATAAAACTACCATTGTCCGCTATAACAATGTGTCGGTTATTTATCTCACAAGAACTCAAGTTGAACATCAGTGAACCAAACAGGTGGATATGTGACATATTTTTTTCGCAAAATAGTTTTTCTTTTCAAGATATCAACATCCTTCACGCGCTATTTGAGTTTCAATACACCAAAAATTTTGTGGAAGGCCTCTCGCAACAACATTCTCTGGTTGTTCATCAAAGTCTAGAGTTTGAATTCATTTTGGTTGATATGGAGTATCGGAAAAGTATATTTTTGTATTTTGTGTAGAATCGTAAAAATATGTATTACCATAGATAAACTAGATTACTCATATAACTATACTATATGTATTTTATTTCCATGAAATGAATAACAATTATGGTTTGGAGTAATTCTATACTAAATATGATGTTGGACACGAGAAGCCCTAAATTTAACAATATATTAGATTTATCACTACTAATACCAGGAATAGCAAAAATACTAAATTCTGTTGGAAAAACCAAACCAAAACTTTAGGACGAGTTTTAGGTTGGGTAAATTATTATGTGACTGGGTATGAGATCTTTTATATAAAAAACTTTGCAGATTTAAGAAGATAAGGTATCAGGGTTATGATATCCGATTAGGTATCAGGGTTATGACATCTGATTACCTAATGTCATACCATGTCCCGTTTATCGTCATCGGACAATTTTATTATTAATATATATGATTTCAAAATTATATTATAATATTAAATATGATTATAAAGGGAAAGTTATTACATATGAGAATGAAAATTATTCATATTTTATTATATTTATGTTATGATCTTTATTAACTTATCATAAAATTCGAGTATTATATGTATTATATGTGGTGATGATTGTATTTATGCAGTATTAGTTAGAGCTTGTATTATATGTGGTGATGATTGTATTTATGTAGTATTAGTTAGAGCTTAAACTTGTTAATGTTGTTAGTAATTATCATTACTAAAAGTATTCAAGACATTTTTCGATTGCGATTGTGATTAGATTTATGTAATGAAAACGGTAAGGGGTAATTTTAATATATTAAGATCATAAAGGTGATATTCGATACGTGTAGATATATCTAGGGAAAATGACATATAGACCCTATAATGTTTTTACAGTTTACCTTTTTAGCCACTTAACTTATTTTTTGGCTAATAAGGGAACCAAGTAAGGGGAACCTGTTTATTTAGCCATTTTCACATCTTTTCCCCGGTTTTATTGACAAAACTTGGGGCCCACCTCTCTCTCTCTCTCTCAACGATAGACTATAAACTGAACTATCTAGATCTATATGCTAATCAAACACACATAAACTCCATATAAATCATTACTCGAGCAAAATTTAAAGCTTGCACTCCATCTCGTCATGAATCTGCTAGAGCTGATGGCGATTTTGAAGAAAACATTCAGAAATTCGGAATATATAGTGAAATCCCCAAAAAAACTTCTCTCGTCGCTCATTTTTTTGGTAGAATTAGGTGTCGTACTTCCAGATTCTTGTTGTGATTACCATCCTCGAGGCCATAACTTTGCTTCAGTATAGTACAACAGGGCCTTTATCTGGGAACAAAGAGGAGGTGTCATAGTTAGAGACATCGGAACCGGATGATATGAGTTGTCCTTTACCGGACTTCCTAGGTATAACTGAAACAATTGCGATTCATGATGGGATGATGTAAATTTCCGATCGACTTTGTTGTTTTGGTTACCGGAGCTTAGGAACCAAGCAAATGGCACCTCATCGAGTTTCTGGACTGGTTTTAGAGTAATTGTTTTCGATTTCATTTTTGGGCACACACAATTTCAATTTCGTTTCTAGGCAGACACTAACACCAACCATCACCACACCTGTTGTGAATCAGATTTCAAGATCTGGCCTTCTGGGTGAACGATTCAGAAAAGCGTGAAGTTTTTCTTTTGATTTTTTGAAGTTTTTGGGGAACCACAACACCTCTGTTCTTTGAGAATACATACAAACCCACACAATTGGTCTCAAGCGATTCAAAAAGAATACATACAAACGGTGGTCAATGATTAAACAAAAAACTTAATCCCCTTATTTGTTGATACGATGCTAGTTATAGCAAGAGTACAAGACCTCTATTTGCATGTGGGTTTCAGAGAGAGAGAGAGAGAGAGAGAGAGAGAGAGAGAGAGAGAGAGAGAGAGAGAGAGAGAGAGAGAGAGAGAGAGTATGGGAAAATTCAAAGTCAATATAAGAAAATTGGTCAACAAATGTTATTGTGTCAAAGAAGTAACCGGCTGACCCCTTCACTTTGGCCAAAAGGATGTAATCGACCCGGCAAAAACAATTTCGTGCCCTGATAATGCTACAAAAATTGTTTAAGGTCTAAAAGGATAAACCCTAGAAAATTCGTAGGACCTATATATCATTTTCCCATGTATCTACAAGTACAAACCTTATAATTATTTACTAACTGGGTGCTACATTGAACGAGAGATAGATTCAATATAAAAATTTGTAATTGGATTCACAAATACTCGTCTAATTATCATCCCTAACTAATACTCACATGTTAATAGTCGATTTTATAATAGTGAACATTTCGGAGTTTTCTATAAAAACTTCAAGCTCGAATTTGACACTACTATAAGCGATTAAAACAAACTTTAAGATTGGTACCATGTCCGAGTAATGATGTGACATCATTCTTTTTCCTTTATCCCATCACTATATTAAATAACTCTATACAAAATCACTAGCAAATATTCAACAAAACCCGCGTTGATGACGCCTTCAAATTAAATTTAACTAATTGACTTTGGGTGGATGCAATTATTTGATCCCAGGCATCTAGTAGTTATATTATATTATATTATATTATATTATATTATATTATATTATTATTATTATTATTATTATTATTATTATTATTATTATTATTATTATTATTTCCGTCTAATGTGTTGCTTAGCATGGCCAACTAGCTTAGTACTTATAGAAAAAAGAAAAGTTAATGATTTGCCACTGTCAAAGAAACCGTATGAGAAGTATTAAATTCAAAATTGTAGTTGGTAAACATATTCTAATGAAGTGCTCCCAAGTGGCTAAAATATATATTTTTTTAAAGAATAAAAAATAATAAAATAGTAGATTAAATAATTGACTAAATCTTTTGGCACCAAATGTATTAATTTAATTTGATACCCTTTTTGCATCATAATGACTTTCTATCGAATCTTTGAAGGCGTCATCAACATTAATATTATGTATAAATAGTGAATTAATCTTCTTCCTTATCCTTATGTTCATCGAAGGAATATAGATTTATATCAAAAGGAAGCTTGACCTGCACTTGAGGCCATGTGTAACCATATATATATCTTAATTTATTTGTTTATATTGAAGTAAAAACGTTATTTTATATCTCGGATTTACTGTTCTCTATTAACAAATAAATATTGCATTAATAGATTAGAATACAGGCTTGCAGCTTTCTTGTATGCCCAAAAGGAACCAGCACATAAAGATGCAGCATTGGTTGGCAAACACATAACACCCCAACCCCTAAATTTTCCTTTTCAAAACATGTTAGTGTTAGCCCAATATGTTATACGAGAATCCCTTTGTCAATCTTTCATGATGTGACTTTTTGGTATTTATTATGTATATAATTAATTTACTAATCTAAAGTTAAATAACCAACTACATTTCTTTGTTCTATACATGTGTTCCACACACAACTGTTAAGAAAAAACTTAAAAAAAAAAAAAAAAAAAAAAAAAAAAAAACTAAACTTCGTTCATGCTATCCAGTATGGTAAGGAAAAGCATGATGAAATCTTAGTTGGCATACTAAAGCACACTGTGAACATCGCCCCAAGTTTTGGTGGGTTGGTTGTAGAGCGGCAACGGAAACGGATGAAAACAATTCATTTGATTGACTAGCTTCTTTTGACCGTTTTGTGGAACCGATGGAACAAATAAAAAAAATTATTTTTTTTCAAACTTAAAAATATCTCTATATATACATATCCTTACACATATTTGTAGATCTAACAAACACACACTTTCAACAGCATATATAACTTTTTAGGTTCAATTTCTTCTTCATCATCCAATGATGATGATTTTGATGAGTTGGTTTTACACATGTCTGCAGCACACGACATGATACGTCAGAGAGAGAGACGGAAGTTCAAATGTCGAGAAGAAACGTAGAACTTCGATCAACCAGGATTGTATCACGACAAACGAACTTTTGGTACATGATTTGCCCCGTTTATATGATCTATCGATATTCGAAGAACGTTTTTGTATTAGTAGAAATTTATTCGTACGTACAACTAGAGATTTGAATAACAATTATGAGTTTTTCCAATTGAGATGTGATGCTAGAGGTAAACGTGGTTTTATTAGGATAAAAAAAATGCACATCTATGATGGTGATAGTGGATTTTTTTATGAGATATGAAATATCTATACCAAATATAGTCGAGATCAAACTTGCTTTGAGGCTTATTACCATATCCAATGATCTTGGTAATTCTTTTCTGAGACCACACTTCCTTTTGGGGTCGTGTGTTGGTTGAATATAAGGTTCTCAATCTCTCACGCTCAGTTCAGATGATGGTTTGAGGATCGTCATTTTAGTGAAGAAGTGTGAACTTGATATAGTAGCGTCCATGAGGAGAGATTGACAAATCCAGTTGATCATTATCTTGAATTGGAAGATCAAAATACATGAGGGGCACAAAATGTATATCATGAATAATTCCTTCTGAGAAGAGAGGAAAATGCCCAACATTGGATTTGAATTATCTTTGAGAGCTTGAATCTGAATGCTTTCTTCCAATGCTTGTTGTATTTGTTCCTTTAACCAGCCCTCGAACATTCTAAATGACTTCACTGGGATGTCTGAACTTGTAGCAATCTTTTTTCCTTTGTCTTTGGCTTGGTCATCATGGGAAGAAATAGAGGTGATGATTTGATGAATAGTCTTAGTGATGAAAAGTTTGGATGGAGGAGGAATTAGAGGCTCTTCAAAGATCTCATCATGTTTCCTGATGGAAAAACCTTCATCGATTTGAACAATCCTCGGAACACTAATTGAGGAAGCATTGACTGAGTGGCTCAGAAGGCGTCGATTGTTAGCTTGGTTTTTACGATAGCCATGTCTTGGCTTCGCTGAAAAGTTTCATATAAAGATGATGGCCAAGAGATTAGGTACCATTTCATCTCCTCTTCTTCAGAGAGGACTTTGGTAGGAGGTTCCCTGATAGCTTGTAGTCCAAGAATCACATCTTCGACTAAATCTTCATCATCATCTACTTTAGGAGTTTCTACTTCCATGATTTCTACATTGATTGATTCATCGTGGAGCGCATAATCTGATATCGGTTTCCATTGCACTTGCTTTTATTCTCCCCTTCTTGTATAGGAAGGCCCAGCCTACGATGCAAGCATAAAATCTGACTTTATCTCGTCTAATCATTCAAACACTTGTTGAAAACTCATATTGAGTTGCTTGGTGAGTGCGTCATATTCCTCGTCTATCAGATATTGGGGTTTGAGATTTGTAAATGCTTCATCGAGAATGACGAGCATCTCATCTAATTTGTGGTTAGGAACATCCACAATATGCCAGGTTGAACGGATGAGCTTGATGAGTACCTTTTGCATGACCATATTCATGGTATCTTTCTAAAGAATCTCTTTCTCAAGTCTTTGACTCTGCTTCTCATGAAGAACATGAGTTTGCTTGATAAGTTCGTTGGTAGGAGAGATCATGTCATCATGGATCTTGAGCATGGTGTTGATGGTGTCGAGATGATGATCTAAATTAGCCTTGTAGCATTCCTTGGCTTCTTCGAGAGTAGGTCTCAAGAAAAGAGAGATAAGCTGGTCTAACTAATTACTCCGGTCAAGATCTGAGGGAGCAGCCACTTGTACTTCGGAAAAAGACTTGATTTTAAGTTCAAACAAGGAAAAAGGATCCACAACGTTTTCATTGGAGGATCCTGTGTCCGAGGTGGAACTTTCAGAATTCTTTTCATATTCATCTTCATTTTGATCATCATTTGGCTCACTTGGATCACCTTGGGTTTTGTCACCATGCTTACCTTCCAAGGTGCCTTCAGGTGGAAGAGAGGAGTGCTTGTTCCCTTCAAGATTTTCTTCTTCTTCATATTACTCAGAGGACGAGGAGAGACCAAAATCAAAGCATGGTTTTGATGAAGAAGGTTTTTGCAGTAAATTAAAGGTCATGGGAACCAGAATAATAGAAACAATAGTATTGTCATCTCTAAACATGATCTCATCGAAAAGATCATATTTGACATCAAGCTTAGGAACTTCTACACTAGTAAAAGTAGGAGGATTATCTGTAGCATTTTTGGAATTGGCAACAACTCCTCTGGCAACAACTTCATTCCAAGGAGAATCATCCACTGTGTTGTTAGAATTCGGAACATCTACAGTCGGAGTCTTCCTCAAAGAGTAGATGAACGGTTAAATCTTTTGATCTGTCTCTTCGTTCGATGGAAAGGTGAAAGTAAGGTGACTCCTAATAGCTCGTTTATGCATGGAAATCACCATGTATTCAACTTGTTCTCGGGAGAGCTTTGGATGTCTTGTATGAGCCCTATCAACAAAATCTGACCAATACTTGTCAAAAATACCCGATCCTCCTTCACCTAAACTAGGTATCATACTAGTTGTGGCTTTTGAAGTAGGAGGGACTGCACCGGCTTCAGAAAGTTTGGAATCGGTAACATGGGTCAATGATTGTTCTTGTATAGAAGAGAAAGGGATGTTCAAATTTATTGATTGTGCTTGAGTGGATTGATACATGTCTTTCGGAGTATAGTTGTTGCAGAATCAAAGCCAGAATCTCGGAGTTGGGATCTCATTCGGGTTTTCTCTTGATGTAAAATTTCCTGAAATCTTTCCGCAACACCTTCGGTAGATAAATGTCATTTTCTTTTCTGGTGAAGATGTTGTACACCACGTATAACCAATCTTTGCTCATGGTGTCAGTATCACCATGTTTTCCATACAGACCTCTAAGAATGAGGTGCATCCAGATACTCCAAAGGCTAGGATTGACTATTTCTTGAACTCCATTGCGTTGAGCTCGCCATTATAGCGTATTTGGTTCAAGAATGATTAAAATTCTCTAGATGATGGTTTTTACACTTGAAAACCTTTGGGGTTTTCTGAAATTCTAATTGCTTTAAGAGAGGTGGCCTTATGAACTGGTACAATTCTGTTGTCATTTATCTTTACTTCAAGAATAGTTATGGGTAGGATCCTTGAATCATATTTATGATCATTAAATATTTTTGAAGCCTCTAGATCCTTAAACATATCCCAGGATCCTGACTATTACCATTAATATTTTTAACATTTGTAACAACTATATTTTCTTTATTTTTCTCATATGTGCAAAAATAGTCAACACAAGACCCATTCTCAATGGAGAGTCATCTCAACCAGGCAAAAGACCCAAAATACCAAGTCAAATAACGTTGATATGCTGATTAATTCTGGAGGATCTCGGAATTATCGGACTTCTTGTTAGTTACACTAGACTATAAATAACACATGTATCTAGCACAAAACATACATGATTAGCCCTAGCATTACTCTTGTACTTGTATTACTTTCACAATCTTTGTAACCTCAACTTAAAATCAATAAAACATATCAAGGAGGTGATTATTATCACCTCCCAAGGTTTTATACCGGAGATCCTTCAAAGAATCCAAGGCTTTCCTTGTAACTCAATTGTCTCACTTGATTACCATTTGATACTTACATTACTCTAACACCACAACCTCTCATACAATTTGCTCTAATTACATTTGATTGATTTTTGACCAAAACAATCTAGCGCCCACCTTGGGTCTGTGGTGTTCATAATCGTTCAAGAATCATGTCTACCCAATCGAACTTATCTTCTTCCTCCATTCCTCCCATTTCCTATAAAAACCTTACTTCACCCCCACGGAGAGCTCCCCAAGAAAGTGGCTGAGCAACCAAAGAAAAACACCTCTCCAGTCGCAACCGAAGGATTTCAGGATCCTCCTATGCTGATTTCCAATAATAAAATCTTTGCTATGATGAAGAGAGTGGAATGACAAGTCACTCAATGGTAGGAGGATAACAGGACAATACTCAAGGAAGTGGAGAGAATGAGGACATAGGTCCACAATCCTCAAGAAGCAGCACCCTCGATCTTAAAGCTCAAGATCCTAAACTTTGACAACACGAGATCCTCAGTGAACTGCCATGAGATAGGATCCTCAATACCAACATTTGTTCCCGCTGGGGGCGAAACTCAAATAGAGCAAGCACATACAACCCAGGATCCAAGCAAAACCCTCATTACTCCCAATAAAAAGGATCTTGGTAACTTTGTCAATAATAATATCTTTACTACTAACTTTATGGATGTGGATGCAGGGATGAGCCCGCTCATGGCCAAAGATGATCTGAAGTGTACTTGGAGTAGTCCAACCTATACTGGAAGTCTCCCCAACAAGTCGTAGGATCTCGAGATTAGCTCCTACAGTCGTTGATACTGGGGTCCCAAAGTGCTTCCAAATTCCCGACTTGAGGCCTTAAGACGGGACCACAGACATGTAGCACAATTCAAGGAAAAACTGAAGATCATCCCCATTCCCACATACTTGAAGGAAGCTTTCATGTGTAAGGGTTTTGATTCTACCCTCACATGATCAACCTTAAAATAGCTACTAAATGTTCCTACTTACTCTATTACTCTTTTGCACATTATTTAATATTTTTAACAAATAATTTTCTTGTAGCAGAACATTCGAAAATATCACTAGTGGTCTCTATCGGGTGGTTCAGGATCCTAAGGAACCCCTCAGGGATTTTGTGGATAAGTTTGGTAGGGAAGCTCTGAGTATCCCCAACATTGGCATGGCAACTACCGTGGAAGTCTTCAAAATGGGACTAAAGAAAGAATCTCCTTTCTAAGATGACCTCGCGATGACTCCATGCAAAAGAATTGATGAAGTAAGGAGCAGAGCACTAAGGATCATAAGGCTCGAAGAAGACAAGGATATCCAGAATAGGAGCAACCCTCAAAGCTCATATGATAACCCCAATAAGAAGGTAGAATCTTCGGCCCAAAGATCCTATAAATCTAAACCTTATTACAGACCCAATAATAATTGGGTTAATGCCCTTAAGGATGAAGGGGGGGGGGGGGGAGAAGAATTACCTAAGATCACTAACTACTATTTTTTGTGGATGTTTCAGGCTTGATATTTGCCATGCAGGGTCTTGGCGACAATCAAAGATAGCCAAGAACGGGGGAAATGTCGACCACCTGGAAAGATAAGTCCAAATGGTGTGCATACCATGAAGACTTTGGTCAAATCACTAAAGATTGCATAACCCTACGAAAGGAGATTAGTTACATACTTAGCATGAGATATCTCAAAGAGATCCTTGGTAGAAGAAAAGAAAGATTTAAAGAAAAGGGTCAGGATCCTCATATGACACTAGAAAGACCAGGATCCCCTCCTGTAGATGCGAAGGTAATCAATGTAATCTATAGAGAATCTAAAATTTGTGGCACCTCTTAATCTGCAATGAAAAGACATGCTAAAGTTTCGAAGAAGGAGAAAGCAGAAAGGCCACAGAAGAATACATTGATCACAAATGAGAAGGAGAATACCTTCGATGAAACAGATAGAATAGACATCCAGGATCCTCATCATGATGGATTGGTGACCACTCTTTACATCACCAATAATTTTGTCAAAAGGATTGTTGTTGATGGAGAATCCTTAGTCAACATCATACTTGTGGATGCTTTGAAGGGGATGGACATTCCTGAAGCCGAAATAGTCAAAAGATCCTCAGTATTGATTGGATTCAGTGGCAAAACAAAAATACAGTCAGTGAAATAAAGTTACATATTTACATAGAGGAGGTAAACTCTATAAAATGATTTTGTGTAATCGATACATTATCCTTTTACAATGTTATACTAGGTTGACCATGGATCCACGATATGAAGGCTGTCCCCTAAACATACCACCAATGTGTCAAAAATCCCACCTCATGGGGGACAATAAAAGATCACATGTGACGAACAAGAATCCAAGGAATGCTATAAAAGTTCGATGAAATCCTCAACAGTACCACAAAAGGATAGCAATTGATGTAAGGGGAACGGGGTATGATGGAGATAAGAGAGCAAGATATAAAAGAAGTTCCATGAAACCTCAAGGATCATGAAGCCAAAATCCTCATAGGAACCTCACTGCCAGAACAATTTGAACACGAATTAATAAGGTTCCTAAAAGATAGATGCCAAACATTCGCCTGGAAGCATGAGGATATGACAGGTATAGACAAGAATATTTGTAACGCCGTAGATCTAGGCTATTCAATTTAGAGATGATAAGCATCAAAAATGACTTTTTGATGGAAGATTAGTTAGAAGGGGTAATCTTAACTAAGTTTTAGAATATGTTAGACCGATATTTAGCCTTAGCGATCTAAATGAAAGTCATAGAATACATTAAACCGAGAGCGTTCATAAAAAGAACGTCTAAATTTGACTTCGTATGAGGAAGTTATGATTTTTCGAAGTTTTAGCATTAGTAGTATGCAGCCCGAAACTCGAGATTAGGTCGATTGATACTTAGCCAAAACTTTCTAAATGAGAATTGAAGATTTCATCAGTAGTATTCCAACGATAAAAAGACAGACGAAAACAGAGTTCAGATGAAGGAGTTATGGATTTCGAACGGACTTTTCCTGTCCCGGCCTACTAAAAATAGTATATTAATAATATATTCAAATTAACATCAAAATTAGCCGAAGAAGTCTAAATGAAAGTTGTAGATCTTGTTTATACCTACGCTTGGATATAATGAACGTTGAAAACGGAGTTGGTATGCGAAAGTTATGAATTTTTGAAGTTCGAGGCACAAAACCCCAAAACTGTCAGAGTTCACGACGTGAACTCAGTATTTATGACTTCTGGAGCCTGACAGATGCAACTTGCGATGACGCATGAAGTGAGGACTGAACTCACGACGTGAATATTTGAGATTCACGATGTGAATCCATAAAATCAGCCCTATAAATAGAATTCAAGGGGCAGCCAAGTTTGGTTGCTTAATCTCTTCTGTCCCACTCACGATACCCTATCTACGCCCTATTTTAACCCCCAAAGCCCCGATATCATCCCGAGACACGAAGCAAGTCCCGAAGCCCGAAGATCCCGAGAAGAAAAGAGTTTCCGAGCCGAAGCTCTGCCCGCGAGAAGCCCAGTGTGTGAAGAGATCACAGTTTCACCGAAGAATACTACTTCTACAAACAATAGTGTTGTCCGATCATCTTCTGATCAAGTGAGTGTATAGTTACTTTCTTGTTACACATAAATATTAAGTATTTGCTATGAAATACGTGTTATGTGTGTATATATTGTTGTTTATTTGAGATAATTGTGGAATGGATGAATTATATAGGTTTTAGTGAGTTAAACTGTATATATGTATTTTATATCTACAAATATGTTGGGTAGAACATGGGTAGATGAGATTGTTGGTATGGGATAAAAAGGGTAAAGAGATAAACTTGTTTTAGATCCGAGAGTATGAATTAGATCAGGAGGTTAGTTTTAGATCCGGGAATATGCCTTAGGTAATGAGGTAAATTTTAGATCCGGGAGTACAGATTATGTATTTTTTAACTATGTGTTCATTCGATAAGGTATCAGATGTATAGTCCTTTTTATGAACGTGATTTTAATACCAGTATTGATTTATGTACGAAATATATATGTGTGTGAAATATTTGCTATTGCTCAAAACATGTGTTATATGTATAATTGATGATATACAACATGCGAACCAATTATGGTCTAATATGTGTTAAGATGTGTATATATGATATTATTACTTAAAACTTTGTGCTAAGTATACACTAGTTAGCGTTTCCTAAATGGAGATAGTATCGAAAATTGATTATAGGCATTGTAGGCTTGCCTAGTGCTGGGTTAAGACTTAAATAGGGATGTTTAGTTCCATTAAGTTTGGACATTGGGTAGCCTCTTATTAAGAGTACGTGTGTTGTGAGACTGATGATTGGTGGAGTACGACCTACGTACAGAAGTACATTTTATGCATGAAGTCCTTTACAAAGCTCTGTGTCTTGGGTGCTGCTTGTGCTAGGGTACTATTATGTTCTCGGGTACGAGTCTTTTGCATACCAGAGTACTATAATGTGCCGGAAGTACCATCATGTACAAAGTCTTTTTGTCAATTTTGTGTGTCGGATACGGGAGCGTACGGGAGTACTCTAGTGGTATTTCCCCATACTTTTATTTTGAGTGAGCTTTGGAGTCAGCGTTTCTTTTATGAGGTGATCGACCGAGCTTCATATGCCAGCGTTTTCTTTCACGAAGTAATTAAGGGAACTTCTTAGATTGCCTAATAAAGTGTGTCGGTAATAGACCACTGCTAGGTATGTCTGGTGTTATATTGTTGGATAGGGTGCATCTGGGGGTGAAATACCTCATGTATTTAGGCTACTACTACGCAAAGTTCGATGCTGGATAGGGAGAGTCTGGGGGTATAATACCTCACAATATTCGGACCACGCCTAGGCATTGTTATCTAGATAACTACCCCTGACTTAAAATGCCTTGTGGTTCTTTCTTTTAAGAACGAAGGTTCGTGGTGAAACTTATTCCACTCCCCTCATTTGATGTCTTTACTGATCCTCGTTTGCTGCTAGGGAATTTTCGAAGCAGCTTCTTCAGTTTGTGGTTCATATCGATTCCTTAGGCTAGATATCGTAAGATCATTCTATAGGGTTAGTATGTGGGGATCGATGGGATGGGATATATTGTTTTAGAAATATGGTTTATATGTGCTTATAATATTAGTGGTTTTGCAGGATCGAGATATACTTTATTATCACATTGTTTGAACTAAGAAATTTCATACTATGTGTTCCTTAGGTGATTGGGTTCACCAAGGATATTCAAACTAAGTGTTCATTAGATATTTGAACTAAGTGTTCATTAGATATTTGAACTTAGTGTTCATCATGCATATTTGAACTAATTGTTCATTAAGTGTTTGTGAACTAGGTGTTCATTGGGTAATATTGGAACTAAGTGTTCATTAGGTGTTCTTGAACTAGGTGTTCATTAATTATTGTGAACTGCATGTTCACCATGGCAGCACTAGACTTTCTGCAAGTTCCTTAGGAATTAATGGGAGAAGGGTAATCGGTTCTTAGGATAAATCTTTAAGAAATAAATGGAGATAATGGGGGTTAGTAATTGGATTGATTGTTTGATAATTGAATATAATAATTATATTATTATGGGTTGAAAACCCTATATGCTCACCAGGCTCCCAAGCATGACCCTCTCAGTTTTCTTTGTATTACAGGTTATGGTACGAGAGCATAAGTTGGCTAACATAATGAGAGATTTTGGATTATAGGTCAGTAGTTATGAATAACTGTTGTAAGGTCTATTTTTGTTCCATTTATGCTTTTGGTCTGTATTGAACATGACATCCCGAGATTTTGTTATATAACGAAAATACATTTCTTTAAAGAAATGCTTTGATAAATTCCTATCATATTTTGTTTTGGGAACAAATTCCGCAACTCTTTTCTTTAAAAGATTACTTTGATTTTTAAAAACATGGCATAAACAAATCGGTCGTTTCTGGCCATGAAATTGGGGATGTCACAATATTATAACTCATAAGCTTAACATTGATCCTTTTTTCAGTCCAGTATACCAAAAGAGAAGAAAGATTGCACCTAAAAGAAACCAGATCATCCACGAAGAAGTAAAAAAGCTCCTCAAAACAAGAATGATCAAGGAAGTCAAGTTCCCAAAATGTCTAGACAATGTAGTCGTATAACAAAATAAGAACGTTAAATGGAGGGTAAGTGTGGGTTATACAGATATATAAATAAGGCTTGCCCTAAGGATCTTTTTCCCCTTCCACACATAGACTCCATGATATATGCTATGACTGGCCATGAGCTACTAATGTTTATTGATGCAATAACGAGATTTCAACATATCCAGATGGAACCATCTGACCAAGAGGATACCACATTCATTACCCCCAACATGTATATACTGCTATACCGCTATGCCATTTGGTCTTAAAAATGCAGGTTGATCATACCAAAGGTTAGTTAACCCGATGTTCAAAGACAAATTGGGGGACACCATGGAGGTCTACATCGACGAAAGCTGAAGATCACCTCAAGGATCTTGAAGATGCCTTCAACATACTAGACGAATATAGCATGAAGCTGAACCCTTCCAAGTGCCACTTTAGAATGAGCTCAGGCAAGTTCCTTGGATACATGGTGACTAAAAGAGGGATATAAGCAAGCTTGGAGAAAATAAAAGCCACCATCAATTTAAGATCCCCGTCCTCGACCAAAGATATTAAGAGACTAACAACAAGAGTAGCAACACTTAACAGGTTCATCTCATGATCCTCAGAAAGGTGCAAGCCTTTTGATGATATCTTGAAGAAGAAGAAAAAAAGGTTTGAGTGGACTAAACAACATGAATATGCTTTTTAGGAACTTAAAAATATCTGAGTTTTGAATCCTTGCTAGTGATTTCACTAGATAGAGAACCACTCCTCCCATACCTTTCAGTATAGTCTAACGATGTAAATGTAGTTTTAGCCAAGGATCTCAATGGGGAATAACATCCCAGATACTATGTAAGTAAAAGTCTCCTAGATCCTGAGACCAGGTATTCCCATCTTGAAAAACTAATACTTGCATTAGTAACTACTTCTACAAAATTAAGAAACTATTTTGAAACACATATTATACATGTGAGGACTAATTACCCTATAAAGAATGTTATGTGAAAAACAGAGATGTCAGGTAGGATGGCAAAGTGGCCTGTGAATTTAAGCGCATATGACATCAAATATGAACTAAGATTAGCAATAAAATCAGTAGCAAAGGATCTCAATGGGGAATAACATCTTGAAAAACTAATGGGGAATAACATCCCAGATACTATGTAAGTAAAAGTCTCCTAGATCCCGAGACCAGGTATTCCCATCTTGAAAAACTAATACTTGCATTAGTAACTGCTTCTACAAAATTAAGAAACTATTTTGAAACACATATTATACATGTGAGGTCTAATTACCCTATAAAGAATGTTATGTGAAAAACATAGATGTCAGGTAGGATGGCAAAGTGGCCTGTGAATTTAAGCGCATATGACATCAAACATGAAGCGGAGTTGGAGAGAAAAGAACTCCAAAAAGAATAAAGCATGGCAACATGGACACTCTTCACTCACGGATCCTCAAAATTTAGAGGAAAGGGCCTAGGGATCATATTAAAATTGCCGCAAAGGAACATCATACCCTAGGTAGTTAGATGCGAATTTGATTCAACCAACAACAAAGTTGAATACGAAGAATTGATCATGGGATTACAACTAGCCAATGATCTTCAAATCAAGGATCTTGAAGTATTTGTTGACTCCTGATTATTAACTAATCATTTTAATGGATCCTATGCAGTGAAAGGCAAAAGACTAGCAATATAAATACAAATCCTTAAAAAGCTGGCCTCCGAATTTGAAAATTTCGGCCTAAACCAAGTTCCAAGAGAAAAACGTTGAGGCAGACGCACTAGCCAACCTAGGATCTTCCCTTAAGATCCCTCTAGAAGTTAGGATCCCTATAACACATATATTAATCTAAGCGATAGAAGATCCCTCCAATAAACTAGATGATCCCAATCACCATGGTCAAACAACCGATGTGGAAATAAATGAGGATCCTAATCCTCAACCATTTCCCCATGATCTTGTTCATCAGAATCTCAACATTCAGAATCCCCCGCAATACTCTAAATCTTGGATCCAATCCATAGTGGAATATCTCCAAAATGGCACAATCCCAAAGAGGAATATATCGAGAAAGCATTCAATATGAGGGTCTCAGGATTTGTGACGATCCAAGGAGAATTGTATAAGAAATCCATGGCAGGTCCAAACCAATGATGCTTAGAAGGTTACAAAGCTATAGAATTCCTAAAAGATACACACGAAGGAGATTGTGGCAACCACATTGGGGGCAGATCCTTATGCTCCAAAACATTAAGGATCATATACTATTTTCCAAAAATGAAAAATGATGTTCTCTTCCATGCCCAAAAATGTGATGCTTGCTAGAGACACAACAACATCCTACATCAAACTGCAGAACTGTTGCATCCTATCATTTCCCCTTTGCCATTCATGAAATAAGGAATGGATATAGTTGGCAAGCTACCAGAAGCTCTTGGTGGAAAGGTGTTCATGCCACTAATGACAAACTACTTTTTGAAATGGATAGAGGATGAAGCCTTTGTTCAAGTACGAGACAAGGAAGTGCTCTCGTTTATCAAGCGTAATATCCTAATTAGGTTGGAGATCCCTGCAGAGATCATATGCGATAATAGATCCCAATTCATAAGAAAAAACACTAGAGAATTTTGCACTAGTTGGGAGATTAAAATGATAATGTCCACTCCTTTTCACCCTTAAGCTAATGGTCAAGCTAAATCCAACAATAAGATCATAGTCAACAATCTAAAGAAAAGGTTAAATGAGAAGAAAGGAAGATGCGTAGATGAACTTCCTCTCGTCCTATGGGCATATAGGACCACTTCAAAGGTTAGCCGTTAGCCAAACTTCATACTCCTTGGTGTTTGGAATGGAAGTTGCGATCCCTACTGAGATGGTGATCCCAACAACATTATATCAACTGCAAGATAAATAGAACAAGGATAGGATCCTAACTCAGGATCTTGACACTATTAATGAAGTCAGGGATCTTGCGAAGATCTGCATTGCTGCTCATTAACAGAGGATCACTAAAGCATATAACAAGAACATCAAAGTCAGAAGATTCCAGGCAGGTAACTTGGCACTTAAGGAAAACAGTCTAAAATACCAAGGATCCTCGTGATCCCTACTAAGATGATGATCCCAACAACAAGATATCAACTGCAAGATAAAGAGAACAAGGATAGGATCCTAGCTCAGGATCTTGACACTATTGATGAAGTTAGGGATCTTGTGAAGATCCGCATTGCTGCTCATTAACAAAGGATCACTAAAGCATATAACAAGAACATCAAAGTCAGAAGATTCCAGGTAGGTAACTTGGTACTTAGGAAAATGTTCTAAAATACCAAGGATCCTCGTGCAAGTAAATTAGTATATAAATGGGAAGAATCTTATCTTATTGATTCAAAAGCAGGAAAGGGGGCATATTGAGCGACCCTTGAAGTTAACGTCCTGACAAGATCCTGGAATTCCATCAACCTAAAAGCATACTTCATGTAAGTTATGTCGGTTATTTTCAAACAAACTCAAGGAACTCTCTTTATCCTCTACTCTTATCTGATTCTTTTTATTATTATGAAAGCCAATAGTGAATTAAGCATCGGAGGCGTGTTAGCCCGGTTAACAACCCCCACATACCACAAGCTAACATTTGCTTTGTGCAGGAAATCAAAGATCCTAACATTCAAGGATCCTAACAAGTAGGGATCGTGTGTGACATGCAACAACCAAATCTAGTGAAACAAAGTCAACAAATGTCAAATACTTCAACTTAACTTGTATTAGAAATTAGGAGAATTAGGATATCCCTTAATTTTTTAATTTTTATTGACAAATTATAATACAAAGTACCTCTGTGGATTGCCAATTATAAAATATAAACCCTAATTAGGGTAGTAACGTAACAAATCGATAATTCAGCTATATATTATTTGGGAATAAATAATACTCATAAAAAATGTAGTGGAGTTCATAAACGTAACACTAAGGAGTAAATTCATAGCAAAGGCTACAAACACAAATTTTTGGTGAATTCGTCACTAAATGCGACAAAGTCTCTACCCGGCTAAACACCCAATTTTTAACAGAACGAACCTGGAAATTCAACCTAACCTTCATGTAACATATTTTTATTTTGATAATAATGTTTGTTATAATAATTTGAATTTTTATAATTATAATTAAATATTTATACATCCTTTATACCATATTTATTTTATAAAAACACCATCATTTTTATAAAAAAAAAATGCAAAGTGTATAAAAGTTAGACTTTCTTTCTTTTATAAAAGATCACTAGTTACAAGGTTTACCTTCATCTTAAATGGACAGCCACTCTAACCCTAGACCAGCATACCCCCTCCCTAACCCACCCTACCCAGCCCCACCCTCCTTCCTCTCTCTCTTATACTTACGCCGAAAGGCCTTTCTTCACCACCATTCTATTCATTTTTCAACTTCTTCTTCAAGAAAGAGCTCTCATCTTCCGTAGATAAACTCTTCCAAGTGTTTCTTGAGTTTTTGGTAAGTATTTCCTTCATAATCTAGTGAGACTACACACTTATAAACTAGTTTCAATCCGTTTACACACTTTATCATGTGTTACTATTCATAGGATCTTCAAATCTTCAAGTTTTTTTAACTTGAATCTTTTCATCTACAACCTTTCATTAACCAAGAAAACACACACAAGGTGAGTTCATACCCCTCCATTATTGATTTTTTCATGTTTTAGGTGGAGAATACAAGTAAACTTGTATAACTATACAAGTTGTTACGCATTCTTACTTATATGATGTGTAAACGTGCTAAATACATGAAATAATGTTATTACCTAGAATTATCAACATTTAGATGTAAAATTTGGTTTAAAATACAAAACTATAAAAAAAAACAAGTATAAACATGCTATACGTTCTTAACAAAAAGTTATAAACACAAAACTATAAAAACTAGGATTTTTTATGAACCTAATATGACTTTTCAAGGAAAATGGTTAAAATCAAGTTATTACACCATTTTTGGGGGATATAAACCAAAATATATTATTTGGAACATATTTCTTGAAACTAGTTAAAAATACCAAAAATTTAGTTTTACAAAAACAAAACCTAACAATCTATCATTTTAGGTAAAAATCAAATATTATAATAAACTATAATATATATAGTTTATGGGACATTAACACTATTATGACACTTTTGAACAAGACCGATAATTATATAAAAGATTTATATAATTATTTTATACTATTTTAGTATCATAGAAAAGTTATAATTATACATACAACGGTTTTCATTACAACAAAATGTAAATGAGTTGGACCAATTTTTGTGAGTCAAAGTCTTCATCGTACCTACCATAGTACCTACAAAAGTCTTGTATTATAACCAGAATCTCTCGTAAGAGAGCATGATACTTGTGCGTAGATCTATATGAGACTGACAACCCCGCACCTAAGCTTCTTGCAACAGATAGAATGGCAGGTTTGCGGTGACAAATGTCTAACATTCTGACACCTGAAGAACGTTGTAACAGACCATCTATGTTTTAGCACAATTATAATAACTCACATGGGGAAACCAACGATACATTTAGTTTGCGGGGAAACATACATTTAAATGGTTGTATATAAGATTAAAACTATGTATTACTATTTTAAAGTATTAAAATACTTCAACATTTCGGTTTTAGGGTTCTAAGATTACACTCATTTAAAGGGAAATGGATTTTCTGGAAACGAACCCTATCATTTTACAAGGAAAGTCTTACAATTCTTCATACAAACTATTAGGAACCCACCAACTTAATTATTGACACTTTTCAAAACTACTTGTATTCTCAGGAAATCCGTAGAGCATGTAACTACAAGCTTTTGAGGATGGGGTGCTAAGGCGTCAAACAAATCTTTTTAAATCATCATATTTTAATTGGGTTTGAAACATACAACTCTTACACTAATGCAAAATTTTCAAATTATATTTATGATGGTTTTGTTTTGCTTGGATCACTATTATTCATTATGTTATAATACTATACATGAAGTCATCCACCCGCAGACATTTTCGCCATCCTAGTGTGGGGGTGTGACAGATCGGTATCAGTGCATTGTTTATAGTGAACTAAGCATATCAAACCATATAAGATATACAGTTATAAATACGATGGGGCTAAAATACTCTGACTAAAATATTTCGTACAAGTATACTTTTAAAATATAATGATACATACATATATATATATATATATATATATATATATATATATATATATATATATATATATATATATAAGTATAAGTACATACATACATACTTGAATGGTGTCATAAGAAGAACAATACAAAAGTAATAAGATAAGTTGAACAGTACGAGTAAGCCTAGGTGGTATGTAATTAGAACTTGGATAAATATAGCCTTATCAACTATATTTATCCGAGATGTGACTAACATATGTTTGGGAATAGTCGTGGTGAACAACAAGTCTAAAACGTATCAACACCCTATACAAAGAAACTCTAGAACTAAACATAAAGTTTAAAATACTATAGGAGTATTTTATGATACTATAGAACCAGACACCTAGACTCTTTATGTGTCTCATATACCTCTATTCTTGCACAGACGTTCTATTTTAATAATACCTTATTCACAACCATTATCGGGGACTTATCATCATTCCATCTTTAAACTTTATGGCATGAGAATGCCACCACACAGGAGTAACAGCCACAACAACACCAACACCACCAATGGACCCAACATGATCCAGACTATAGTGACTGTCGCATTGGTGGCCGCCACGACACATATCTATGGGAATGGAAACAAAAATGGAGCCGGAAGCGGGAACAGTGTCGACAACTCCAATTGTGGTGAAAGTCAAGGGCACCCATGAGTTTGCTCCTAGAAATAATTTATGAACTACAAGCCCATAACCTTCCATGGAGACGGTGGTTTTGTCACTTTGACAAGATGGTTTGAGAAGACTGAGTCTGTATTTGGAATTTGGTAATTCCCAAACGAATTTAAGGTTAAGTACGCGCCTTGTACCTTCGTCGACTCGGCCTTATCCTGGTGAAATGGACATGTTAAGACTCTGACACTCATTGTGCCTACTCTATGAGTTAGGAGGACTTGAAAGTCATGATGCTAGAACAATACCGCCCAAGAAGTGTCACACCCCAAAACCGAGAACGGCGGAAACGTTTTCGGGCGGAGGACGTCATGTAAAGTATCACAACAATGCAAAGTAGTAAACAAGCAACAACATCATCCATTGCATTAATAGTATAATTTTAATTACAAGTGTGTTCTTTTTGAGTATAAAAGAACATAATGAATATTCGAAATAAAATACGAGCTTGACTGCTCCGTCTTCACAAAACCTGGTTGTCATACTTATCTATTTGTGACCTGAGAATACAAGTTATTTTGAAAGCGAGTATCAGCAATAAAGCTGGTGAATTCATAAGTATTTATGTGTTTTTGATTTGTAAAACTGTAAAGAAAAAACTTGTAACTGTTTGGAGAAAAGTTTGTATAAGTATGAAAATGTTTGTAAGTAATTGTAAGCGTTTGAAAACCCTAGAAAATCCCATATTTCCTACTAGTATAAAAAGTATTCTTCTACGAAGAACCAACTATTTTGAAAGTATGCATCACTGTAAATGTGACGGGTTTTCCCTTGTATAACTATTATTATAATAAAACTATAGTCTACCTCATCGTTTATGTGTATGTGTCACAAAATAAAGGTAATAAGGAAAATAGTATATCTATATCAAATATATTCTACCTCATCGTTCATGTGAATGTGTCACAAAGTAAAGGTAAGAAGGAAAATAATATAATAACTAAAATTGTATCATTTTGCACTAGGATATTCACGACGTGGTAACTCGCCGAACAGTACAACCGTAGACACCCGTCGATGTGCATTTTCCCTACTGTAGCTAACAGCCTTGGAGGTGGAATGGTAAGTCCCGAAGCATATGTAATAGTATCTATGTAAACGTATCTATGTAATCGTATCTATGTAAACGTATCTATGTAATCGTATCTCTTCTAATTGTATGGAATCGTATCTCTTCATATAGTATGTAATGTATTCGTATTTCTGTAATTGTATTTCTATAATTGTATCTCATCATATAGTATGTATTGTATTAGTATATAGACTCATGAATAAACTAACTCTCATGTGATTCCTTGTACTTGGAGTAGTAAGTAGTATCTCCTAACTATACCTATTATAGTTACTAGTAATGTACGTGTATAACCAGAAGTATGCCTTTGCTACCCAAAGGTATTGAATTGACTGGTGAAACTTTTATGTTTATATATGTATACATGATATATAACTAATATTTAGATGACATTCGGACGAATAACCGATACCCTATGGCCACATCCAAACAAGGAAAAGGAATTAAAGCGAGCTAGTCGTCCTAAGTCCTTTAAACATTACTTATATAACTATACATATATCGGCATGCATTTGACAATATAAAAGTATAAAAGAATTTTTGTAAAACCTTTGAAAAGTTTAATAAATAAGAATTGATGACTTGATGTCAGTTTATAAAACGATTTCAAAGTGGTTTGTTAATTAAGATAGTTTTAAGTATAAGAAAACCTTTGTTTGAAACACAATTGTAACAGAGTTTGAAAGGAAACATACAGTATGTAGGACAGTTTGATAAAGAGTTTTAACATGTAAGAACGTTTGAGAAAGTCATTTGAAGTAATATGTTGGGTAAAACAGCTAAAAGTGTAGTAAATCCATTTGTCTGCTAGTTATTAATCACATGTGATTCATATAATAACTAGCATGATTCAACTTGTATACCTCCCCCCCCCCCATAAAAGCATTTGTAAACATTTAAAAACATTTAAAAGGTTAATTAAGGGGTATGAACTCACCTGTAGTGAGTGGATCGTATGGAAGTGTCGGACAAGTGCTAGGTGTCAAGTGAAGACTTGAACACGCACAATGATCCTAATAACATATAAAGACATATGTATGTATACAATTAGTGATTATAACACTAATTAGACAAATATAAACACCCTAATGTGTGGAAAACACTTTGGTCAAAGTGTTAGGTGGCCATTGGGTTGCAACAAAGGATTCCAAGGCATTGTTATTGAGTTTATAGTCTATGGACCATACTTAATGGAGTTTACGGCCCAGGGGAGTTTACTCCTGGCCGTAAACTCTCTAATGGGTCTCCATTTGAGGCTTAAAGGTAAAATTTCTTAAGTGGTTAAGTGTTCCAAGGCTAAACAAGAGGCTAGGTGAGTTTAAGGTCCAAGAAATGACCTTAACACTTCCCCATGAGTTTAAGACTATAAACTCATGATGTGAAGTACCATTTTGATGTTTGAGGTTCCTAGTTCAATGGTGGTTGTTTCTGGGCTAGGTTCTAGTCATTTGGAAGGACAATAAGGCATCATTGTACCCTTAAAGGGAGTTTACGGCCTTGGGATATCCTTGGCCATAAACTCTCATTCATCCATATATTCTTGATGTTTCTAAGCTCTAAACATGTTAAACCTAGTGTACAATGAGTTAGAACAAGAGTACTTACAATCTAGGAGCTTGAGTGGTCGGTTTTGGCCAAGAACACTAGTGTGTGTTCTTGGTGAAACTTGAATATCTACACAAATGGAATGATTTCATGGATGAATTCATGTAAGATCACTAGTTCATGTAAGATATCAACTAGTTATGGCAAGAAACTTACGAGTTTTGAAGATCGGGGATGAACATCGGGATGATACTTGAGAGTATTTGGGAGGAAATCAGCCAAGGGAAAGAAAGGAATGAACTAATAGCCAACCTTTCATCATATAAGGTGGACTTTACGGCCCACATGGAGTTTACGGCCGTAAACTCCATTGTGGTGGCCGTGAACTCCTTGTCAAGGTGTTTATGGCTGGTTCTTTGAGTTATAACTTCAGCAGATAAACCCTGACACTTATCCTTTAAGTGTACAAGGCTCAGAACACTCAAATAAACTCCTAATTGTGCTAAATGATAGCAGGAATGAGTTTGACTTTCAATGAAGTGTTTGACTGTAAAAGATAGAAAATTTCGGGTCGTTACAAGAAGCGAGCTTTAGAAACTTGAACAAGAGCATTGGAACCACACCATGATGGTTCCGAATTGACCACCTACACCACCAGGTTTAACGACTTGGTAGTTATGTGCCCCGGGATGGTCACCCTGGAAGCCAAGAAGGTGGAACCCTACATCTGGGGACTATCCCCCAAGATTCAAGGAATGGTCATATCTTCCAACCCAAGCACGTACGAAAGTTGCAAGCGTTTGGCACAAACTCATGTCGACCAGGGAGTCCGTCAAGGCATTATGACCCCCACACCTAAACAACCATAAAAAAAGGAGAAAACAAATGAAAGTTCGGGAAGAAGAAAAAGGACCAACCCAATCAAGAGCCTGTCAAGAGACAAAAAACCGTGGTCGTCCATGTTGCCACCGTCCCTGATGCCCCAGCACTAGTCAAACAATATGCTGGGACTATACCAAAATGCAACAAGTGCAACTTCCATCACAATGGAGCCTGCCGAGAGATGCACTACAACAATTGCAACAAGAAGTGGCATACTGCCCATTTCTGTAGGTTGCCAGCTCAACATATCACCCTGGCAACAAATGTCGGGGTGAGCCAAGCATGCTACGAATGTGGTGAGACGGGTCATTTCAAGAGGGAGTGCCCAAAGGCATTGAACAAAGATGTTAGATACGTGGGAAGGATTTGGAAATAGGGCATGAGGAGGCAATAAAGGACCCCACCATGGTTATCGGTACATTTCTCCTTAATAACTTATATGTATGCATACTTTTCGATAGCGGTGCGGAGAGGAGTTTTGTGAGCCACAAGTTTAACACATACTCAAACAGAAACGTAAGTCACTTCGTGAAATATTCACAATAGAAATGGAAAATGGTAAAACAGAATGCACTAAATATATGTACATAGGATGCACCCTAGCCTTAAAAATTCACTCCTTTAAAATTGAACTAATTTCGGTTATAATAAGGAGATTTGATGTTATCATTGGCATGGATTGATTAAGTCCTCACCATGCCAATATCATGTGTTATGAAAAGGTCGTTCGCCTTAACCTACTAAGTAAGGAAACCCTTGTCATCTATAGTGACAAACCTGACACAAAGCTCTGAATTGTATCTTGCATCAAGGCTCGACACTATCTGCACAAGAAGTACCACGCGTTCCTATCTCACGTTGTTGACGAGAAGAGAGAAGTGAAAGAGATCAAGGATATTCTAGAGGTATGAAACATTCTCGACGTATTCCCAGAAGACCGTTTGGGAGTACCACCCATGTGACAAGTCGAATTCAGAATCAAATTGATTCCTAGAGCCACCCCCATAGCCAAATTACCATATCGATTGGCCCCTGCCGAAATACATGAATTATCCAGTCAGCTGAACGAACTACTAAGTAAATGATTCATCAGACCAATTTTATCACCTTGGGGAGCAGTAGTCTTATTCAAAAAGAAGAAAGACAGATCATTCTATATGTGCATAGATTATCAGGAGTTGAACAAACTCACCCTCAAAAACCGACATCCCCTACCCCGAATCGATGACCTTTTTGACCAACTGCAAGGATCGATCTACTTCTCAAAAATTGATCTAAGGTTGGGGTACCATCAGTTGCGAGTGCAGGAGGAAGATATCCCTAAAACTCCATTTAGAACTCGCTACAATCACTATGAGTTCGTGGTGATGACCTTCGATTTGACTAATACGCCCGCAGTGTTCATGGACCTAATGAACCGTGTAGGCCGACCTTACTTAGATAAATTCGTAATGAAATTCATCGACGTCATACTAATCTATTCACGAAGTAAGGAAGAGCATAGTTAGCACTTACGACAAGTCTTGGAGATGTTAAGGATAGATAAGCTATATGCGAAGTTTTCAAAATGCGAATTCTGGATTCGAAAGGTGCACTTCCTGGGACATGTGGTCAGCGAGGAAGGGATACAGGTGGATCCCTCCAAAATCAAAGCAATTGAAAATTGGGAAGCGCCAAGGACACCGACGCAATTCTGCCAGTTTTTAGGCCTTATTAGCTACTACCGGTGGTTCATACAAAAATTTTCCAAGATCGCAAAGCCATTCACAACCTTGAGTCGGAAAGGAGTGACTTTTAATTGGGAGGATAAACAAGAAACTACCTTCCAAACGCTGAAACAAGCCTTATGCAGTTGTTCGATCTTGTCTCTTCAAGAAGGGACAGAAGACTTTGTGGTCTACTGCAATGTGTCAACTACACCACACATGACCTTGAGTTGGGAGTGGTAGTGTTCGCCCTGAAGATCTCGAAACCCTACCTTTATGGTACAAGGTGTACAATCTTCAATGAACATAAGAGTCTCTAACACATTCTCAATCAAAAGGAGCTCAATATGAGGCAATGACGTTCGGTGAAGCTACTAAATGACTACGAATGTGAAATTTGTTATCATCCAGGCAAGGCAAACGTAGTAGCGGATGCCCTAAGTCGAAAAGAATACTCGGTCCACCGAGTAAAATCATTAATCATGACCATCCATTCACAACTGTCCACGCAAATCAAGGAGGCGCAACTTGAGGCTCCTGAGAATGTCGCAAGTGAAGCCTTGCGAGTAATGGATAAAAACCATGGGGTCAAGGGTGATGGACTTACTATATTATGAATAGAATCTAGACACCGAAATTTGGTGGTTATAGAGACGTTATCATGGACGAGGCTCACAAGACCATGTACTCCATTCATCCTGGGTATGATAAGATGTACCTAGACCTCAAGAAACTCTATTGATGGCCAAATATGTATGTAGAAATTGCTACTTATGTGGGTAAGTGTTTGACTTGCGCCAACATCAAAGTAGAATACCAATAGCTCTTGGGTTTGCTACAGTAACCAGATATACCCGAGTGGAAGTGGGAGCGGATAACCATGTACTTCATAATTAACTTTCCCAAGACAACTGGTGGACTCGATACCATATGCGTGATTTCGATAGGTTAACTAAATCCTCACACTTTCTACTAATCAAGGAGATAGAAAAAATGGAGAAACTAACGAGGACATACATCAAGGAGATTATACGACTTCATGGTGTTCCAATATCCATTATCTATGACAGATATAGCAGGTTTACCTCATGATTTTGGCAATCACTACAAAAGTCCTTGGGAACCAGGCTTGACATGAGTACAACTTATCACCCTCAAACTGACGGGCAAAGCGAGAGAACCATTAAGACGCTGGAAGACATGTTGAGAGCTTGTGTGATAGACTTTTGTAAAGCATGGGATGCCTATTTACTGCTTATAGAATTCTCATATAATAATAGTTATCACACTAGCATTAAGGTTGCTCCATTCAAAGCCCTCTATGGGTGCAAGTGCAGATTACCTTTGTGTTGGGACGCGATGGTTGACACGTAGAAGATCGTTCAAGAAACTACATAGAAGATCGCTCAGATCTGTGAATGACTAGAGGCATCCCAGACAAAAGAGTTATGCGGATAAACGAGGAAAGCCCTTGGAATTACAGGTTGGTGACCACGTATGTTGAAGGTCTCACCCTGGAAAGGAATGATACATATTGGAAAACATGGGAAACTTAATCCAAGGTATATCGGGCCATTCGAGATCCTCGCCAGGATCGGCCCGGCGACTTACAGACACACCACTTAGATAGTTCCTTCCAGACATTTGACTTCTCTCCTTTTCTTATCCATTTCGATTTATCACCAAGATCTTGCATGTTAATATTAGACCCAAAACATCCAAAGAAAAGAAATAATCAGTTATTTTGAAAAAATCATCTTTCTCTCCTTCATCATCAAGGACATTAACCTTATGATGATCAGGTATAGAATGTGGTTTTGACTTATAGGATCTCTGGGCCGAGGTTTTGGCCTTCATATTAGGGTTGTCATAGGAATTCGGTGTCCTAGCCATATTTTGTATTTTTTTGTCTTCTTCCAATCTAATGATCTTAGTGCTCTGCTTCTCATCGATTCGTTTTCACGAAGTCATCACAATGTGCTTGTAGAATGGAGAATCCCTTTTTAGGCCCATCATAAAGGCCTCCACAACAGTTTCATGTTGATGTTTTGTATGTTCAGCGCTTCACTGCCGACCCTGCTTAAAAAGTCCCTTAAGGATTCTTTGGGATCCAAGACCACCTAGTAGAGATCATTAGTGATCATTTCGAATATTCTGCTGCTAGAAAACTGATTATTGAATAGCTTAACTAAGTGAGAAAAATAGGTAATAGGGTAGGGAAGAAAATTATGAATCCATTTTAAGGCTGAGCTTGTAAGAGTCGAGTCGAAGCCTTTACATAAACAGAATTACTTTAAGAGTGATGGAATGGGAATGATTTCCATTATATCTCTATATTGTGCTATATGATCTTCAGATCTATGGTTCCATCATAAGGCTTCATGTTGAGACTTTGGAACTTCAGTGTCAGCTATTGAAGGGACTAATATTGAGATCATGTGAAAGGTGGTTGATACTTCCGAAGTAGGTTGGACCATGCCTGGTACGCTTTAGATCATATGTCTTAGTTATTGGTGTTCTTTGGCCATGACTAAACTTATTCATGCATCAAGATCCATATAGTTAGTATTAATAATGTTACTGTTAAAGAAGTTACCTTTATTTTTGTTATTAGGGGTATTGAAGGCTTCATCAAGATCCTATGTCACATGAGTTTCGATGATTGGGATCACTCCAACAGTTAGGGTAGCAATGTATGTTGGAGTTTTTGATTCCAGACATTTCCCTAGGGATCCTGTATTGTTGAAATTCTGGATCATTGCTTGCAAGATTGAGGGTGTCACCTCATGGGGTTTATGGATCTCTGGCCTTATCCTTTCCACTTCCTCAAGCAGTGTTCTATTGTTTTCGTTTTGCTGAGCCACCTGTTGCATCAACATCTTCATCATGGAGAAGAGTTCGTTATTAGAGACCGAGGTAGGAGGATATTAGGATCCCATGGATCATGGAACAACTGGAGAGGTGTTCTTCTTTTGTACATAAGAATTTTTCCTTTTCCCAGAGAGTCTGCTTGTAGGGCTTGGAATATTTTTCAAGGGAATAGAAGGAACAGATGAAGAAGAAATGGTCGGCTATGTATACATAATTTTTTAGGATTATGTACACCACGACCCCACAGTGGGCGCCAAATTGTTTTGGTCAAAAATCAAATAAATAAATATCAATCATATTGAATGAGAGGTTGCGATGTTGTAGTGAAGTAAGTATTAAATTGATAAAAAAAATCACACAAGTGGTGAACAAGGAAAGCCCTTTATCCTTATTAGGATCTCCAAAACAAAACATTAGGAGGTGATAATAATCACTTGCCTTGTTTAATTGTACTGATTGAAATGTGAGTTATAGAAATGGAGGTTAGTATACGAGTACAAATGTTACATTTAGTCTTAATGTGTTTGTAGTGTGCATAATGTGTGTGTATTTATAGACTAATTTAAGTAACTAAAAGTCTGATATTTCTGGGATCCTGTTTAATAAGTGTGAACACATTGGTATGACTTGGTATGTTTTAGGATCAATTGAAATATAGCCGTTGAGTTTTGATAAGAAATAACAATAAAAATAAAGAGGATCCTGACATATGTTTTAGGATCCTTAGATGTCTTTGAGATCCAGGATCATGGATAGGATTGAGGATCGTGGCCCTAACAGTATCGAAATACCTGCTCTTATACCACTTGTAGGTACATTTGATTGAATAAAAAATATATATAATGAAAAATAAAAGAACAAGAAGATTATCACAAAGATGGTTTTCACTAAGAAAACTTCTCACCAAGAGAACAGGTGCACAAAGCAATTGCCACAAAATTGTCACAAAGACCTTATTAGGGTTTTACCCTAATACATGAATATATACTAATATATTCTAGAGAATCCCATCAATAAAGGGATTGATTGCAATATATCCTAAATATGACAACTGATCCTTATCACCAAGATATCAGATAAGTTATCTAAAATACAATATAATACTATAATTGCATACAACAAAATTACAACTCTATAAATCGTCACACACTGCTTAAAACTTGAAGTCTTACGCTAATGTTGTCATCGGTGCTGGTGGTCAGTGTGTATGAGTATTTTGACTCATCAGTTCATAAGTTTTCACCTTACATATAGTGACTAAGTTACTTGTACTCGTATTCTCAAACACAATTATGTAATTTACATTTCCCTTAATAATATTAAACAAGGTTGGTGATCATTATCAACGCCTAAGGTTTTATGCTGGAGATCAATCATGTCATTTTTATTTCACTTTCACATTCATATGGATTCCAACATCACAATCTCTCATACAATTTGGTTGATATTTCATTTATCATTTTTTGACCAAAACATGGCTGATTCAAACTTCTGTAGAAACTTAACATAATGTTCTAAACATTTAATATTTTTCAATTTTCATAATTCAAAGCAGCTAAGGGTTGAAATTCCCTTATAACAGAAGATAATTTATATTATGAAAACACAATGATAATGTATTAGAAAAAACTATTGATGAGAGCTAATATTAGAAGGGACACACTAACTATGGATATTATTGAGAATATTAGATAACCGTAGAATGTATTGTGTATATTTATTAGTCATTTCCATTCCTTGTATAGCTCCTTATTTCGTGGCTTTTCTGTTGTATGTAGTCCTATATATGTATTTCGTTGTATTGGTGAATAAAATGAATCATACATTCTGATTGGAATTCTCTATTACATGGTATTAGAGAATACCACATAGAAACTCTTTAATCCCTTGTACTCGAACCCCTAAAAACACCATGTCCGAAAAAGGAACCCCTACCCAGAAACCCGACTAATCGTGTAAGATGCTCCATTCCCAACAGGGATTAACTTGGGTGACTCGAACTATCAGTTGTGGGCACAGTTGATAGAAATGCGAATAACGGCACGTAACAAATAAGGGTTCCTCATCAGATCCTCCAAGAAACCAGAGACTGGCGAAAAACAAATTGAGAACTGGATCATGGACAATAACAAAGTCAAGTGCTGGCTCATCGACTTAATGAATCCCACGTTGATTCCAAGGTTCATTCGATTGAAGACTGCAAAGGAGATATGGGATGCGGTTGCGAAGACCATTGATGATGGGATTGACGAGACCCAACTGTTTGAACAAAACCGGAGATCATTGAGCACCTGACAGAATGGTCGGCCCCTTGCCGCATACTACAATGAACTTATCGGTATCTTCCAGGAGATAGATACATAGTTGATGGTCAAAGAAGATAACGTAACTCAGGTAGTATCCCTAAACAAATTACTAGGGCGTCTTCGTGTGCATATATTTCTAGCAGGCCTTGATGTGGAATTCAATCAAGCGAAGGGTGAGATACTGAGTAAAGACCCACCACTCAATCTTGAAGCATGTTATGCATTCGTACGAAAGGATCAAAGCCAAAGATACACCATGGATGAATGCAAACACGAACCGGATAGTATGGTCAACCTTGCAACTCAAAGCTGACCCGTGAAAGGAAAAAACTTGAACAAAAAAAACTCAAATCTCGTATGTGCTCATTGTGGAGAAGAAGGTAACTCAAAAAAAAGATGCTATGAGATCATAGGCTATCCCGAAAAGGTGATATTTTTCAAAGAAACCACGAAGGAAGGTAGGTCAAGCCACTATAGCTACGTCAAAAAATAACAAGACCACATCATTTGCAGGCCACACAGAATCACACGACAATCATGATATGTCAAACAACATTAAAAATAAGAATAATTCCTGCATTATTGACACTGGGGCGACAGATCATGTGACCAACGATCCGCTAAAACTGTCAACTCGATCTCTTCCAAAACAGTCCATAATCAAAACTGCAACTGGAGGAGTTGCAGATGTTACATTTGCAGGATCTACTCAAGTATAAAAAACAATGAACCTTGATACTGTTCTTGTTGTCCCCTCCTTATCATCAAATCTCCTTTATATTAGCCAAATTATAGACCAATTAAACTGTTATGTAACTTTTTCGCAAACCAATTGTATGCTTCAGGATATAGCAATGGATCGGATAATTGGATATGGTATTAGGAAGGGAAATGTGTACTATCTTGAGGAAGAAAAGCATGTCGCAACTCACAATACGAAAGTAAATCAAGAAAAGAAATCACTTCCTTGGTTATGGCATCGTACATTAGGTCATTTATCGTGTACTTATTTAAAACAAAATTGAAACCGGATATTTTTTTTGAATGAAAAACAACTTGAATTTAATTGAGGTGTGTGTAAGATGGCAAAAAGCCATCGGTTTTCATATCTTCCTAGTGAAAAAGGCCACTGTTCCATTCATGGTAGTGCATAGCGATGTTTGGGGCCCCGCAAAAATACCTACACCTAATGGCTTTCGTTACTTTGTTACCTTTATTGACGAATGTAGTTGTATGATCTTCATTTCTCTCTTAAAACACAAAGGAGAAGTATGCAATGCATTTAAGGACCTATATGGGGTGGTAAAATTGCAATATCAAAGTTACCTTATGGTGCTCCAATCCGATAATGGAGGCGAGTACATAAATCAAGATATGGAGAGATTTTGCAAGGAAAAGTTAATTAGGCATCAAACTTCATGCAAAAATACACCACAACAAAACAGATTAGCAGAACGAATAAATAAATAAATTTTGGAGATTGTTAGGGCTTCTTTATTCAACATGTAAGATCCAAGTCAATATTGGGGTGAGGCGGTTCGGGCTGATGCGTACATCATGAATCGAATTCCATCAAGAGTTATCTGTTTTAAAACTCCCCTACAACAGTTACATGAAATAATAAATGTTCCAATGGTTCCGAATCTCGAACCACGTATCTTTGGGTGTACGAATTATGTGCATCAAAATACCAGGAAACTTGAACCATGAGAAATCCGGTGTATCTTTCTTGGATATGCAAAATTCAAGAAGGTTTATCGATGTTATGATCTAAAGGAAAAGAAGATATATGTCACTCGGGATGTTTAGTTTCAAGAAAATGTATCATTTTTGAACCCAACTACTTCCCTTAGGGGGAGATGACGATGTCTAATGATGGAAGCATCCGTGAAGTGGTAACGGAGGTTGATAACAATAACGAGAACAGGGGTGAAGAAACTGGTGAAGGTGTGAACTCACCTCAAGATAAAAATAACGAGAACAGTGAATAAGAAACTGGTGAAGATGTGAACTCACTTCAAGATAGTCCATTGAACTTGATCCCAACAACCGTGGAGCCAGATCCGAATCTGTTGCAAGGTATCTCACCTACTCCTGTATCTGTTACTCCTGATCTTGATGTTGCACAGGAAGAAACTATCGAAGCTAGGTACCCCGTAAGGAAAAATCAGGGGGGGGTCCCTAAGAAACAGTACCAGCCAGAATTTAAGTCAGGATCCAAGTACCCTATTAATAATTACGTCTCCTCCCATAAGTTGGCGAAACCACAAAGAACCATGATAGAAGTGTTGTCAACGGTAGTTATTCCAAATAATATATATGAAGCTTTAAAAGACTTGAGATGGAGGAACGTTGTAAATGATGAGTTGGATGCATTGCAACAGAGTGGTATGTGGGATGTAGCCTTAAGACCCAAAGAAAAAAGATGGTAGGGTGCAGGTGGATCTTCACAGTTCAAACGAATGCCGAAGGAAAGATTGAAAGGTATAAAGCATGACTTGTCACGAAAGGCTGTACGCATAAATATAGGGTAGACTATGGTGATGTGCTCGCTCCGATGGTGAAAATAAATACTATTCGAATTCTCGTCTTGATTGTTGCCAATAAGAACTGGCCGTTACGTCAGTTTGACGTTGAAAGTTCATTCCTAAACGGCACACTAGAGGAGGAAGTGTATATGAATCCAACATGTAACGTCCCCATTTCTGGTATGTTATTTAAACGTTTATTTTTCTAAGTATTCAAGAGGGACTCGAAGAGTCTGTTTCCCAAATCGTCGAGTAGAGACGGGATTTCGAGCACGTGAAAGTGGGCGAATTGACGAGTCCATATCCTGGACTCGGCGAGTCCGCCAGTCTGGAAGAAACCGTAGATCCACAAGTTTTTCACCCTCTATAGTCCCCCTTATGCACCCAATCTGGCCTCCCTCACCCTCAGAACGTCTCATAGCAACACCTTAACCTATCTTGAGTGTTTTTGGGCATTTTTGTGTAAAGAGTGAAGATTGGAAGAAAAGAGGAAGGCTAGATCCAAAGGAGAAGAAGGGAAACAAGATCTTGCATCCATTTTAGAGTCATTGGAGGTATTAATCGGACTCTTTCTTTTCCTTGGTTGTTTCTCTTTAGAAATCTCATTTAGGTTACCTTTTTGCCCATTTATGTACTTAATCTAGTAAGGGAGCTTGTGTAGTGGTATAGCTTTCAGATCTAATCATATTTCTATCCCAAAACCCAGATCTAATACCTTTATTGAACCTTGTTGCATATAAGCCCTAGATCTAACCTTATTCATGCATTTTTAAGCCTATAAACCTCTTTAGGAGTATTTGTGCATGTAAAAATGGAACCTTTACGTGCAAACCAAGCCTTAGGATCCCAGATCTATCAGTTGGATGCGTTGGTTTTGAGCAGAATCGTCTGAATAGTTATTGCATGCATGCGACTCGACGAGTCATTCTTCGGACTCGGCTAGTCGAGTTGCGAGACCAAGACAATCTTCATACCTCTAGATCAAACTCGACGAGTTGATCATACAACTCGGTGAGTCACAGCCAGAGTGTTCATTCGTTGAAGGAGGACTCGACGAGTTGTTCATACAACTCGGCGAGTCAGATGCAGATTGACTGAGTGATAGCATTGAAGAGGAACTCGACGAGTAGTAGCGAGCAGAAGCAAGGAAGTGAGGGTGAGGACTCGACGAGTTGTTGACCCAACTCGACGAGTCAAGTAAACTGTATGTTGACTTTGACCAATAGGATTGACTTTGACCAGGGGTAAAATAGTCATTTTACCCTCAGTATAATTATCAGTATTTGATTCAGTGTGTTATGGAAATTGTAGCCGGGGAGATACTGGAGCAGCAGCAGACAGTTTCCAAAGCAGTTCATTTACCAGCCCGTTTACGAGGTGAGTTTCCTTCCAGTAGGAATGGGTCTAAGGCACAATGCCGACCTGTTTAGCTAGTAGTAGTTTCTGGACTTCGATCCGATACAGTTTTTAGTATGCTTGATGCCTCCGTGGCTCAGACAGGATTTATGTGTTATATGTTGCGGGTTACGGTCCGATGCAGTATGCAGTTTATGTGTTCATGCTAGTTGATATGTTTATGCCATGCTATGTTATGCTCAGTCAGTTTCCAGACTTCGGTCTGATGCACTTAGTTCCGGACTTCGGTCCGATGCAGGGTACAAGGTCCCAATCAGTTCCGGACTTCGGTCCGATGTAGTTTCCGAACTTCTGTCCGATGTAGTTTCCGAACTTCTGTCCGATGCAGAGTGCAAGGCCCTGGTTAGTTCCGGACATCGGTCCGATGCAGTTTTTGGACTTCGGTCTGATGCAGTGGGCAAGGCCCAGTATGTGTATATATGTTATTGTATGGTATGTGGTAGTTTGGGGGAGCTCACTAAGCTTTGTGCTTACAGATTCAGTTTCGGTTTCAGGTACTTCCGCATGTAAAGGGAAGAGCTCAGGATGATGACATTGCACACACCACAACTTCAGCTTTATTCCTGGGTGTTTTGTTCAGATACTTAGATATGATTTGATACAGTTTTTGATACGACACTTTTATTATGGCTTTTGAGATATCCGACGTATGGTTTTATTATATGGTATTATGTGTTATGACTTTTATTATTATTTAAAAACAAAATTTTTGGATCGTATTTTAGGGATGTTTCACAACACCTGGAATAAATTATTGAGATAAAGTATGCAAACTAATGAAAGCACTGTACGGTCTAAAACAATCTCCCTGGTCTTGGTTTGGACTATTTTCCAACTTCATGAACACCGTGGAGTACAAATAGAGCAATGCAGACCACACGCTCTTTGTGAAGATACATGGAGAAAAAAAACGACAGCTCTAATAGTATACATAGATGATATGGAAGTAACTGACAACGATCATGATGAAATAAAAAAGCTACAGACAATTTTAGCTACTGAGTTCGAGCTGAAGGATCTTGATCAATTGAGGTATTTTTTGGGTACTAAAGTTGCAAGATCGCAACATGGTATTACTATGTGTCAACGAAAGTATGTACTAGATCTACTAGCAGAGACCGGCATGCTTAACTGTCAGCTAGTAGAAACCCCGATTGAAGTGAATCATGGTTTAAGCTTACAAACCAGTCAAATACCCGCAAATAAAGAAAGATACCAAAATCTAGTGGGAAAATTAATCTACTTAGCTCACACACGTTCAGACATAGTATATGTGGTGAGTGTTGTAAGCAAATTCATGCATGCACCTAATGAAGATCACATGAAGGCAGTATACATAATTCTTTGTTATCCTAAAGGGTGTCCTGGGAAGGGATTATTTTTTGGAAAGAGTGACAGTCAAGGTGTTCATGGATATATAGACAGAGATTGGGTCGGAGATAAGTCAGATGGGAAGTCTACCTCGGGTTACTTCACATATGTGTGAGGTAATTTGGTTGCATGGATGAGTAAGAAGAAAAAGGTGGTGGCCAGGACAAGTGTTGAAGCTGAGTTTCGGGGTATGCTACATGGGATATGCGAACTACTATGGATCAAAAGGATTCTAAGGGATCTTGGAATTAAAGTAAACAAGCCAATGAGTTTATACTGTGATAATCAAGCTGCTGTTAAGATTGCAAATAATCCTATACAACATGACATAACGAAGCATGTAGAGATTGGTCATCGTTTTATAAAAGACCATTTGGAGAAGAAAACAATTAAGATGCCATTTGTAAATTCTGAAGACCGGTTAGCTGATATGCTAACTAAATCGGTATGTAAGAACACCTTCCACAACTCTCTAGACAAGTTAGGAATGACAAACATACATTCTTCACCTTAACGGGGAGTGTTGACGAGAGCTAATATTGGAAGGGACAAACTAATTACGAATATTATTGACAAGATCAGATAACCATAGAAAGTATTGTGTATATTTATTAGTCATATCCATTCCTTGTATAGCTCCTTATTTTGTGGCTTTTCTATTGTATGTAGTCCTATATATGTATCTCGTTGTATGGTGAATAAAATGAATCATACATTCTGATTGGAATTCTCTGTTACAAAAACATATAAAATTCATACAATGTTGGTATTAATCGAATCACATTGGTATACAAACCTAACACACGGGTCTACAATTTGCATGTTTTGAGTTTCCTAATATTCAGAAGTTTACTCGTTTGAATTTCTCGGTTTTTAAAACGCATTGTTTATGGGCTAAAGAAATTATTGAAATTTGTTTTGAGAATATTAGAAAATATATTATTCATTGATATAAACCAAACCCGAATTTCTAGGTCTTTAAGACCCATTATTTCTGGACAAAAAAAATTATTTTCATCCACATAGAAAAAAATTTGTTTTAAGTTTGTTAGAAAATATATTACCAGTTGATATAAACCGAACCCAAGTCATACAACATAAAACAGAAAAACATAATCAAACGATATCATCGTAATCCAAGCCATATGTCGATGAGCTGTTGTTTGAGGCACATATAAATACACTTTCCTCAAAACTGCTTTTGTATTTAATGTCGGTCTCAGAGGATACACAGTCGAAACGGTTCTTCACGATTGTCAACTGTACTAGTAGAGGATGGGAGAGAGAAAAATGGTGTGTGTTAGTTCTCATTTCTAACTTTCTGTGTACTAGAAGATAATATTTTTACAGAAAATAAATGGTAACTATTATAGTGATTAAATAGGTTTTAAGCAGATATTTGTAGCGCTATTATGGTGATTAAATTACTTAAAACATTTGTAACCGAAACTTGCGTTTAATATGGTTTTAAATAAAACAAATGAAACCAAAAATATGTTTAATTCTTTTAAACAACATCTATTTTCATCACCAACATTTTCCTAGTCATTCTGAATTTTTCATTCATACAATCACGGTTTTAGACATTCAAGATACTGTATTTATGTTTCAAAACGGATAAGAACCCATTTGTTCCAACATATCCACGTATAATATGGCTTACAAAGAAAAATCATCGCTTCTTTATAATACAAAATCCATAACATTTTCATCATTACATTGAAAGAAGTGGATCATAAACATTTATCTCGTTGGTTTAAAATAGTTTTCTATTCTTGACCAAGTCTTTTTGCAGGGTTATTTGAGATTTTAAAAAGGATAAAAATCAATACTTTTGTAATAAAACAGCGATATAATTTGACTTCGTTACATTGGACAAATAGTATAAATGATTTATGCTTCGCTACGCAAGGAGTTCAGAAACTCCTAGGCTATAACTTATATAAAAACCCTTCAAATTTTATACCAAAACAAATGACCATATAGACTCAAATCAGAGTCACTTTAGAGCAAACATATCAAACTAGTAGTTAGATTATACTCACTCCAGCAGCTTCCTGTTCATGGTTTGTCAGGAGAGGAAAGAGTCACTTTGTGCCCTTTATGACTCGGACCAGAACCACGGATGATGCCTTTGGTCAGGACATGAAGATGAAAGACTTTCACAAAATTAATATCATCCACTTTTATTGCTGACAAACCGATCATTTCATGCGATTGTGTTCTCAATCCACTCGATCCTCCACTTTCCAAACGATTCAAATTTGTTTTCAAAATGACTTGAGGAAGAGTTCGGGCAGCAGATAAAATATTTGGCTTGCCCATCAGGAACAAAACCAAGAAGAACATCAAAGAAATAGATGGTATCATAGAGATAGCCATTTCGTGATGCCAAATGATTTGAAGGTTGAGAAGTTGTACATAAGGAGTATCAAAGAAGTCTAAAAGTACAACAAAAAAGTGGATCCATCAATTGGTCCATATATGCCGAATAAGTTCGTGATGGGCTTGATTGTTATTTTAGATAAATTTCTTTCTAACTGTCCCGTCAAAAAAGTCAATTATGTAAACGTGTTGTGTGTTTGTGCATGCCTTACAAAAACCACAATAGATCCATGTTGTAGGGTGGGGGGTGGAGAAGGTCTAACTTCTAAGAACCACCCATACAAAAACTTTATGGAAAAAGTTTATGCCTTATTTATGTATTATCATATAAACACCTTCTATGCTTTTTTAGTCCGAGGGATTCTTACATAGCCTCCCTATCAAAGATCAAAACTATTTCATTCGGACATGGTGTGTTAGATTTTGGCTAATTTCAGTTTGATAGCCTTGGCATGTTGGAGACGTTGGTCATGATTAGATTAGACAGCGAAGGAAGACTTCTAACGGGATCTGTAAATCATGGTCAAACAATAGTTCAAGACTTAACGGTTCATGACATATAATACATTCTCGTCCATTCCCTAAAAACTCCAATAGATATCAAGAAACAAAAGCTAAATTTTTTGTTTATAAAATCAAAGTGGAGTTGAATTATTCTTCCCCACAATTACTGTAATATTAAGGTTTAATCAACTTGATTCGAGTATTTACGTATTAAGATTAAGATGTATTATTGGACCATTACTAACTTTACTAGAATCCAATTTGCTTACAAGAATATTCTAAAACAACTCATTAATTCTTTTTCAGATTTATGTCTTTGTAGGTAACATTATGCCGACAGATTTTTTTTGAACGGAAAATGCAATGATTAGTTAAAAGGCTGCGGATTATGGTCCATAGTTGTCTAGTTTTTTTTTTTTTTTTTTTTTTTTTTTTTTTTTTTTTTTTTTTTTTTTTTATGGAATGGATACTATTCTAATCAGGGTTTTAGGCCCAACATATGTTGACAATGTAATTTGGAGTATTGTTATAAAAGCTTTCAATTTTACAAAAAAACATAGTTGCACAAATCTCTAATCGGCCGCTAATTGGTGGATTAGTGATTAAGAATTAATCGGTTAGGTGGGGATTAATCGGAAGATTAACCGTGGACCATATTATTAAGAAAATTATTCAAAAATTTATAAATCTAATTTTAATCCTACAAAAAAGCAATAAATCGACGATTAGGTCCAATTAGGCCCGACTTTGACCTGCTTTGACCAAACTCGATTCAGTCCGATTAAGTCTGATTAGGTCCGATTAAACCCGATTAGGTCTGATTAATTCCGAATTTGACATGTATTGATCAAACCCGATTAGCAATAAATCTCATCAGTGGAGATCCAATTAGCGATTAATCGGCCGATTAGGTCGATTTCTGCAACACTGATAAAAAATATTCGTCAAACGTTCACATTTGTTGCGTTAATGTCCTAACATTCGGGAATATTTGTTTAATTTTGCCCTTTACCCGGTTTTTACATCCTACACCGGTAATCGAGCCTATGTGGCATTGACTTTGCAAATTCTTACTGACATGGTTTGCACATAGACAATCACTTTCATTAAGAGAAAAATGTTGGAAGAAGAATGAAATGGGGTCGAGGAGGCATCGAACCTAAGCCTCCTCCTTACATAGGTAATACCTCACCGTTGCAACACTTTTCATGTTATTATTTCTTGCAATGATTTCTAATAATTATAAAGATTGAAATAAAAAGAGTAAAATGTCAATAGAAAGACTAAAACATGGGGCATCTACCTAACAAAAGCGCCAACTAGGCTAGGAAGGATTGCATATTATTATTATTATTATTATTATTATTATTATTATTTGTTTTGGAAAAACAATTGATCAAGTGTAATTCGACCAAATTGTATGAGAGGTTGTGGTGTTAGTATAATGTAAGCATCAAATGGTAATCAAAGTGTAACAAATAAGTTACAAGGAAAGCCATTGACCTTTGTAGGATCTCCGACATAAAACCTTGGAAGGTGATAATAATCACTTGGCTTGATGTGTATTATTGATTTTAATATGAGGTTACAAAGACTATGAAAGTAATACGAGTACAAGAGTAATGTTATGGTTAATCGTGTATGTTGTGTGTAAGATATGTGTGTTAGATACTTGTGTTATTTATAGTCTAGTGTAAGTAACAAGAAGTCTGATAATTTTAGGATCCTCCGGAATCAGCATATGAATGTTATTTGACATGGTATTCCGGGTCTTTTGCCTAGTTGAGATGACTTTTCGTTTAGAATGGGTCTTGTATTGAATAGTTCTACACATGTAAGAAAAATAAAGAAAATATAGTTTTTACAAAGTGGTCATAGTTAGGATCCTGAGATATGTTTAAAGATCCATAGGTTTCAGGAATATTTAAGGATCCTGAATATGAGTTAAGGATCCTGCCCATAACAATTGCCCCCAAATTTGTAACACGCTAGTGTTCAAGTACTTGTAAATTCATCCTTATAATTTTAATTCATGTCATTTTGATCCCTGTAATAGAAGTAAGTAGCCATGAGAAGCCCTAACGGTAAAACCGTAATTTGGAAGGAGTGGGAGTACGCCATGCGTACGTGTGTACGCTTAGCGTACTAGGGCGTACGTCAATGTATGTGAGGTGTACTCGTCAGATGTTAAAAACCCTACTTTTAGTGTTGAGCCCTATCCCGCTTATAACCCCATTTCCCTCACCCTCTCAGCCTCCACCCTCCACGAGATGATCTTGCAAGCACTATCCTCTGTGTGAATTGAGCTTGAGTGAGTGTGTGTGTGTTCTTGGTGTTGAAGAAAGAAGAAAGGATTCTTTGAGAAGCTTTACTCTAGGATTCAAGCTTGTAGATCTGAGATCTTCGTCTCTTTGGGAAGCTCCAAAAGGTATAACGTATTGAACTTTACTTGTATTCTTAGAGATCTAGCCATATGGAGTTTTTTGAGTTTTGTTCCTTTTTCTTGACTTAATGAGTAAATGTTACTCTAAGACCAAAGGAGTTGCCTTTTTAGAAGATTTGAGTTGTGTTAAGTCATAAAAATGCTTTCGTGACTTACTTAGTGCTTGCAAGCAATGTGTAGAGGTCTTTAGTGGTTAAGACAAACTAGGAGGTTGGTTTGGGTCTTAATGATGCATGCCTAACCATAAAGTTGGAAACTTTATGGTTAAGAGCACCTTCCTAGACTTGGATCGGGATTTTAGACGTTTAGACTGAATGGATTAAGCCTTTATTCGAAAATTTTCATGGCCACCGCGTACGATGGGTGTACTAGGGCGTACGTTGAGCATAGGTGGTTATCAGCAAGTTTCTTGGTCAAGGCGGAGTATGTTGCGCGTACAGCTAGGTACGCCCCGCGTACTCAATCTGTTGGGTTTAGCAAGTTTGGGTTTCAAGTTTGGGCCACCTTTTTGGGCTTAGATGCTTAGGCCATTATTAGACCATCTAAGTATTGGTGTTTTGGGCTAAGTGAAGGGATGAACTGTAGGGTAAGGCCCAAGTAAGAATTTAGGGCCCAATTTACAAAATTGGGCCGAATATGGGCTTCGAGTGATTACTTAGTTTTGGGCCTTTTGGATCAAGATTTGGGCCGTGGTCTTAGCCCAACTAGGGAAAGGGTAAATTCGCCTTTTACACTAATTATGGACTAATAGCTAAGGGTTGTAATCCAGTTATTGATTGTACGATTATTTTTATTATTATAGCGCGGGGATTTTAGTGAGCCAACGGCCGGAGACTTTCAGTGTGATTCAATAATGTGAGGTGAGTTTTCATCACTGTACTTACAAGTCGAAGGCACCAAGGCCGGACCATTGGTTGATAACCTGATATTTTGTTGATATGTTAAGTACGGAATACATATGCATGCTAGTTTTGATGTGCTAGTCTGGTATATATCTGTAGGACGACCTATAATACTGTCTGATTATCTATGTATATTATTATCTATTATATGTCGACATATTTCACGGGTTAGGTTAAGGTTTTACTGCTCTGTGCGTGTGCGGTAGCCAACAAACCCTGGAGCAAGCCAAAAATAAGCTGAGGACCGGGAAGGGAATGCCAGACTCGTACTGAGGGCTTATGTTACATTCAAAATTCACAAAAACTTTAAACTTTAAAAACAATCCTAAATCATAACTTGTTTACAAAATAGTTTTCCAAAACATGTCAAATATCAGAGTTTTTCCTAAAATCATAAACAGAACATGATGAGGTGCATGATCAAGCTTTTGCCTTCCTACGATAATCTTAGATAGCTGAAACATAGCCCAAAACTGTAAGCCCAAAGCTTAATGAGTTTTCCCCAAAATAACAACACAATACAAAACCAGAATAATAACAATAAACAACATGCCTATATTGTTGAATCTATATGCCCAAGAGTCATTATGGAGTGATATTGCTAAAAATATATGATCATATAGGGTCACACCTTTATCAAGTTGGCACATTTTGTATATTTATTATTAATACGATTATTAATAAATAATATCAATTCTTATATTTAATTTGGGAATAATTATTGTTTTGTGAAAATAATAATTATAAAAGAGTATAACTAGTTATTATTTCATATGATATGAATTAATAGGTCGTGCACAACCTTTTGGACTAGTTGGATTCCTTTGTCTTTTACATAAAGATAATGTTTATATTTTATAAACTTTGATTTTATAAAAATTGAAGAATATTTCTTATAATTAAAGGTATGGCCAAAAATATTAAACAAAGATAGAGGTTGCTTTTCAACCTCCATGCTTTGTCTTCCATGCTTTTAAAGGCTATAAATACTTTAGAGTATTTTAATGTAAAGCCCTTACATTGCATGGAGTATATAAAGAGTGCCTTATGCATGAGAAACCAACACTTCTTCTTCTTCTCTTTTTCTCTCTTAAAACTATGGGCATGAAAGGGGTTGGAGCTCTCATTCTTTTAAAGATTATTCAAATCTTTTGGTGGCTTAAAGTGCTTATTTTTTAGTGATTATTTTAGTTAAGCACTTAAAGGCTTAAGAAGCACTTTATACAAGAAGGAACTAGCATTCCAAGTGCCTTAATCTTGATGGTGGAAACTTGTAGAGAAATCATATTCTTTAATTTTTGATATCTTCATCAACACCCCAAACCAAGTTAGTTCAAAGGATTCAAAGGTTATCTCTAAAACATCATATGGTTGTTTTAATATCATTCTAACCTCTATAAATGGATCCATGATGGTTTGATTTTGTTATGAACTAAAAATAAACTTGTTATTTTTTAAAGTCTTCCGTTGCCGGTTTTTGTGAAAAACGAATTTATATTTCGTATCAAAATGCAACATACAAAGCCTTCAGTCTGACTGGAACGCCCCACTGGCCTACAGTCTACCTGGTACGCTCACAAAACCTTCAGCATGACTGGTACGCCACATCGGGCCTTCAGCCCATCTGGACCGTTCTCCGAGGCTTTAGCCTAACTGGTACGCCTTACTGGCCTTCAATCTATCCAGGATGCCCATGGTCTGTTGGCCTTCAGCACAAAGTAGGTCTTCCTCAACCCAACCACTCCTACATCGTGTTGACACACACACACATACATACACACACACACACACACACACACATATATATATATATATATATATATAACAAATAATCATACAATTAAACAGCCAATTATAACAAATAGACAGATCTTACAGATCACTCAAAATAGCATCATCCTATCTACCAGGATACAGATCTAACAGATCATTACCACACTCGTCATGCAATAATCAAGATAACAGTCAAAAAGGGTCGGCCTTGGTACCTTCCACCCAACAAGTATAGTGAGGAACACCCACCTCACACTACTGAAATCACACTGGAAGTCTCCGGCTGCTAGCTTACTAAAATCTCCGCACTATCACAACATAAAATCATCCAATCAATACTTGGATTACAATTTAAGTTGATAGTCCAAAATAAGGGTAAATGGCTATTTTACCCCTTATTCCAACAATTAAATAACCATCCAAGGCCCATTATTGGCCTAATTTTCTAAATTGGGCTCAACTCCATATTGCCTTTTCCTAAAGGCCCAATCCTTCACTTGACCCTAAACATCAACACTCAGATGGCCCAAAGAGGACCCACAAAGCCTACAGACTGAGTACGCGGGACGTACTGATCTGTACGCTAAGCGTACACACATTGGGGCTTGTACAATGCGCGTACTGGCTTATACGCCCATCATACTCCTCTGTTAAGCCAAAAATCCAATTAAGCACTTAATACCTAAAGATAATGTCCCAAAACATAGATCTGACTTTCATGAGCTAAAATAACATGTAAGGTTGCTAACTTTACGTTCATGCATGGCTACATGAAGCGATTTAGCTTAGCAATGACTTAATGAACGGCTTAATGAATGAAAGATTACCAAAACCCCATAAAGTTGGCACCTTTATTCCTAGAAAACCTCTAATAAGGTCAGATCTAGAGAAATGATCCCAGCAAGTCGACCCAAACCATAAATCCATGAAAATGGACCAAAGTGAACCAAATCAACCCATAAAGGAAATTAGACATTGACAAGTCAAGGTTTGAACTTTATACCTTGAGAAGCTTGTAATGTGATGGAGAGTTTTGGATCTTAAATCTCCCACCAAGCTATGATCTTCACTCCCTTCTTGGTTCTTCAAAGATGGACCTAAAACAACACAAATTTCACTTCAAAATCTCAAAGATGCAAAATGGAGGCTAAGGGGATGATTAGGGATTTCTAAAGGTTGAGGGGAAAATGATTAACCCAACACTAAAAGGTTAAGGATGAGTATTTAGGGTGCAACACCCTGCATTAGTGTTTCTGAAAGATACATGTACGCCCAACACACTATAGCATACGCCCAGTATACGTACCCGCTTATACCAATCCAAGACTAATCAGTATGTTGATAGTACCAAGTGGTACTCCCTGCGTACCAACTTAAAGCGCCAAAATGCCAAAATGGCGTACCAAGGGACAAAAGCATAAATACAAAAAATCGGGGTGTTACAGCTTACTCATATTCAGTTTGAGGACTGATTTGGGCGGGGAGCAAGCCTGACATAAGCTGCGGGCTGAGGGCAAGCCAGACATAGGTTGTGGGCTCAGGGGTAATCCAGTGTGTTAGGTGTTGACCCATTGGATGTTGTTATTGTATAGGTGCTATTTTTTCGGTGTTGGTATTTTAGGGGAACTCACTAAACTTTGGGCTTACAGTTTTGGATAATGTTTCAGAGGATCACAAGAAGGTGAAGGCGTGATCATACACCTCTTCATGTTTTGTTTTATGATTTTTGGAAAACTCTGATATTAAACCTTTTTTGAAAACTATCTGTAAACAATGATGATTTATGGGTTGTTTTAAAAGTTTAAAATTTTCATGAATTTTATGGATGTTACAAAATTGTACCTACAAAATATAACCATTAGTGTTTAGATATTTAAAGGTATAATTTTTAAGTAAATATGAATAAAAGCCTCTAACAGACTAGGTAATTTGAATTTCAATGGGTAGATTTCTAGCCATTGGAATGGGTCAAATCAATCTTCTACCTTCCCTTTATTCTTTTATAAAGAGGGTATGGAGCTTTTCAATTTCATCTTACTCTTAGCTTTTCTTCTAGAAGTTCATCGAATATAGTTGAAGGTACTACTTTGTTTGGTTTCTCCTTCCTAGTTTTCTTTTTCTTCTAAAAATGGCCAAAAAAGGAGCTCGCTCTCGTACAAATGTCAGAGTTATTCATGCTGATGAATTTGTACATCAGAAACTCCTTTCGTATGAGGAAATTTGTACCTTTGACGACAATAGTATCGAAGCTTCGAGTTCGATTGAAACTTTGCTCACTAATTTTATTTTCAAAGCTTTTGATGTTAGGATCCAACCTGATTTCATTTCTTCTGTTCGAGTATGTTTTCCTAAGTATCCCTTTACCTTAGACCTTACTTATCCCTTTTCCAAAATAATTTCTGAATTTTTTGAAATCACCAAGATTTCATATATCCAAGCCATGTCGGCAGTTTGGAGGATCTTTTATTGGATTGATAATTTGAACTGCTCCATGGGTCTCAACATCGGTCTGAACGAGTTAGTTTATGTTTATGACCTTTCTACATATCAGAATTCTCATTTTCTGTTGAAAGTTAAAACCAGTAGATCACCTCTCGTACTAAAATACAAGCATAACGATGGTGCTTGGAAAGGAAAATCTTTTTTTGTGAAACATGACTCAATTCCTGGTGGAAATCTTCTACCTCAGTCCTGGGTTAAAAAGGGTAGGGTTCCTGATTTTTACATTAAGAATCCCAATATTTACACTTTTTATTTTGTTTGATTTTTTTCAACTTTTAAGTTTGACGAGCTAATCCCTCATGTTAAAGATACTGAAGATAGGATCAAAAACTTCCTTGCTTTGCCCGAGATTGATAGGGCATTCAAGATTGATTTTTCTAGCCACCAAGAAAGTTTAGCTGCTATTATCCCTATGGCTACTAGTAAGGATGCTTGAATTTAGTTCATTATATAATAAGGATCCTAAACTAATATAGGAACTTCCTATTATACTTTAGGATCCAAATTTACTCTTTCCGGCCTTGATTCTGCCATGTCCAGTGATGAATTGGTGGTCAAGACTCCAGGATTCCGAAAGAGGAAATCAAATGAAGTCTTTAACTTGGAAAACCTTGAGGTGGATGAAGCATTGAAAATTTTATTCTCCTTCTCACAATCTATAAGCACCCTTGTATTTTATTCTCTTTTTTCAATTTTATACATATTCTTAGCTTTCTCCTCGTTGTTTGTTACAGGTGGCTGATCACATCTCTTATTCTTTCAAGGGTCTCAAGGCTAAGCTCTACCAAACAAAGCAAGCTTTGAGGGAGCTAGAGGTGGTCAACCAGGATCTTCTCCAGAGGTTGGAGGATTTGGTCAAGGAAAAAGTAGTAAGAGAAGAGGAGCATATAGCAGAGATCAAGGAGGTAATCGCTGAATCCAAGAGAGTGTTGTTGAGGTGATTTGGGAGGCAAAAATCAGGTTGGCATAGGATATCAAGAATGCAGGATCCTGTGATGTGACTTGTGATGAGTTTTGGGCATTCTAACAATTCTTAAGTGTACATGAAACCCTAATAACCTTGGATCTATGTTTGTCTAATTATCATGCAAAGTTGATTTCCAAGGTTATGATCCTATATAGCATACATGGGGAACAATTTTAACTTGAATAAAAGATATAACTACATACCTTGTTCTTGTTTTTGTTCCTTGAAACCTTGTGAGCCTAGCACCCCAAGTGTGATGCCTCAAATGCTTCACACAACACCAAATGCTATGGAGTAAACTTGGAGAGAAATTATAACACTCTAAAAATCGGCTCTAGCCCTCAAGTATGCATGTGTAGCCGATTTTAGGAGAAACATGAGCTTTATATAGTGTTGACACATCTAGGGTTACACCATGTAAACCCTAATGTGTCATGACTCTTCATTTCCATGACCCATGGGTTTGTAACTCCCATGGAGCTTGCATGGAGCATCCAATGGGTTTAACCCAACTTGATTATCCATGGAGCCTCTTAGCCCACTATACAAGATATGGATGATTTACATAATCAACCCATATATTTAATTAGTTATCTTTTGATCACTTAATTAATTCTAAATTAATTCTTGATCAAACTAATTAAATAATATTATTAATATATTAGAACTTATAATATATTAATAAACCAAAAGTGTTATTTCTCTCATTTAGTCTATCCAATTGCATGGTGTCATGCAACCCAAATGGACCATGTCGGGTCGGGTCAAGTACATACCAGAAATAGCTATGGACTTAGACACCTTATCCAACAGTCTCCCACTTGGATAAGTCTAATAACTATAATTGTAATACTTCAGGAACCGATCAGCAATCGTAGCTCTTTTCAAGATTTCTCGGAACTGAGAAGATGATGGTACGCCATTTTAGATAAGGGATAATATAATCCTCTGTTCTTAGATATCAGTCGGACAAACACATAAAACATGGTCTTACTTATTGTCCAGCAGTTTGTTTCCCGATTTCCGATTTGTTTGACATAGAACTTAATTGAACACATCAACTTAGTTATGACCGGGCTCGGTACATAGGTCAAAACAAAATCATCGAGGGGCCCAGATATCAGCTTCTAATCCAAGAAGGAACAGATAAACTTCGACTAATATTCTTGTTCTACTACTTGTTAAATTACACACAAACGCACGTTTTGTAACATTGAGTTACCAATGCGGTTTCGCACGTTCAATGCATAGCTAACTCATAGTTAACAAGTCATATCTCTAGGTTTGAAGACTTATATGTTATTACCGTCTCGCAACCACTCGAGATAAATTCCATGAAGTGATACCAGCGAGCGTGGGTTGAATCCAATACTCAGAACTTATGAGCACTCATGAGTGTTGAGGCCATGTCCAACATCTTAGACCTCTACAACCAACTCATGACAGTCTTACTTCATATCTACTTCCAACATATGACTGACTGTGGATAATTTTAATAATATGTAAAACAACATAAATATTCTGGAAGTCAAAACATGCAAAAGAAATAATAGTAAACGATTGACAAGGGATAGCAACACTTTACTCATAAATAAACACAACTTTTATTCATCATCAAATGTCAATTACATTTTACAAATTTCAAAATTATCTAACTACTAAGACTAATATCATCCTTCAGCCCTATGCTCCTAGCATGCTGGAGATGCCTAACCCTACCCAATCCCTTCGTGAGGGGATCTGCCGAGTTCTCATCCGATGATACCCTCTTTTCCATGAGGAGTCCTTCTTCTACACAATGTCTGATGAAATGATATTTTCTATCAATGTGTCTGGATCTCCCATAATCCCTTGGTTCCTTTGCTAAGGCAACTGCACTTTCACTATCACAGAAAATCTCTATGGGCTTCGATATAGCAGGTACAACTCCAAGGTCTCCAATGAAGTTCTTTAGCCACATAGCCTCTTTTGCCGCCTCTCTTGCTGCTATATACTCTGATTCGCAAGTTGAATCATCCACTGTCTCCTGCTTGAAACTTTTCCAAGAGATTGCTCCTCCGTTTAAGGTAAATACCCAGCCCGGCTGAGAGCGTAAATTATCCCTATCAGTCTGGAAGCTAGCATCACTATACCCTACAACTCCCAAGTCATCACTCCCACCAAGGGTAAGGACTCAGTCCTTAGTCCTCCGCATGTACTTGAGAATGTTCTTTACCGTTGTCCAGTGAGCCTTACCAGGATTCCCCTGATATCTACTAACCATGCTTAAAGCAAAGGCTACATCAGGACGAGTACATGTCATAGCGTACATGATCGAGCCTACTGCCGAAGCATAAGGTACCCGACTCATTTCTGCTATCTCATCCTCAGTACTCGGGCTCTGAGTCTTACTCTGTCTAGTGTTACTATGGATGGGTAACTCTCCTTTCTTGGAATCTTGCATGCTGAATCTCTTCAGCACCTTATCCAAGTATATACTCTGACTAAGTCCAATTAGTCTATCACTCCGGTCTCTCAAGATCCTTATCCCTAGAATATAGGCAGCTTCTCCTACGTCCTTCATAGTGAAACACTTCCCAAGCCAGGACTTAACTTCCTGCAGAGTTGGGATGTCATTTCCTATGAGTAGTATGTCATCCACATGCAACACCAAAAAAACTAAGTATACTCCCACTAGCCTTGATATATACACAAGATTCATCTTCACTCCTAGAAAAGCCAAACTCTTTGACCTTCTCATCAAAGCAAAGATTCCATCTACGAGGTGCTTGCTTTAATCCATAGATGGATTTCTCAAGCTTACACACTCTATTAGGGTACTCTGTGCTGACAAACCCCTCTGTCTGATTCATGTAAACATCCTCAGCCAACTTTCCATTAAGGAAAGCGGTTTTGACATCCATTTGCCATATTTCATAGTCATAAAATGCAGCCATGGCTAACAATACCCTAATAGACTTAATCTTGGCTATTGGTGAAAAGGTCTCATCATAATCAACTCCTGGAGTTTGATAAAAGCCCTTTGCAACCAGTCTTGCCTTGTAAGTGTGTACATTACCATCCATGTCAGTCTTCTTCTTGAAGATCCATTTGCACCCAACTGTCTTACGACCTGGCACATTGTCAACCAAGTCCTAGACCTGATTGTCATACATGGATTGTATCTCGCTATCCATTGCCTCTTTCCATTTAGCAGACTTGGGGCCTACCATGGCTTCCGCATAGCTGTTAGGTTCATCCAGACTTACCAGTGTCCCATCACTGATAAGTGTCTCACCTTCCGTAGTAATATGGAAACCATAGTAATGCTCAGGTTCATTCCTAACCCTTGTGGAACGCCTCAGAGGTACAATTGGAGGTATAATTAGATCAACAGGAGGTTCTTCCTCAAGTTGACTGCTAGGGTTTGAGGTTCCTTCACCACTTGACTCTTGAAGTTCTTCAAGGTCAATTAGCCTCTCACTGTCTCTTTGGCTTATGAACTCTCTCTCTCTCTCTCTCTCTCTCTCTCTCAAGACAGCCCTCCTTGCTACAAAGACCACATTCCCACTAGGTCTGTAGAAGAGATAACCAAAGGATTTTTGTGGGTAGCCGATAAAAATACAACTCTCACTTTGAGGTTTGAGCTTGTCATGAGTCTCGCGTCTCATGAAAGCCTCGCAACCCCAAACCTTGATGTGGGCTAGACTAGGAACTTTTCCAGTCCACATCTCGTGAGGTGTTTTGGCAACCTTCTTTGTAGGGACCAGTTTAAGGATATGGGTGGCAGTCTCTAATGCATACCCATAAAATGAGATTGGTAGCGTAGCTCGACTCATCATGGAACGAACCATGTCCAACAAGGTTTGATTACGCCTCTCAGCTACACCATTCAACTGTAGTGTCCTGGGAGGTGTCAATTGTGTGACAACCCCACATTCCCTTAGATATTCGAGGAACTCAGTACTAAGATACTCACCACCACGATCAGATCAAAGCATCTTAATGTTCCTGCCCAATTGATTCTCGACTTGTTGTTTAAACTCTTTAAACCTTTCAAAAGTCTCTGACTTATGCTTGATTAAGTAGACATATCCATAACTACTATAATCATTTGTAAAAGTCACATAATAACGATTAGCATCCCTTGTGGTAGTTTTGAAGGGTCCACATACATCTGTGTGTACAAGATCCAACAAACCTTCACCCCTCTCACAAGAACCAGTGAAGGGTGACTTTGTTATTTTTCCAAGTAAGCATGATTCACAACTATCATCTGACTTTAGATCAAATGATTCCAAAACTCCATCCTTTTGGAGTTGACCTATGCGTTTCTTGCTTATATGTCCAAGACAACAATGCCATAATGATGCTTTATCCAAGTTATTATCATTAGTAGAATCAATACAACATACATTATTTCCTAAATTATCTACAACAGACACAGCTTCATACACACCATCACAAGGTAATGCTTTAAAATAAAAAACAATATTAAAGTAAGCATTTATTCTACCATTTTCATTATCAAAAGAAAAGGTAAAACCTTGTTTATACAAAGCATGAAAGGAAATAACATTTCTTGCCATTTCTGGCAAATAACAACATTTATTCAAATCCAAAGTAAATCCACTACTAAGCAACAAAGTATAAACTCCAATCTTGGTGACAGGTGAAAATTTCCTATTCCCCATTATCAAGTTTATCTTTCCATGCTCCACATTCTCACTTCTTCTTAGTCCCTGCAATTCATAACATATATGAATACCACAACCGGTATCAAGGACCCAAGAGTTAGAATAGAGTTAATTATTAGATGAGATAGTGTAAATACCTGCATGGTTGGGTTTAACGTTCCCATCCTTCAAATCTTGTTGATACTTCGGACAGTTACGCTTCCAGTGCGCCTTTTCGTGGTAGTAGAAGCATTCAGCCTCTTTGGGATCAGAAGAAGGTGTGACGAAACCTTTCTTGGTTCCGCTAGAAGAGAGTCCATCAAGGGTCTTACCCTTGGTACCCTGCGAAGGGTTCTTTCTCTTTTCCCTCTACCCTTCTCGATTGCCAGGATAGGTGTTGAGTTTGGAGTAATAGTAGGAGTGGTCACAACCGACTTTCCTTTAAGGCCTGATTCTGCGGTCTTTAGGAGTCCCTGAAGTTTTCTAAGTGTAACTTCCTCCTTATTCATGTGGTATGCCATGCGGAATTGATCATAACACGAAGGTAAGGAGTGCAAAATAATATCTATTGCTAACTCCTCAGGGAATTTCACATTCAACTTCATCAATCGATCCATATACCTTTGCATTTTCTACATGTAGCTTGTGATGGGTTCACCATCTTTCATTCGGGTTGTGATCATAGAGGAGATGATTTCATATCGCTCTTGACGAGAACTCTGATGGTAGCGGTCCATCAAATCCTGGTGCGTCTCAAAAGGATAGTAGTCCTCATAGGACTTTTGGAGCTTGGCTGTCATGGTGGCCATCATGATGCATGCCACTTTGGTAGCATCTCTTTCATGTGCCTCATATTCAGCACACTCCTCATGAGTAGCAGTTGGTTCATGCACCTTGAGCTCCTTGTCAAGAACATATTCCTTGTCCTTGTAACGAGTGACCATCCTGATGTTTCTGATCCAATCAGTAAAGTTGGATCCATCAAAGATGACTCTCCCATAAGGGTTCATGAGAGAGAAGGAGCCAGTAGGGTTTGAGCCAGGAGTAGCATTGTTGGAAGACATCTGAAAGGAAGAAAGTAAGTTTAGTTTAGATATCGGGATAGTCCTTAATAAAACACCCAAATGTAATATTAAGGCTAGGATCCAATCACAATATATTATAACCTAGAAGAAGGATGTCGTAATCCAAGTTATAACATATTTGAAAGCTAGGTGAATGACGATTCACCAATTTCCACCATGAAAACAAAACATAAATTATTAGGTTTTATTTGGCTTTTAGAAATTCCAAGATTCTTTGAGATTCATTGAACTTTTCAATGGCATGTTTCTATCTCGAGTGTGCCCTTCATGTTTTGTGACTGGGATACCGAGGATCACAAAACAAGGTGTGAAGTAACCATGCAAATTACTTGGTACCCTTAATATTTTTAACTTAATCGTTGTGCTGTTAAACCACACCCGCTCCTTCCGACCTCATGAAAAAACTTAAGTCACCCTTTGCCTTCCTTGTTAAGTCCATGTTAGTGTGTCGGTAAACCACACACGCTCCACCAACGACTTAAACAAGGTGCAAGGTGTAATTTCATGGATTAGCACCTTGTTCACATTTTTCCTAAAGTAACTAAGATTGGGATTTTATAAAACATTTAGTTACTTTATAATAATCATTATACTTTTAATGAGAATTTCTAAGTCATTTTCCTACCCGTTCGGCTAACGACCCTCCACCAGTCAAGCAAGCGGTGGGTGAGAGTGGACACCCATTAAGTTGCCATTTTATAGGCAACAACCTTATACCCACCTTATAGACTGGCTTCGTGAATGAGGCGTACTAGCGGTAAGACAACTTTGATCTTATACATATATATATATATATATATATATATATATATATATATATATATATATATATATATATATATATATATATATTATTAACTTATAATATTATAAGTATAAGGGTTGAATTTTAACTTTTAAAAAACTAAGGGTTTGAACTAAAGTTTTAATCATGACTTTACTTGTTCCAAAACTTGAGGGCAAGTTTTGTAAACTTTCAAAACTTTTCATTTCTTGTAACTTATGAGTTAATAGAGTATTAAAACTAAAGACTCTTCATTTTTATAACTCATGTGTTATTTTAATGGTTTTTAACAAAGTGACTTTTGGTTTTCCATAATTTGAGGAAAAGTTATGGACTCCATTAAAACACATAATGATCATGAATTAATCTACCACATAGGTTACAAACAATTCCTATGATCATCTAAACATCATAAGAACAAGAACATGAATATGAACACTTTCAAGAATCAAAAAGTTACACTTAAAAACTTGTAATTTTTGATAAATGTCATTATAAATGGATTAACATAAACATTACACCATCTAAAACATGTTTACAAGAACCAAAACAATTTAGGGTAATGTTTCTAGTCCATTTCCAGCAACTAAAAGTCAAAATTTTGAAAACTAGAGCCTCTACTCATCGAGTGTAAGAACAAACTCGACAAGTATCTTGCATTTGGTCATGGACTCGTCGAGTGCCCCCATGGACTCGGCGAGTTCATACGAGCAGAAAACAGAAAAATCGATTTTTTTTCAACAGTTTGCACAAAAAATCAATAAACAAACCTAGGCTCTGATACCACTGATGGGTTTTGAGCATTCTAACACTTCTTAAGTGTACATGTAACCCTAATAACCTTGCATCTATGTTTGTCTAATTATCATGCAAAGTTGATTTCCAAGGTTATGATCCTATCTAGCATAAATGGGGAACAATTTTAATTTGAATAAAAGATAGAACTACATACCTTGGTTTTGTTTTTGATCCTTGAAACCTTGTGAGACTAGCACCCCAAGTGTGATGTCTCAAATGCTTCACACAACACCAAATGCTATGGAGTAAACTTGGAGAGAAAGTATAACACTCTAAAAATCGGCTCTAGCCCTCAAGTATGCATGTGTAGCCGAGTTTGGAAAAAACATGAGCTTTATATAGTGTTGACACATCTAGGGTTACACCGTGTAAACCCTAATGTTAATTTTTCCTTCATAATGAATAAGATCTTAACTATTTTAAGATCCCAAGTTAATTACTAACCATTTCAGGGTGTTCAGACCTTAAGGTTTATTACGCTTTAGGATCCTACTACATAAGGATCCTCAGAAAATTTACAATCATAACAAGAATATAAGTCAACCATGCAGATGGAAATCTAAAACAACCACAAAATTAAAAAGGTTGCAAACCAACCAAGCAAAAACAAAGTTATTAATTGACTTACATCCCAAAATAAAAACCATTTAAGTGTTTTTTTTCAAACAAGACTAAATCGTAGATTAGTTATCATCGCTCGGAACCTTCTCCTCTACTCCAGCCTTCTGTTGCTGCCCTTCAGGATCCTGATTAGTACTAACAGGCTTACCAGTTAGTTTTGCTAAAGCCTCACGCCACCCTACTACATTCCATGATCCCGCATTTTCAAGATCCTCTGTAAGCTTGATCCTTGCTTCTGAAACAACAATAGTCGCACTCATCCTCACTTCAACAACTACATCGTCCATCTCAACCACATGTTCCTTTACCGTTTTAGCCTTCTCCCTGGACAGCTTCTCCACTCTTTTCTAGAGCTCCTTAGTGAATCCCTCCTACTCCTTCAAATCATGCTTTGTTTGAGTGAGTTTAGCTTTGAGATCCTCACTGGAGCGAGAGAAACCACAGTAAATAGATAATAAAACTGGAAGAAAATGAAAACATGAATGCTCACGGATTGGGAGAAGGAGATTAGCTTCTTTAACGCCTCCTTTGTCCCGATGTTCTCAAGATCCCAATAATCATATGGTTTTCTCTTGCGAGGTCGATCTGAGCCTTTTTTGGAGCAAGCGAAGAAGGAATCTTTTTCTTCTTTACCATGAGCAAACCACTAGACATGTCATCTTTAAGTTTAGACAAGACAAATCGGGCACTAGAGCGAGTTCTTTTGGATCTTCCACCTTAATAAGGATCCCTATAATTCAAGGATCATTACATTAAAATAGAAGGATGCATACCAGTGGTCATCGAAGATGTGGTATAAGAGCCCTCTTGAAGACTAGGAGGCACAAATTTGAGTGATCTTGTATTTGTAGGTAAAGCAAGAAAATGCATCACCTTGTCTTTAGTATCCTCAGTAGTAGGAAAAGCTTCACCAAACATGTAACCTGCATCAAAATGAACAAAATAAGAAATGTAAATCCTTGGATCCTCAAGATCAACAAATAATATCCTACCCTTTTCAACCCATACACTAGGCAAAAGATCCCTGCCTATCGATAGAAGCTTTCCTCATAAAAAAGAACTTTTCCTTCCATGCTCCATCATTTTGTTTGGTTTTTAAGACAAGGGGAGATTTGTTAGTCTTAACCCTAAACAGAAAATGAGAACTCCCAAAAGTAGAGGGATCATAAACAGAAAATAACTTAGTGATACCGATGTCTAGATTATGGGAATAATTTACTCGCTCAACCCAGTATAAATTCCTCGAAGTAATGGACATTGCTTGGACATAATACCAAAAAAAGGATATTTGAGGCCTAAAGAAAAGGGACATTCAGGAAAGCATACCCAAGAAGGAGAAACAAAATCAGACTGTATGGAAAGGTCAAAGGACCTAAATATCGCATCAGAAGGAAGGATCCATTGGCCTTAAGGGACTACATGTCCTCATTATTGATGGAGCAGACCTCGACTTGGGCCAGAAGCCCCTGATTGACAAAGGCATTCACTGAAGAAGCGATAATGCTAGCACGAGAACGGACCAGCTTTTTACGCCTGACCGGAGAAAGAAAAAATACAAAAGGAAGAATAAGGGGAAGAAATTACCTGAGAAGGTAGCCAGAGACGTATTGGGGCATGTAAAAAGAGTGAAGGGGATTACCCTATTTAACACAATGGCAGAAGATAAAGGCTACGATTTGACCGCATGATGATTGACATTGGGCAGATCAACCCAATCCATTTAGGGTTTAAAATTCAAATCTTTTATCTCTTTCAATTATTAATAAATTATACCTTTAAATACGAGAGAACTAACCTCCATATTTCACAGGTATAATTTGCAGGAAATTATTAGAGGCATGATCCATTACTCATATTCAGGATCCTCAAATATTCTTGAAGCCTCAGGATCCTTAAACATATCCCGAGATCCTGACTATTACCACTAATATTTCTAACACTTATAACGACGATATTTTCTTTATTTTTCTCACATGTGCATAATAGTCAACTCAAGACCCATTCACAATGGAGACTCATCTTAACCAGGCAAAAGACCTAGAATACCAAGTCAAATAACGTTAATATGTTGATTCTGAAGGATTCCAGAATTATCGGACTTCTTTTTATTAGCATTAGACTATAAACATCACATGTAATTACCACATTACGGACACACTGATCTCATTCACAATACTTGTAGTTACATTTACACATTCATCTCTATATTCAACATTTAATATCAATAAAATCATCAAGGTAGATGATCATTATCACCTCTAAAGGTTTTATGTTAGAGATCCTATCAGGGATCAAGGGATTCCCTTGTAACTCAACTATGTCACTTTGATTGTAATTTCTTACTTGATTTGTCATGAACATCATAACCTCTCATACAATTTGGTTATATCCTACTTAACTGATTTTTAACTAAAATATCAACTATATCAATTCCCCATTTCATGAATGGCCAAGGGGAAATTATAGGATGTAACATTTCTGTTGGTTGATGTAGGATGTTGTTATGCCTTTGGCAAGAATCACATTTTTGGGCATGCAATAAAGCATATTTTTTCATTGCTAGCCAGTAGTATCCAGTCCTTAATACTTTTGACTATAAGGATCTGCCCCTAGTATGGTTGCCTCAATCTCCTTCGTGTTTATCTTTTTGGACTTCTGCAGCTATGTGATCTTCTAAGCATCTAAGGTATGCACCTGCCATGGATTTCTTGTATGTATAGGTATCCTTGGATCATCACGAATCGTGAGACCTTCATTCTGAATGCTCTCTCGCGTTTTTCTTCTCTTGGTATTGTTCCATTTTGGAGATATTCCACAAGGGGTTGGATCCAAAATTTGGATTGTTGTGGAGGATCCTGAGGTAGTGGTTGAGGGTCGAGATCCTCGATTATTGTCATGTTAGTTTTTTGGCCGTGATGATTGGGATCATTTAGTTTATTGGAAGGATCTTCTATCACTAGGATCACTATATAGGTTATATGGTTCCTGATTTCTGGCGGGATCCTAAGGGAAGATCCTAGGTTGGCTAGCACGTCAGCCTCAACATTTTCTTCTCTAGGAACTTGGCTTAAGCTTAAAACTTCGAAATCATAGGCTAACGTTTTGAGGATTTAGAGGTATAGTTCTAGTCTTTCGCCTTTTACTGCATATGATCCATTAAAATTATTAGTTAATAATAAGGTGTCAATAAATACCTGAAGATCCTTGATTTGAAGATTCTTGGCTAGCTGTAATCCCATCATCAATGCTTCATATTCAAGTTCATTGTTGGTTGCATCGTATTTACAGCTGACTATCTAGGTATGATGTCCCCCCTGTGGCGATTTTAGTATGATCCCAAATCCTTTCCTCTAAAGTTTGAGGATCTGTTAGTAAAGAGTGTCCATCTTCCCCTGCTTTCTTCTTTCTAGAGTTTCTTAGTTTATAACTCTGGTTCTACTTTTAGATAATCACTGAAATTAACCACAAAGTTAGCTAGAGCTTGTGACTATATTGCTAATCTTAGTTCATACTTGATATCATATGTGCTTAGCTTCATGAACAAATTTTCCATCCTACCTGACATATGTGGTTTTTGCATAACATTCTTGATGGGGTGGTTAGTTCTCACATGTATTGTGTGTGTTTCAAAATAGGGTCTTAATTTTTTGAAAGCAGTTACTAATGCAAGTATTAGTTTTTCAATGTGGGAATACCTGGTCTCAGGAGCCAGGAGACTTTTACTTACGTAGTATATGTGATATTAATCCCCATTGAGATCGTTGACTAGAACAACACTTACATTGTTAAAGGATATTAAAACGTATAGGAGGAGCGGTTCCCCATCTAGTGGTTTCACTAGCAAAGGTGCAGATCTAAGACAATTTTTTAGTTCCTGAAAATCATATTCATAATATTTAGTCCACTTAAATCTTTTGTTCTTCTTCAAGATGTCATAGAAAGGCTTGCACCTTTATGAGGATCCTGACACAAACCTGATAAGTGTTTTTACTCTTCCTATTAATCTCTGAATATCCTTCGTCGAAGATGCGGATCTTAAATCGATGATGGCTTTTATTTACTCTAAACTTGCTTATATTCCTCTTGTAGTCACCCTGTATCCAAGGAAATTTCCTGACCTCATTCCAAAGTGGCACTTGGAAGGGTTCAACTTCATGTTATATTCGTCTAGTATGTTGTAGGCGTCTTCAAGATCCTTGAGGTGTTCATCAACTTTTTAGTCCTCACTTGAACATCCGGTTGATTAACCTTTGGTATGTTTCACCTGCATTTTTTAGACCAAATGGCATAGCAGTATATACCCATTGGGGTGATACAGGCGGTATCCTTTTGGTCAGATGGTTCCATTTGGATTTATTGGAATCCCACTGATATATCCATAAACATTAGCAGGTCATCGCAATCCGTAACATCTATCATGGAGTCTATGCGTGGTTGGGGGATAGAATCCTTAGGGAAAGCTTTATTCTGATCCGTATAGTCCACATATATTCTCCATTTTCCGTTTTTCTTCTACAAGACAACCAAGTTGGCTAGCCATCTTGGGAAGTTGACCTCCATGATCACATGTTTTAAGGAGCTTTTCTACTTCTTCATGGATGATCTGGTTTCTTTCGGGTGCAAACTTTCTTCTCTTTTTTTGTATTGGTCATAAAGAAGGATCAATGTTAATTTTATGAGTTATGATATTCTTGTTTATACCTGTCATATCCTCATGCTTCCAGACGAATGTTTGGCTTCTATCTTTTAGGAACTTTATTAGTTCCTATTCGATTTGTTCTGGCAGTGAAGGTCCTATTCGGATTTTGGCATCAGGATCCACCAGTTTTAGGGTCACTTCCTTTACATCATGTTCTCTTATCTCCAACACACCTCGTGCCCCCTACTTTAATTGATATGCTTGTTTTTCTACTATTGAATATTTCATTGAAGTCTTGTAGCATTACTTGGGTTCTAGTTAATCACCTGTGATTTTTACTATCCCCTATGGAGTTGGCATTTTGACACATTTATGGTATCTCGAGGGGATAACCTTCATATCATGGATCCATGGTCTACCTAGTATAACATTATAGGAGAACAATGTATCGATTACACAAAAGTGTTTCGTAGAGTTTACCCCCTCTATGTCAATTGGTATCTTTATTTCACCGACGGTATGTTTTGTTTCGCAACTAAATATGATCAGCACTGAGGATCTTTTTACTATTTTTCCTTCAGGGATGTTCATCCTTTTCATAGCATCCAGGACTATGATGTTGACTGAGGATCCTCCATGAAAGTACTAGGCCATCATGATGAGGATCCTAGACATCTATTTTATATGTTTCGTTGAAGGTGATTTCCTTCTCATTTGTGATTGATATATTTTTCTATGGCCTTTCTTCTTTCTCCATCTTTGATACTTTATCATGTCTTTTTGCTACATAATAAGAGGTGCCACAAATGTCATATCCTCTAGAAATAATATTGACTACCTTAGCATCCGCGGGAGGGGATCTTTGTTTTTCTACGATCTTATAAGGATTTTGATCCTTTTCTTTGGATCATTCCTTTCTTCTTCCGAGGATCTCCTTGAGGTATCCTTTGTTGAGTAGGTAACTAGTCTCTTTTCTTAGGAGTATTCAATCTTCCTTAATGTGACCAAAGTCCTCATGGTATGCACACTATTTGGACTTGTCTTTCCAGGTGGTGGACTTTTTTCCCTTTCTTGGCCATCTCGCTTTGTCGCCAAGATCCTACATGGAAAATATTAGACCTAGAACATCCATATAAAAACATTAGTCTGTGATCTTAGGAAATTTATCTTCCTCCCCTTCATCTTTAATGGCATTAACCCTATGATGATCGAGTCTGGAATAAGGTTTACATTTGTAGGATCATTGAGTAGAGGATTTAGCCTTCCTATTAGGGATTATCATATGAGCTTGGAGGCTTGCTCTTCTGTTGGATCTCCTTGTCTTCATCAAGTCTTATGAACCATAGCGCTCTGCTCCTTACTTCATCCATTCTTTTGCATGAAGTCACTACAAGGTCTTCATAGAAACAAGAGTCTATCTTTAGTCCCATATTGAAGGCTTCCATAGAAGTTGCCGTATCGATGTTGGGGATACTTAGAGCTTCCCTGCCAAACCTGTTTACGAAATCCCTGACGGATTCCTAAGGATCCTGAACCACCTGATAAAGATCACTAGTAATATTCTTGAATGTTTTTCTATAAGAAAGTTGGTTGTGAAAAATATTAAATAAATGTGCAAATGAATTAATTAAGTAAAGAGTAACATTTAGTAGTCGTTTTAAGGCTAATTCTGTGAGGGTGGAACCAAAACCCTTGAACAAGAAAGCTTCCTTCAAGTGTATAGGAATGGGGATGATCTCTATTATTTCCCTGTACTGTGCCACATGTTTTCCAGGATCCGTTGTCCTGTCATAAGGCTTCATGTTGGGATTTTGGAAGCACTTTGGTACCTCGATGTAAGTTATTGCAGGAGTGAACCTTGAGATCATGTGGCTTTCTGGGGAGAACTCCAATATAGGTTGGACTACTCCAGTTACGCTTGAGATCATTTTTCATAGTTGTTGAAGTTCTTTAACCATGATCGAGCTCATTCCTGCATCAACACCTATAGAGTTAGTGGTAAAGGTATTATTATTGACGAAGTTACTAGGATCCTTGTTATTAGGAGTAATAAAGGTTTCGTCGGGAACCTGGATCGTATAAGCTTGCTCTCTTGGAGTCGTCCCCCATGCAGAAACAGAGGTCGGTATTGAGGATCCAATCTCGCGCCAGTTCATTGATGATCACATGTTGTCGAAGCTCAGGATCTTGGGCTGGAAGATTGGGGTTGCTGCTTCTTGAGGCTTTTGGATCTCTGCCTTCATTCTCTCCACTTCCTTGAGTATTGTCCTATTTTCCACCTTCTTCTGAGTGACTTGTCATTCCAATGTCTTCATCATAGCGGAGATTTTGTTATTAAAAATCAATACATCAGGATCCTGAAATCCTTGGGTAGCGACTGGAGAGATGCTTTGCTTTGGTGCCTCAGAGGTTTTCATAGGAGCTCCACCTGGGGTGGAGGAAGATTTTTATAGGAAATGGTAGGATTTGAGGAAGAGGATAATGTCAGTTGGGTAGATATGATTTTCGAACGATTATGAACACTACGGCCGCATGGTGGATGCCAAATTGTTTTGGTCAAAATTTGATTAAGTTTAATTCGAACAAATTGTGTGAGAGACTATGGTGTTAGTATAATGTAAGTATCAAATTGTAATCAAAGTGAGACAAATGATTTACAATGAAAACCCCTGGTCCTTTGTAGGATCCCCGGCATAAAACCATAGGAGGTTATAATAATTGCATGCCTTGATGTATTTTATTAATTTTAATCTAAGGTTACAAAGATTATGAAATTAATATGAGTACAAGAGTAATGTTAGGGCAAATCGTGCATGTTGTGTGTTAGATACATGTGTTATTTATATTCTGGTGTAAGTAACAAGAGAATTGTATAATTTCGGGATCCTCCGGAATCAACATATGAACATTATTTGACTTGGAATTCCAAGTATTTTACCTGTTTGAGATGACTCTCCATTCAGAATGGGTTGTGTGTTGACTAGTTCTGTAAATGTGAGAAAAAATAAAGAAAATATAGTCGTTACAAGTTTTAGACATATTAATGGTAATAGTCAGGATCCTGGGATATGTTTAACAATCTTGAGGCTTCAGAAATGTTTGAGGATCATGAATATAAGTTAAGGATCCTGCCATAACAACATTATTATTATTATTATTATTATTATTATTATTATTATTATTATTATTATCATTATTTTAAAGTCATGTTTATATATTTAAAAAGTATTTAAACATTTAGAATAGGTTTTCAAGTGTGGAATACAATTTTTACCATACGATAAACATGTATAAAGATGTTTCTGTAAGTATTTAGGGAAAATGTCACTGTAGCCCCCACGAACTTACACATTTTGGTTTAAAAGATCCCTGTTGTTATTTTTCGGCTTTAAAAGGGCATGAATTCACATTTTATCGGCTTTTAAGGCCATTTTCTAGAAAGCGAAGGGGTCACCCAGTGACCCCCTTCCCAATCAGCCGGTTAACTTGTACATGTCATTAAAAAAGGCAACTCATACGCCAAATCAGACGACACGTAATGTATCATTAAATGAGATGTGTAACCCTTCCTCTACAAGAGATATTCTTTCTTAGTTGCTTTCTTCTGCCGCTTTCATATCTTTTCTTCTACTGTCCCTCGATAAACTCTCCATTCGATTCTTGTTATGGCCATATACATGAAGATCAATCTTCATTTTGCTGCTATGTTTACGAGGTATCCAGTGATCAGTTACTCAGATGGAGCGGAGTAGAGGTTTGAGGATGTGGATTTTTCTAGAATAGGAAAAAATGAATTTTTGTTGTTCATTCAAAGATTCACAAATGATACATGCATTAATGTGTACTTTTGCATACCTGATATTGAGTTCCCTGATGGATTGAGGATAATAGCAATCAAAAAATACTACCAGGAGTTGATCGAAGTAGGGTAAGATTGTGTCTGTGTAATTTTTGTGTACACGGTTCATGTTGGTGTTAGTGTCCATCAATGGATTCTTGATGAGCTAAATGAAGTATGCACCCCGCGAAGACAAGTTTTCTACTGTAGGTGAAGTAATAGAAGAGTTGCATGTTGAGCCAGAAGAAATCATTGACCTAGATGAAGTACAAGTGCAAAGTGATTTGGGAGATAATATTCAAGATGGTGATTGCATTCCAATGAACAAGTCCTTGAATGATGCATTTTTGAACAAGCTCTGCCCCAAGGAGCAACCAACCCCAGACAATCCACCTCATGAGGATCCATATGATCATATGGATGAAAACGTGGGAATGCTTGAGGAGGTAACAACTTTTAATGAAAATGGTCATTTGAAAAAAACAAAATCCTATGTTAGGAATGAGATTTTAAAGTCCTAAACAATTAAAACATATGTTGTGTAATTATGTTGTTGAAAAATTTTATCTATTGTTCTATAAAAAAAATGACAGTATGACTCTTTAAGCTAAATGTTGTTCAGGGCAGTGCAAGTTTAGATTGTGGGCTTCATGGATGAGTGAAGAAAATTATTTCCATACTAAGTCTCTTGTAGATGAGCATAAGTGTGCAAGAAATTTCAAAATGGGGTTAATTGTAAACTATACATGGATTGGTAGCCATTTCACAGCATATTTCTTTAAAAAAAAAAAAAAAAAAAAAAAAAAAAAAAAAAAAAAAAAAAAAATGAGTGTAAGGCTACTTAAGGAAGTAGTGAAATAGAAATTTGGAATTGATGTGAGTATGGGACAATGTAGGAGAGCAAAGAAATATGAAATTGGACTAATTAAAGGCACACTAGTTGAGCATTATGCCAAGCATTGGTCATATGTTAAGCAGATAGGAAGATCCAATCCAAGATCAACTGTCAAAATGGATGTCAATAATATGCCTGATGGGAAGACATATTTTAGTAAGTTTTATATATCTTTAGAGGGGCTGAAGCAAGGTTAGAAAGGCGGTTGTAGAAGACTAATAAACCTGGTTGGTTGTTACTTAAAGGGGTTATGTAGTGGAGAGTTAATATGTGTCGTAGAAAGAGATGCTAACAGTCATATTTTCCGAATAGCATGGGTAGTTGTTCCTGTGGAAAAAAAAATTGGAAATGGTTTTTGGAAAATCATAAAGATGATCTGGAGGACAAAGGGACTGCACTTGTTGGAAGTGCAGCAAGGTTCATGATGGTGCTTTTCGATATTCTTCTAGGTACCACAAATGTAACAAGGAGGGACATATTATTAGGGATTGTCATCAGCAGGCCCCGGTATCAAGCACCAGGATCTGCTATCATTCTGATCAGGTTGACCATGTGAAGGCTAATTACCCCTTTCTCGCAGTGGGACCGGTGCAGGCTCCAGCACCGTCTACTTCGAGGATCACAAATGGACGTCATGGCTGGGGAGAGCCCCTAAGATTTCAAGGTCGTGCATTCCAGCTGACATCAAAGAAAGCTAGGACGACATCGTTCATTGTTATCGGTATATTTTCATTTATTATTCTATCAAATTATTTTATGGTATGCTTATGTTTACGATTCTGCTAGTTACCTTCTTAGTGAATTCCTTGCCTGCTCGTGTGCTTTTGGACTCGAGTTCGAGTAATTCCTTCATTTGTCAGTCCCTCACTAGGAGTTTGAATACATATCATGGAGAGTTAGGGTGCCCATTGCGAGTTTCCATCACCAACGAGCATGGGGTTTTTGCGTCAATCGTTTTTCGGGGTTATGTTTTAGCGAATTATGGGGTGCCTTATCTAATTGATTTGATCGTTATTCCTATGGGGGATGTATGCATGATTGTAGGGAGGATTGATTGAGAAATTTGGGTGCAATGATTGACTGCGAGGTTCAACGGGTGGTAGTTAGAACCCCAAGTGGGGGAGAATTGATTATTTATGGAGAGGGTACTAGGGTTGGTTCAGCCTTTTATTCTACCACCAAGAATCGAAAGTATCTACAGAATGGGTGTATGGGTTGCCTCCCGTATTTGATTGATACTCAGTTCAAAAAGCAGGTTTTCATTTTGGATGCACCTGTAGTCAGGAAGTTCCCAAATGTTTTTTCGAAGGAGTTACCCGGTGCGCCTCCTGAGAAGTGGGTTGAGTTCACGATCGATTTGGTTCCTGGTGTGGTCCCGATTGCTAAGGTGTTGTACAGATTAGCACCACCATAGATCTAGACGTTGTCCTCTTCGCTTCAAGATCTGTTCGGACCACACCACTAGAGATGCAGGAAAGAGGTTTATCAAACTAAGTAGTTTGACATGTGGAGCGCCAATCTTATTTGTGAAGAAGAAGGATGGGTCTTACCACATGTGTATTGATTATCGAAAGTTGAAAGAGTTAATGGTAAATAAATGTTACCCACTTCCTCGGATTAATGACTTCTTCGATCAGTTGCATGGTGCATCTTGGTTCTTCAATATCAATTTGAGTTCAGGGTATCATCAGATAAAGGTTAGAAAGGAGGGTGTGGATAAGATAGTGATCTGGAATCGTTATTGTCATTCCGAGTTTGTAGTGATTCCTTTTGGGATAACCAATGCGCCTGCATCATTTATGCATTTGAGGAATCAGGTATGCAGCATGAGGAGCACCTTCGAGAGATTCTTGGAGTTTTGAGGTAGGAACGATTGTATGCCAAGTTCTCGAAGTATGAGTTTTGGCTACAGGAGGTCTAGTTCTTGGGATACCTCATTAACCAGAACGAGATTTTGGTCGACACGGCCAAGATTGCGGTTGTTATACAGTGGAAGGTACCGAGGTCTCCCTCAAATATTAGGAGTTTTCTGGGATTAGCCCAATACTATGGGATATTTATTCAAGATTTTTCTAAGGTTGTTGTACCCCTCACTTATCTGACAAGGAAGGGCATGGTTTTTCGCTGGGGGCTTGAGGAGCAGGCTGTATTCAAGACACTGATATAGAATTTATGTGATATATAAGTTATGTGAGGCCCCAGTGTTAAGTCTTCATGAGGGTGTTGAGGATTTTGTTGTATATTGTGATACATCCATCACTGGTTTGGGGGCAGTATTCATGTAGAGAGAGAGAGAGAGAGAAAGAGGAAGATTTCTTATGCTTCCAATTAGTTGAAGTTGCATGAGGTTCGGTATTTGACGCATGATCTAGAGTTGGGTGTAGTAGTGTTTTCCCTCAATATTTGGCGGCATTGTTTATATAGGTTCCGATGTACAATCTACATGGATCACAAGAGTTTGAGATATCTCATGGATCAACCGAATATGAACATGAGAAAGCGTAGGTGGCTTGGTATAGTTAAGGGCTATGACTGTGAGATTCAATACCACCCGGGGAAAGCAAATGTGTTCGTTGATGCCTTGAGCCATAAGTCAACTAGTTCTTCCTTTGGTAGCTTATTTATGAGGATTTCAATTTATTCGCCACTTCTAGATTTCATTAGGGAGGCTCAAACCAATGGAGTTAAGAAGGAGAATTGGATGAAGGAGTGAATCAAGAGTGAGATTGACAGGTTTTCTATATATAGCCATGGATTATTGACCTGATGCAGTCGGGTTTGAGTACTAGATTTTGGCAGAATAAGACCGACTGTGTTGGAGGAGGCACATAAGTGTAGATTTTCGATACACCAAGGAGCCACCAAGATGTATCAAGATTTGAGACTTTTTTATTGGTTGCCAGGCATTAAGAGAGAGATAACCTAGTATGTTGAAAGGTACTTGACATGTCAGATGGTCAAGGCTGAGCACCAGAGGCAACATGGAAAACTTCAGCCTTTGGAGTTTCCCATATGGAAATGGGAATAGATTACCATTGATATCATCACCAAGTTACCTCAGATGGCTAAGGGGTTTGATGCGATTTAGGTTATAGTGGATCGTCGAGCCAAGAGTTCCCACTTTCTAGCTATTATGGAGAGCACCTCGGCCGAGAAATTGGCCGATGCTTATGTACACGAGATTGTCTCTCAGCATGGTGTTCTCGTTTCCATTATATCCGATAGATATGTTTGTTTCACTTCTCAAATTTGGTAGAGATCCCACGAGAAATATGGTACGAGGTTGCACTTTAGCAATGCTTATCATCCATAGACCAATGGACAGAGCAAGAGGACCATCCATATGCACGAGGATATCTTGCGAGCCTGTGTTATACATTTTGATTGGATTTGGGATTACCCCCTTCATCTAGGTGAGTTTTCATACAACAATAGCTATCACAAATATCGGTGTATTGCCGTGTGTGAAACACCCCAAAAATACAAGCCAAAAAAATACGTTTTGAAAGTAATATAAAGGCTATAATCATCCATAGTCAATATGAAACTAAGTGTTATGTATCTCAAAATCTCATACCAAATACTGTTTCAAAAACAGCTAATATAAAATCAGAGTCTCAAACAAATCCCAAGCTGAATATTATGGTGAGTGCCACACGACCATCCTGAGCTCTTCCTTTTGCCAGTTGATGTACCTGAAACAAAAACTGAAAAGTATAAGCACGAAGCTTAGTGAGCTCCCCCAAACTACCAAATCCTGAGCTCTGCCCACTGCATCGGGACCTGCCCAGCATCGGACCGAAATTCGGAATAAATTGATCCCCGCCCACTGCATCGGGCCCTGCCCGGCCTCGGACTGCAGTCCGGAATAACATGGGCCCCGCCCGGCATCGGACCGGAGTCCAAAATAAACTAAACATAACATATACATGAACATACAACATAATCACCTATACTTCATCGGGCTTGCCCGACATCAGATCGAAATCCGGAACATATAACACATAACATAAACATACATGAATCACAAAGACATCAGGAATACAAAACTACTTCTTGGGACCTCCCGGCATCGGAATGAAGTCTGAAATAAACTAAACATATAAATCACATCGGGCTAACCCAAACATACTGTAACTACATAAATGGGATGGAATTTGTGCCTTAGACCGGTTCCTACTGGAGGAAAACTCACCTCTCAATTAACTGTTGAAAAACTCGTGCAAAGGTGACATAGCCGACCGCTCCAGCTACTCCCTGGCTATAATGACCAATAAGCATTTAGTCAAAAACTAATGACTCTTCTATGAGTAAAATGACTACTTTACCCCTTTGATCTAATTTGGGCCATGACCTAGGCCCACTCCTTTTTAGTCCTCACTAGGGCCTATTATGGTCCAACTACTGCTATGCCCAAAGCTAGGCCCAGTAACTTTAAACCCACTGGCTGAGCGTACCTAACTGTACGTTGCGTGTACTGCTTGAATGGCTTGTACGTTGCGCGTATTGGCCTGTACGCCCAACGTACTTCCCCTGTTAAGCCATTCTTTCCAAAATGACTTAATCCCTTAAGACATAACGTCTAACCTACAGATCTGAGTCTCATGCTTCGCCCTAGTCCTTAAAGTTGGTCACTTGGTGGCTTGCAACCCACCAAATGAGCCCAACACTAGAAATGACAATGAATTTCCAAAGAAATGCCTAGATCTCTTTCATGGCTTCACAAAATCCTCAAAGCTTGAAACTTTCTTGCTAAATGGACTCATTGAGCTTCAAGGGTGGCAACCCTAAGCTCAAAATCGAAGTTGCATGATCAAGATCAAATCTTTGGGCCTAAAAAGGTCCAAATCTTCCAAAACCTTAGATCGATACTTTGAGGAGGAAAGCTAAGAGCTTTATACCTCCGCTTGATGCAAAATGATGAGCTTAATCCAGATCCCTGAGCTCAACGTACTCAAGGATTTCTCCTCCAACTTCTCCTTCTTTTCTTCCAAGCTTTTTTTCACAAAAATGAGCCTAAAAGCTCAAACACACACAATAATGGAGAATGATGCGTATTAGGGTTTTTCTGAGGGTGAGAGGGTTGGTAAGAAAGCCAGGGGTGGCTATAATGGGGTATTTATATTCCTTAAACCCTTAAAATTAGGGTTTGGCATATGCTCACATACGTTGTGCGTATGTGAGTGTTCCCCCCGAATCCGATGCACGCCTCTACGCCCCGCATACGCCAGGACTACGCGCAGCATACATCTTATGGGAGGCCAAACTCCTTGGCCCCTTTTGCTTAAGTCCAATCCAATAGTCATTTTTATCTATATTTAACCTAACAAGAAAATTGGAAATAATTAGTAATTAATACCTCAAGGTCGGACGTTACAATTCACCCCCACTTGAATTAGACTTCATCCTCGAAGTTTGTTGTTGCTGCTTCCGGGAATAACTTCGGATAGTGCTCCCTCATCTCCTCCTCGGGCTCCCATGTCCACTCTGAACCCTTTCTGTGTTGCCACTGTACCTTCACTAGTTCGACTTTCTTGTTTCCTAACTCCTTTGTCTTGCGATCCATAATCGCCACTAGTTGCTCAATGTAATTCATGCTATCATCCACCTAAATGTCCTCCAAATGTGCTACCGCTGACTTATCTACTAGGCACTTCCGGAGCTGAGAAACATGGAATGTGTTGTGGATCTGGCTGAGCTCTTCTGGAAGATCTAATCGATAAGCAACCTAACTTGCCCAGGCGAAAACCCTAAACGGACCAATGAACCTGGGGCCCAGCTTTCCCTACTTCCGAAATCTGATGACACCCTTCCAGGGCAATAATTTTAGGAGAACCATATCGCCCACCTGGAACTCTAAGTCCGAACGTCGTTTGTCAGCATAACTCTTTTGCCGACTCTGAGCAGTCTGAAGCTTGCTCCATACTTGTTGAATCTGATTCATGGTCTTGAGTACCACCTCAGTACTCCCCATGACCCTATGACTGACCTCACCCCAGCAGATTGGGGTCCTACACTTCCTACCGTAGAGCATCTCAAAGGGAAGTTGGTCTATATTGGAGAGGTATCTGTTGTTATACGAAAATTCTGCTAACGGAAGATATGTATCCCAACTACCACCGAAATCTAACACACATGCCCGAAGCATGTCCTCGAGAGTTTGAATCATCCTCTCACTCTCCCTGTCCATCTGAGGGTGGAAAGCGGTTCTGAAGTGGAGATGAGTACCCATCTCATCGTGGAAGCGCTTCCAAAACCTGGAAGTAAATCGGACATCTCGGGTTGACACCACCGAGACAGGCACTCCATGACGTGCCACTGCCTCTCGAACATAAATCCCGGCCAACTTCTCAGTCGAGATGCTCTCCTGTATCGGTATGAAATGGGAACTCTTGGTCAATCGATCCACGATGACGCATATCGAATCAACCCCACGTGCGGTCCTGGGAAGCTTAGTAATGAAGTCCACAGTGATATCCTCCCATTTCCACACAAGAATGCCTAACAGCTGCATCTTGTTGTGGGGCCTCTAGTGCTCTGCATTGACCTTCCTGCATGTCAGGAACCTATCCACATACCAAGCTACGTCCCGCTTCATGTAGGGACTCCAGTTATCGGTTCGAAGATCTCTGTACATCTTCGTTGCCCCTGGGTGGATGGAAAACCGAGACATGTGGGCCTCATCCATCAACACCTTCCATACTACACCCCAAAACAACTCCTAGACCCTCCCATGCAGGGTCAGCAATCCTCAGATATCGTAATCAAAAGAGGCTACTCGGCCCAAAATCCTTTCGCACTTCTGGTGCTCCTCCTTCATGCCTTCGACATGTTCCTCCTTAATATGTTCCAGCAATGGAGTAATCACTGTCATCCGCAAACAAATATCTTGGATCAGTGCCACTACCGCCTTGCGGCTCAGGGTGTTGGCCACCACGTTGGCCTTTCCCGGGTGGTAAAGGATCTCACAGTCGTAATCCTTAACTAAGTCTAACCACCGACGCTGCCTCATGTTCAGATTTGGCTGATCCATGAAGTACCTCAAACTCTTTTGATCCATGTAGATGGTACACCGGACCCCGTAGAGGTAATCGCCAAATCTTGAGGGCGAACACCACTGCCCCCAACTCTAAATCATGTGTCAGGTAGTTAGCTCGTGAGGCTTCAACTGTCTAGAAGCATAGGCTATCACATGCCCTCTCTACATCAACACTGCTCCCAATCCTGTGATTGAAGCATCATAGTAGACTACAAACTCATCTACGCCATCGGGCAGGGGAAGGATTGGCGCCTGACACAGTCGCTGTCTGAGTGTCTGAAAGGCTGTCTGCTGCTCAGGACCCCAGTGAAACACCACCGACTTCTTGGTCAGTCGGGTCAGCGGAACTGCTATCTTGGAGAAATCCTGGATGAATCTCCTGTAATACCCTAGCATACCCAGGAAGCTCCGAATCTCGAATGGAGACTTCGGGAGCTCCCATTGCATCATGTCCTCTATCTTGGCCGGATCGACTAATATACCTTTCTGGTTGACGAGGTGCCCCAGAAACTGCACCTCGCGGAACCAGAACTCACACTTGGAGAACTTTGCATAAAGTCTCTCCCTCCTCAATGTCTCTAGCACCTCTCTCAGGTGCTCCTCATGCTGCTCCCGAGTCTTGGAATATACCAAGATGTCGTCAATGAATACTATCAAGGACCGACCCAACATCGGTCTGCATACGCGGTTCATGAGATCCATGAACGCGGCTGGAGCATTCGTGAGACCAAACGGCATCACCACAAATTCCTAATGACCATAGCGGGTCCTAAAAGCGGTCTTCTGCACATAATCATCTTTGACCCGCATCTGGAGATATGTGGTCTGTATATTAATCTTGGAGAACAAAGATGCTCCCTAAAGCTGATCGAACAAATCATCTATCCCCGAGAGCGGGTACTGGTTCTTCATCGTCACCTTATTCAGCTCCTGGTAGTCTATGTACTTACGGTGCGACCCGTCCTTCTTCTTTACAAACAGGATCGGGGCTCCCCATAGTGAACTGCTTGGCCTAATAAAACCCTTGTCTAGCAGCTCCTGCAGCTGCGTAGACAACTCCTGCATCTCGGGAGGAGACAACTTGAATGGTGCCTTGGCTATCGGAGCCGTACCAGGGACCGTGTCAATTCGAAACTCAACCTGTCTCTCTGGAGGTATCCCAAGGAAATCCTCCGGGTGTGACATCCCCAAAATCTCGGCCAGAAAAGACCGATTTTCATTTATGCTTTTAAAATAAATTCAGAGTAAATCCTTTTGATTTGAAAGAGTTGCGGAATTTGTTCCCAAAAACAAAACATGATAAAACAATGTTTACCGAAGCATTTCATAAAAGAAATGTATTTTCATTATAATCAAAACTCGGGGTGTCATGTTCCGATATATACCAATAAGCATAAACGAATACATTACAAGTCATATAACAAATATAAACATATGTAGACTTGTAAACAAAACAACTTGATGGTTCATCCATCTTACGCCCTTGCGCCACTTCCTGTAATACAAATAAAACTGAGTGGGTCAGGCTTGGGAGCCTGGTGAGCATATAGGGTTTTCAACCCACAATAAATAATTAAATTAATTATTATCAACCAACAATAACCCAGTTACCCATTCCCGTTATTCTCACTTTATGTCCCTAAAATAACTAACACAAGGGACCTAATCTAAGAATATTTTCATCGGGGTGACAACACATGCTGCGGGGTTTCCTCAGCAATATAAGTCAAATAAGGCAACCATGAGGGGGATGGAATACAGCGAATGAACACCCAAGTTCATTAACACCTACAGGTTATGAGCCTGCTAGCGTTCCACATGACTATCTAGAAAAGTCCGTGGTCGTCATCTAAATTCCGCTAGATGACTGGATCAAACAACAACGAGGCCTCTCATCTGTTTATTACACACCAACTATCTACCCATGTTCTACCCAACATATTAGTAGATAAAAAAAAACATACATTTTATACATATTTTCAAAACCTGTATAGCATGCTTGATCAAAACATTTTCCATATAACAGATGAGGCACACGCACATAACACGTATTTCATATAGAAATAATTATATCTGTAAGATAGAAGAAAGTGAATATACATTCACACACATAACAACAAAATATACACATAACACGTATCTCGTATAAAATACTTCATAGTTATACGTTATGAGAAAGTAACAACGCATTCACACGTAAAACGACAATAAACTTAATACCCTCGAACCATACTTGTATTATTATTGCGTTTATGAAAGGTAGTATACACTCACCTGATCAGAAGATGATCGGACAGCACTACGACTTGCAGAAGTAATAATCCTCCGCAGATCTGGAAGATCTCTACGAAAATCGAACTTCTCGCGGGCAGAGCTTCGGCTCGGAAACCGCACTTCTCGGGATCTTTGGGATCTCGGGACTCGCTTCGGGACTCGGGAATATTACCGGGGCTTCGGGGTATTTCCGGCACGCGAAACGATGCAAAATGGGAGAGAGAAGAGAGAAAAATAGCAATTTGGCCGGCTGCCTTCGGATCCTTTTTATAGAGGCTGGAAGCCTCTCGTACGCGGGGCGTACGCCAGTACGCGGGGCGTACTGGTGCGAGAAACGTCATCACTTACGTCTTCCGAAGCCACTTGCTGCGATGTCGACACTTTCGGAGTACGCAGGGCGTACTCACTTACGCGGCGCGTAAGTCGGATCGGATCGATGACTCGCCTTCGGATAAGGCTTCCGAATTTTGATTTAAAAATAAATACAAATTATTTATCAAACTTCGGAAATTCATATCTTCTTCATACGAACTCCGTATTCGACGTTCTTTATATCCACGGAAAGGTGAGACTACGCTCTACAACTTTCGTTTAGACTTCATCGGCTAATTTTGAATTTATTTTTATTATTTATTTTTAATAGGCCGGGACAGAAATTTTCGTTATAAATTCATAACTTCTTCATTTGACGTCCGTTCTCGCCTAAGTTTTTATCGCTTTGATACTAACAACGAGATCTTCGATTCTTGTTTAGATCACTAAGGCTAAATATCGCTTTATCGTAAATTTCACTTTTTACGTTATTCAGCGTTGCCGGTTCTGTCGCAAAACTTCGACAGGTCATAACTTCCTCGTTATAACTCGGATTTCGGCATTCTTTATATCTTCGGAAACCTTGTTTCAACTACTACAACATTATCTAAAGATATCAAGTTTATTTTACACTTACATTTTGACGCTTATTTTTATTCTTAATTAATCAAACCACATAATTAAGCAATTAAGCACAAAACACATAATACTCAAATAATACGATCTTATTATTTCAAAACGGGTTACAAAGGTTAACCTAGACTATCACATTGCTAAAAATGGCAAGCCCAGAAACACAGGCGTTACAATTCTCTCCACTTTAGAATGACGCCGTCCCCAGAATCACACATCAACAAACAAATGCGGATAGCGACTCCTCATGTCACTCTCCGTCTCCCAGGTGAGATTCGGCCCATTCGTGTGTTTCCATCGGACAAGTACTAACTCGACCATCTTGTGTCGCAACTTCTTAGTCTTTCGGTCAACGATTGCCTCTGGTTCTTCAATCAACCTTTTGTTCTCATCAATTCTCAATTCAGAAATTGGAATCATGTCGGGAAGTTCTCCCGTGAACTTCCTCAAATAACACACATGGAAAGTGTTATGAATTCCATTCAGTTCTTCTGGTAGTTCGAGCTTGTAAGATTGGTTCCCAATCCTATGAAGAACTTTAAACGGTCCAATAAACCTTGGACTCAACTTTCCCCTTTTACCAAATCTTATAAGTCCCTTCCACGGCGAGACTTTAAGCAAAACTGAATCCCCAACTTCAAAAGTCATCGGTCTTCGCTTTTTGTCAGCATAACTCTTTTGACGATCTTGAGCTGCTAACATTCTTTCCCTAATTATTTTCAACTTTTTAGCAGTCTGATGAACCATCTCCGGTCCCATAAACTGCTTTTCCCCAGCCTCAAGCCAACAAGACGGCGTACGACACTTTTGTCCATACAAAGCTTGGTAAGGTGCCATCTTAATGCTCGAGTGAAAACTATTGTTATAGGAAAATTCTACCAACGGTAAATGTTCATCCCAATTACCTAGGAATTCCAAGGTACATGCTCTCAGCATATCTTCAAGTGTTTGTATCATTCGTTCGCTCTGACCATCAGTCTGCGGATGGTAAGCTGTACTTAAACACAACTTGGTACCCAATTCCTCTTGTAGACTTTTCCAAAATCGCGAGGTGAAACGACTATCACGATCCGACACAATTGTTAACGGAACACAGTGAAGCCTCACAATTTCCTTTACGTAAGAATTCGCAAGCTTTTCCATAGACCATTTCTCATTGGCTGCTATGAAATGCGCACTCTTAGTGAATCGATCAACGACCACCCAAATCATATCGTGACCATTCTTTGTTCTGGGCAGTTTAGTGACAAAATCCATGGCAATGTCTTCCCACTTACCCATAGGCACAGGTAAAGGTTCTAAACTCCCGTACGGTTTCTGATGTTGTGTCTTGACTCTCGCACAAGTCACACACTCGGCCACATACTTTGCAACATCAAGCTTCATCGTCGGCCACCAGTAGTAGGGTTTCAGGTCCTTATACATTTTAGTGCTACCGGGATGAATCGAATACATGGTCTTGTGAGCTTCTTCCATCAGAAGATCTCTAATTCCTCCTGACTTAGGTACCCAAATACGATCTTGGAATACCTTCAGTCCATGACCGTTTGTACCAAACACCAACGTTTTACCCAAACGTTCCTCCTTTCGGTCATTTTTCTCAGAAGCTTCCTCTTGAGCTTTCTTTATACTTTCCACAATGGTCGAGACAACTTCAATTCTCAACGCTCTTGGCCTTTTCCTTTCAAGATTGACTTTCCGACTGAGAGCATCAGCAACAACATTAGCCTTATCGGGGTGGTAAAGTATCTCGCAGTCGTAGTCCTTGAGTAATTCCAGCCAGCGTCGTTGCCTCATATTCAATTCCTTCTGATTAAAGAAATATTGGAGACTCTTATGATCAGTGAAAAGTTTGCACTTAGTGCCATAGAGGTAATGCCTCCATATCTTCAGAGCAAAAACTACCGCTACCAACTCCAAATCATGAGTCGGGTAATTCTTTTCATGCTCCTTCAGTTGTCGAGACGCATATGCTATCACTTTTTCTCTTTGGGTCAAAACACAACCCAATCCAACCCCAGACGCATTGCTATAAACAGCGAAGTCTTCAACTCCATCGGGTAGAGAAAGTATTGGTGCCTCGCATAGCTTCTTCTTTAACTTCTCAAATGCTTCTTTATGCTTCTCACTCCAAGCATAAGTAGCTCCTTTGTGGGTCAAAGCTGTCCATGGAGTAGCAATCGAAGAAAAGCCTTGGATAAACCTTCGGTAATATCCGGCTAATCCTAAAAAGCTTCGAATCTCCGTGGGACTTTTCGGTTGTTCCCACTTCATTACAGTTTCAATCTTTGCTGGATCAACCATTATCCCTTCCTGGTTGACCACGTGACCCAAGAATTGGACTTCACGGATCCAAAAATCACATTTGGAGAACTTAGCATACAACTTCTCCTTCTTCAAAACTTCTAACACTTCTCGCAAGTGTCTGCCATGCTCCTCCTGGCTTTTTGAGTAAATCAGAATGTCGTCTATGAACACTATCACGGATTTATCAAGGAACGGATTACAAACCCTATTCATTAAATCCATGAATGCTGCCGGAGCATTGGTTAGTCCAAACGACATAACCAAGAACTCGTAGTGTCCATATCTAGTTCTGAACGCAGTCTTCTCTATATCCTGCTCTCTTACTTTCAGCTAATGATATCCTGACCTAAGATCGATCTTCGAGAAATAGCTCGAACCTTGCAATTGATCAAATAGGTCATCAATCCTTGGCAACGGATATCTATTCTTTATTGTTGCCTTGTTCAGCTCTCTGTAATCAATGCACATTCTCATACTTCCATCTTTCTTCTTCACGAATAACACCGGAGCTCCCAGGGCGATGAACTAGGTCTAATGAAACCTTTGTCCAACAACTCCTGAAGTTGCATCATCAGCTCCTTCATCTCTGTCGGTGCTAATCGATAAGGTGCTTTTGCTATTGGCGTGGTTCCTGGTAACAAGTCAATACGGAATTCCACTTGTCGATCAGGTGGTAATCCAGGAAGATCTTCGGGAAACACTTCCGGATAATCACACACCACAGGGATACTCTGCATCACTTTCTTTTCCTTCTTAGCATCAATCACGAATGCTAAATATGATGTACATCCCTTAGTCAAACACTTTCTGGCTTTCATTAGAGAAATGATTCCAGAATTTACTCGGCGTTTGTCCCCATACACCATAAATGATTCTTTTCCAGGCGGGTTTACTTTAACAATCTTCTTCTTGCATAAAATTTCGGCATCATTGGCGCTGAGCCAATCCATTCCCAACACGATGTCGAAACCGTTAAGTTCGATAGGCAATAATTCCTCGTGGAACTTATTCCCATTAAGGTCGATTAAGATGTTTTTCATACGATGGCTAACAGGTACAAACTTGCCACTAGCAACTTCGACTAATAAAGCATTATCTAGTCTATCAACAGGCAAAGCTAGTTTTCTACCAAATTCATGCGATATAAAGGAGTAGTTGGCTCCAGAATCAAATAAAATTTGGGCAGGCAAATTGTTAACGAGAAAGGTACCTGAAGCGACATCAGCTTCATCCTTAGCAGCTTCCAGTGTCATCTGTAATGCTCTTGCCTTTGGCTTTGGTGGAATGTTGGGCTTAGCTGCCTCCTTCTTCTTCGGATAGTCTTTCAAAATATGCCCCTCTTCATTACAACCAAAACACATCCTTTTGTTGTTCGGACATTCATTGGCAAAATGTCCAACCTTTCCACACTTGTAGCAAGTTACATCCTCGCTACATTTCCCGAAGTGCTTTTTCTTACACTTATCACACCACTTCGCTTCCCCTCCTTTACCCCCACCAAACCTTTTCGAATCAGATTTCGAAAATTTGCTTTTCTTACCGGAACCAGATGTTCCCTCAAACTTCCTCTTCTCACCAACCTCAACCTTGTTGGTGGTTCTCCCCTTTATCATGTTCTCAACAGACTTGGCAGCCCAGATAGCTGCCTCTAGAGTATGTGCCTGACGTACTGGCACCTCGTACTCCCATGGAAGTCCCTTCGCATACCGATCCACCTTCGTCAGCTCGTCTGGAACGATACGCAAGGCAAACTCCATTTTATCGGTGAAGTTATTGGTGTATTCATCAACTGACATACTGCCCTTAGTCAATGTCAGGAACTTGTTTTCCAACTCCAACAGATTTTGAGCCGAGCAGAACTTACGCTTAAACTGCATCAAGAACTCTGCCCATGACAATTGCAGTGGCTCATTAGGGCTCAAAGTCTTCCCTAGAGTGTTCCACCAACGAACGGCTCCACCTCGGAATTGACGCACGACATAGATGGTTTACAACTTACCTCTGCAGCCACACGTCATGAAGGCTAACTCCATTTCGGGGATCCAATCCATAACCCCAATCGGATCCTCCTTTCCATTGAAGGTCGATGGTTTGCAAGTCAAAAAGTCCTTGTACTTGCATCCCATTCCATCATTCCTTCCATCGCGGTTATCTTGCCTAACTATCGGTGGGTTGGCTTGACCAACTGATCCACTGAAGTTTCCACCTTCCGAGTGCCCTTCATTTAATTCAGGCTCTTCCACACGAATCGACAGTTCTTCACGATTTTGTTGAAGCAACCGTCTAGTTTCCTCCATCTGACGATCCAACATCGTCTGAATCATCAATTGCACACCAGCCATGGTTATTGGCTCAGGTGCTGCTGCTACAACAGGTCTTTGTTCAATCACTGGTGGTTGATTTCTGTTTTCATCAGCATTTCCAACTCCACTTCTTGTTCTCACCATCTTGATCTACACACCGAATAAGGTGAAATTAGATCCTTATTAACAATAGATATTGAAATCATCCTTATCACTCCGAAACGTTTACATGCTAGTTCTAATATCGTAGACGTACGCTTAGAATCCTACACACATAAGGTTTCTAGATCCGGTCGGCAACAGACCATATATCAGAACAAATAATATCATATATGGCAACATATAACATTTAGCACATAAAGCATTTTAGGCAACTTCCCTAAAATAAACTAGTGCTTGTGTCTTAAAACATAACAGACACACATCTCAAAAATCCACTTAGCATTCTAAGTTGAAGTCTAGAAATCCTAAAAATTCCTAGTTCGCTTAAACTAATGCTCTGATACCAACTGTGACATCCCCAAAATCTCGCCCAGAAAAGACCGATTTTCATTTATGATTTTAAAATAAATTCAGAGTAAATCCTTTTGATTTGAAAGAGTCGCGGAATTTGTTCCCAAAAACAAAACATGATAAAACAATGTTTACCGAAGCATTTCATAAAAGAAATGTATTTTCATTATAATCAAAACTCGGGGTGTCATGTTCCGATATAGACCAATAAGCATAAACGAATACATTACAAGTCATATAACAAATATAAACATATGTAGACTTGTAAACAAAACAACTTGATGGTTCATCCATCTTACGCCCTTGCGCCACTTCCTGTAATACAAATAAAACTGAGTGGGTCAGGCTTGGGAGCCTGGTGAGCATATAGGGTTTTCAACCCACAATAAATAATTAAATTAATTATTATCAACCAACAATAACCCAGTTACCCATTCCCGTTATTCTCACTTTACGTCCCTAAAATAACTAACACAAGGGACCTAATCTAAGAATATTTTCATCGGGGTGACAACACATGCTGCGGGGTTTCCTCAGCAATATAAGTCAAATAAGGCAACCATGAGGGGGATGGAATACAGCGAATGAACACCCAAGTTCATTAACACCTACAGGTTATGAGCCTGCTAGCGTTCCACATGACTATCTAGAAAAGTCCGTGGTCGTCATCTAAATTCCGCTAGATGACTGGATCAAACAACAACGAGGCCTCTCATCTGTTTATTACACACCAACTATCTACCCATGTTCTACCCAACATATTAGTAGATAAAAAAAAAACATACATTTTATACATATTTTCAAAACCTGTATAGCATGCTTGATCAAAACATTTTCCATATAACAGATGAGGCACACGCACATAACACGTATTTCATATAGAAATAATTATATCTGTAAGATAGAAGAAAGTGAATATACATTCACACACATAACAACAAAATATACACATAACACGTATCTCGTATAAAATACTTCATAGTTATACGTTATGAGAAAGTAACAACGCATTCACACGTAAAACGACAATAAACTTAATACCCTCGAACCATACTTGTATTATTATTGCGTTTATGAAAGGTAGTATACACTCACCTGATCAGAAGATGATCGGACAGCACTACGACTTGCAGAAGTAATAATCCTCCGCAGATCTGGAAGATCTCTACGAAAATCGAACTTCTCGCGGGCAGAGCTTCGGCTCGGAAACCGCACTTCTCGGGATCTTCGGGATCTCGGGACTCGCTTCGGGACTCGGGAATATTACCGGGGCTTCGGGGTATTTCCGGCACGTGAAACGATGCAAAATGGGAGAGAGAAGAGAGAAAAATAGCAATTTGGCCGGCTGCCTTCGGATCCTTTTTATAGAGGCTGGAAGCCTCTCGTACGCGGGGCGTACTGGTGCGAGAAACGTCATCGCTTACGTCTTCCGAAGCCACTTGCTGCGATGTCGACACTTTCGGAGTACGCAGGGCGTACTCACTTACGCGGCGTGTAAGTCGGATCGGATCGATGACTCGCCTTCGGATAAGGCTTCCGAATTTTGATTTAAAAATAAATACAAATTATTTATCAAACTTCGGAAATTCATATCTTCTTCATACGAACTCCGTATTCGACGTTCTTTATATCCACGGAAAGGTGAGACTATGCTCTACAACTTTCGTTTAGACTTCATCGGCTAATTTTGAATTTATTTTTATTATTTATTTTTAATAGGCCGGGACAGAAATTTTCGTTATAAATTCATAACTTCTTCATTTGACGTCCGTTCTCGCCTAAGTTTTTATCGCTTTGATACTAACAACGAGATCTTCGATTCTTGTTTAGATCACTAAGGCTAAATATCGCTTTATCGTAAATTTCACTTTTTACGTTATTCAGCGTTGCCGGTTCTGTCGCAAAACTTCGACAGGTCATAACTTCCTCGTTATAACTCGGATTTCGGCATTCTTTATATCTTCGGAAACCTTGTTTCAACTACTACAACATTATCTAAAGATATCAAGTTTATTTTACACTTACATTTTGACGCTTATTTTTATTCTTAATTAATCAAACCACATAATTAAGCAATTAAGCACAAAACACATAATACTCAAATAATACGATCTTATTATTTCAAAACGGATTACAAAGGTTAACCTAGACTATCACATTGCTAAAAATGGCAAGCCCAGAAACACAGGCGTTACACCGGGATTACATCCAGATACTCTTGTAGTACTGGAACATCATCGACTGTCATCTTACTCTTATCTCGGGTATCCATGACGTAAGCAACATATCCTGCATAAACCTACTCGAAGTAGCGCCTTTCCCTCGCTACTGAAGAAAGAATCGGCTCGCGTTGTGGTCTTTCTCCCTGAATCACTAACTCTCCCCTACATGGAGTACGAACCCTCATAAGTTGTTGCTCAAAGTCGATCATTTCCCCATTGGGGCTCAACCAATCCATACCCACGATAACCTTTTCCACTCATAGGGGAATAGGTATCAAATCCAATGAGAACTGCTCATCAAATAACCGAAGTGTACATCCCCTATGAACTCTCGCAAACCTGACGGTCCTATCATCTACTATCTCTACGTCGAGTAGGCAATCCAGCTCCCTCGGAGCTCTGCTAAATCACTTTCTAAGTGCAAGCAACACAAATGATCGACTAGCCCCCAAGTCAAATAATACCATGGCTGAAATGTCGTTCACTAGAAACGACCCTACAATAAACACCAATAACATGAGCAATAATCAGAAGTAATAAATAGAAGATGGAGAAAATACATACCAGTAACCACCTTAAGAGTCGTTCGTGCCTCCTCTGCTGTCAACTGGAAGGCTCTACTTTTCACCACTGGCGCCTCAGCATGACCCTGTCGGCCGTCTGTAATCCTCAATATGGTCGGAGCGGGTACCATCACCTATCCTACATATGCTAAACTCAGACACTGGTAGTAGTAGTTGTTGTTGTACAATCCCTGCTCATATGCTCGGTCCAAACGTACTTGAAGCAGCCGTAACTCCCCACCTTGCACACCCCATCGTGCAACCTGCCACACATGCCATACTGATTGTGGCTCTATTGTCCCCTAGACCTGTGATCAGATGCCTTGGGCTTTTTTCCTGAACCTGCTACGCCAGATGCTACCTCTGGTTTCCTCTTCCTCTCCATCTCTAGATCAATATCCCTCTTACAAGCCCTCGCAATCATATCCTCCAACGTCTTGTAGCTGGAGTGGCTCACAAACTGGCGGATATCACTCTGCAACATCTCATGATATCAGGCCTTCTTCATCTCCTCATCCGCAACATAACGCGGAACTAGGAGAGCCCTCTCTCTAAATTTGGTTGTAATCTCCGCCACCATATATGTCGTCTGCTGGAGATCCTGAAACTCCCTAGCAAGCTGATGTACCTCAATCATAGGAGCGAACTAGGCCCTAAAATTGGTATTGAAATCACTCCATGTCATTGCATCCAAAGCTGAGTCATTACCAATAGCTCGTCCAATCTCCTGCCACCAATCTCGTGTTGTGTCCTTCAAAAGGTAGGATGCCAATCTGACCTTGTCCCTCTCAGGACATCTACTAGTGCAGAACGCGTTGGCGACATCCGCCAACTATCTGGTACTCACAATCGGGTCCCGAGCCCCATGGTAGTTAGGACCTCCATAAGCTCTAAACTCCATGAAAGTCAATGTGCGTGATCCCATCATGGCTACAATGTATGGAATGCGCCCAGCTTCTCATCCAGAAGCTCTAAAACACCCTCCTTGACCGAACCAAAGATCACATGATTCTGCTCAAGTATGTTACGTGTGATCTATGAGGAGATGAACTCTCTAGTCTGCTCATCCAAATGCTCAACTCCGGAGCCTAAACCTAATCCCTCCCCGGCACCCGAACTACCGACTTCTAGTCTAGGACGCAAAACCACCATTCTGAAAACACATAATGATAGATGTTAGAATACTAATATAACTCGAGGGATCACCTCTATTACAAGTTCCTCGGTCTTGTCTCAGCCTTCCTCGATTTGAGTATAGATCTGAGTCTCATGATTCGCCCTAGTCCTTAAATTTGGTCACTTGGTGGCTTGCAACCCACCAAATGAGCCCAACACTAGAAATGACAATGAACTTCCAAAGAAATGGCTATATCTCTTGCATGGCTTCACAAAAGCCTCAAAGCTTGCAACTTTCTTGCTAAAGGGACTCATTGAGCTTCAAGGGTGGAAACCCTAAGCTCAAAATCGAAGTTGCATGATCAATATTAAATCTTTGGGCCTAAAAAGGTCCAAATCTTCAAAAACCTTAGATCTATACCTTGAGGAGGAAAGTTAAGAGCTTTATACCTCCTCTTGATGCAAAATCATAAGCTTAATCATGATCCCTGAGCTCAAGCTACTCAAGGCTATCTCCTCCAACTTCTCCTTATTTTCTTCCAAGCTTGTCTTCACAAAAATGATCTCAAAAGGTCAAACACACACAATAATGGAGAATGAGGCATAATAGGGTTTTTCTGAGGGTGAAAGGGCTGGTAAAAAAGCCATGGGTGGCTATAATAGGGTATTTATTTGCCTTAAACCCTAAAAATTAGGGTTTGGCATCTGCTCACGTACGTTGCTCATACTCCTAGTACGTTGCGCCTACATGCGTATTCCCCCTGCATCCAATGCACGCCCCTACGCCCCACGTACGCCAAGACTACGCCCATCGTACGTCTTATGGGAGGCCCAACTCCTTGGCCCCTTTTGCTTAAGTCCAATCCAATAGTCCTTTTATCTATATTTAAACCAACAAGAAAACTCGAAATAATTAGTAATTGATACCTCAAGGTCGGACGTTACAGTTTGAGATTCTTTATGGGAGGAAGTGTTGTACCCCAGTCTGTTAGGGAGGGACTGGTCATAGGGTCATAGGATAGAATGAGTTTGTTCTTCAGATGATAGAGCTTATTTAAAGGATCAAACAGAGGTTACAAACAACTCAGAGTCGGCAGAAAAGTTATGTTGACATTCGTCGATCGGAGTCGGAGTTCCAGGTTAGCGACATCGTTTTGCTGAAGTTATAAACCCTAGAAGGGTGTAATATTCTTCAAGAAGAGGGACAAGTTGGAGCCCCGATATATTGGTTCATTTAAAGTATTAGCCAGAGTAGCCTATTGGTTGGATTTTCCTGAGGAGCTCGGTCAGATTCACAACACCTTCCATGATTCTCTGTTTTGGAAGTGTGTAGCTGATGACTTAGCAGTTAGTCCTTTGGATGATATTTAGGATGATGATCGCCCGAACTATGTTGAGAGGCTAGTTGTGATTTTGCATAGGAAGATGAAGGCCTTGTGCAACAAGGTGGTATCTTTGGTCACGGTCCAGTAGCATCATCGAAAGGGCTCTTAATGGACTTCAAAACCCGAGGCAGAGATACGAGAGCACAGCCTTGAGTTATTCATAACATCAAACTTCGAGGGTAAATCCTAAATCAAGTAGGGGAGAATTGTAACACCTTGATCCATGTATTTTCCATTTATACCCTTAGTATGAAATTTATTTGCAAAGTGGTCCCCTGGCTCTTTAAGAGAAAAAGTGTATCTTCATAGTACGTTAGGCGTACTTCACCTTACATCAAGCGTAAGTGGCTAAGGATCAAAACCTAATTTTTAGGTTTTGAGCCCTATTTAAGCATCATTATCTCAATGAAACCCCTTCATTCATCAACCTCCATCTCTGAAAATTCTCCTTGCAAACCCTAATTCCTTGTGTGAACCTTTTTTAGGTTAAGAGTGCAATTTTTGTATTTTTGAAGGGAGCGGATGGAAGGAAAATCATATTGGAGGCTCAAGGTATCTTGGATCCAAAAGTATCTCACCCTCAAGCATCCTTTAGAGGTTTAAAGTTCGGATCTTGATGTATGTTTTCTTTGGATCTTTCTAGTTCTTAGGTTTTTATGCTTTTACTCTTATAATCTTGGTGTTCATGAGTATGGCTTACTCTAACCTATAAGGGTTGTCCTTATAGACATTTTTAGGTGCTTAGAACCATAAAAATGTGATATAGGTCCCTTTCCATTCTTCATGCATGAGATATGAGGTTTTGGTTTGTGTACTTAGTTAGGGTTTAGTTTTTGGACCCTTTCTAACCTTGGAAAGTCATAAAGTTGGAAACTTTAGGACTTAGAATAATATTTAAAACTAGATATGAGTTTTGGATATGGTTTTTAACGGAATAAGCACTTAATAGAGAAAAAGGAGGTCAACCGAATACGTTGGACGTACCTGGTGGTACGTTGCACATACTTGGCTAGGACCATGTAATTGGTCCAAGGGTGTACTACGTTGGGCATATTGGTTGAGTACACGAGTGTAATCAGTCTAAGTTGACTTGTTGACTTTTTGACTTTTGACCATTGACCAGAATTTGACCAAGTTTGAATTGGGGGGTATTTTGGGTATTTAGAGATGTAGTTTGAGTTTAGGTCACTGTTTTTTGTATAGGTGACCTCTAGAGTTGACTTTTTGAGCAACATTCGTTTTTGCTATCTTTTCAGACTGTGAGGTGAGTTTCCTTACTATACTCGTAGGTCAAAGGCACCAATGCCGGCCCATTCGGTTTTGTATATATGAACATCCATGCCATCCCGAACTTTCCCTTGGTCAAAAACAACTTAAAACGGAAGAAGGAGGTCAAAAAGGGGCCTGGAGGTTTGCAGGTTACTATTCACCTACGAACGCTCGCAAGCCTTCGCAAGTACTAAACACATTCGCTTCTTAGTCAACCTTCGCATCTCTACCAAGAAATCTCGCATGAACCCTAGCCTCTCGGATCCTTTCACTTCTAATCGACGAGGCTCGCGTAGGACTCCTCTCGCAACAAATTGTGCAAGTTCGCATTCTATCCGGTCATACTCGCCTGCGAGCCCCTCTCTCCGAACCTCACTCTCGCATCTTCTCCCTCGCTGCGAGCCCACGTTCGCAGCCAATACCTTCTCAGACCACGAACCCTCTCGGATCATCAGAAGCCTTTGCAAATTCGCATCTTCCTTCCCGGTTTTCGACCACTTTCGCATTTTAAGCCCGTTTTTGATAATTTTAACATGGGAATTTCACCAAATTCATATTTTTATCATTTTAAACCCTTCAAACTCATATTTTTTCCCATCTTGAAGATTTATTATCTATAAATCATATCTCTTGTTTAAGATAACACATAAAGGCTTGTTGACTTTTCCTATAAAGTTACGACACCAAGCCATCCCCACGTTAACTTTATGTCACTATTCACACTCTACCTAGTCAAATCATTGTCCTTTCAACTTTAGCCAATGCTCCATTAGATTTCTCCTTGACCAAATTTACTCAAAAAATATTTATTTCTTCAAATATAAAATCTCACTTGCATCCTCCAAAGACAATCTTCTCTCTCTATCTCTATCTCTCTCTCTCTCTCTCTCTCTATATATATATATATATATATATATATATATATATATATATATATATATATATATATGGAACTCGAAATCCCCAGGAGGTCTTTAGCTTTTCCTCCATTCCTGGTAAGTTCTTCATTCTACTCTAAAAATTATTCTACATTTTTTCATACAAATCATGGATCAGTTACATAAATATTGACATATTTGTTCTTAGGATCTTCAAATCCTCAAGCATCCTTCAAGTGTTCTTGACTTGAAACTTCCCTTCTTCAACCTTCCACCTTATGGAATCACTCAAGGTGAGTTCATACCCCTATCTTTTCATGATTTCTTCAAGATTTAATGGGGAGAATACAAGTTACAACACTAAAATACATTTTTAACTCAACCAACAGCTTTCAACATAAAAGTCATGGGCTATTCACGAACTGTTATGACCATCTTAAACTTAATATCTTTCAAAATTGTTTAATATGAAAATAGCTCAGGTTTATACCTTTCTAATGACCACTTTCACATGTTCATACGATTCTTCTACAATTTATGAAGAATTTTACAAAACTGCCTATCATTTCATAAATGAATTCGTACCAATCTATGAATATGGATATTTTCACACTAGTTAGAGACCACTAAAAATCATAATAAAAACATACTAGAAACATTTCCTGAACTCTCAGAGTTTACAGATTCAGCTTTCGACTTACAGTGATTTTCCTATGATTTTTCTAAGAACAGTTATAGAAAAGTTAAAACTAGTAAAAACAGTTTACAAATTTATTAACACTTTGTTACATGTTGAGAAAAGTGTATAGCAATAAATTACTATGTGTTGAATGTATTTCTTGCTAGTTTAATTTCATGAAACAGAAATAATCATTCATCATAAGGATTTTCATTCACTTCAAACATTTATGATAAACTATAATAGTTATAGTTTATAATCCGCTACACTACAATCTCACTATGAGAGGTTCCATTTACACTACAAAAAGGGTTTTCATTCACTACAAATATATATATATATATATATATGATAAACTCTAATAGGTATATTTTATGGTACATTAACACTACGAACATACTAAGAAAGGATCCATTTACACTACAAAAAGGGTTTTCATTAACACTAAACATGAACTCGTTGAATCAAATTTGTGAGACATTACTTCATTGAATTCTTTAGATCACTGGTTAAAGTCTTGTATTAAAACTATAATCTCTTGTAGGGAGATCAGGATACTTTTATATAGATTTATATTGGGACTGACAATCTTGCACCTTAGCTGCTTGCAACAGCTAGACCGGCAGGTCTGGGGTGACAAATGTCAAAACATTCTGACGCCCGAAGTATGTCGTAACAGGCATACTATGTCATTTGTACGGTTATAATAACTCGCATAGGGAAACAACGACACATATAGTTTACGGGGATTCATACATTCAAAAGGGTTTTATTTATTTAAAACGGCATATACTATCATAAGTATGGTAAATACTTGTACATTTTGGTCTTTAAGTCTGAAGACTATAACTCATTTTATAAAGAAAATATTGGATTTTTCTTGAACATTCACTACATTTATAAGGAAAGGTTTTCAACTCTATATACAAAAGCCTATGCACTCACCAACTTAATTGTTGACACTTTTTTAAAATTACTTGTATTCTCAAGTAATCAATAAAAACAGGTAACTACCAGCTTTTGAGGACGGAACACTACGACGTCAGACAAACTCTTTTATCATTATATTGTAATCGATTTTGAAACATGTAACTCAAGAAACCATGTAACTTCCTCGATTATTTTTATGATGGTTGCATTTACTTTGATCACTCTTATACTCATTGTTATGATACTATACATGAAGTCATCCACCCCCGGACATTTCCGCCATCCTTGGTTTGGAGGTGTAACACGTACGCTCGCTCTGTCCATCATTCTAAGGGTGTTATGTTGTACTGAAATGATGATGAGTACTTAACTCCTCATGAGACTTCCTCCAAAACCTGGAGGTGAACCGAACATCTCAGTCTGAAACCACTAAAACTAGCACCCCATTCCAGACAACTACAATCTCAGCTGATATACTCTCAGAAATGGTATGAAGTGTGTGCTATTAGTCAATCAATCCATAATGCCCCAGATAGAATCAACTCTACGCATCATCCATGCCAGCTTCGTGATAAGTTCAATGGTGATCTCTTCCTACTTCCAGATGGGAATGAGTAATGGTTGCATCTTGTTGTGGGGTCTCTGATGTTTGGCCTTGACTTTCCTGCAAGTCAAATGCTTTTCTACAAACCATGTTATTTCCCTCTTCATATAGGGTCACCAATAAATCAGCCTCATATCTCAATAAATCTTAGTGACCCCTGGATGGTTTGAAAACTTTGACTTATGAGCCTCTTCTAGAATTGTCTATCTCACCGCACTAGTAGTCAAAGCCTAAAATCTACCACACTTAGTCAACAATCCCCGACTATCTCTGACAAATAAAGTAATTTATTCCCTGATTCGCTTCACCTTCCAATTCTATCCTTTTTCAAATCCTCCACCTAAGCCTTCTTGATTATATCCAACAAAGGAGATATGATAAACATCCTCATACATAAATCTCCAATTAGTGTGCTCACTACCTTGCGTATCAAGTCATTGGCCACCACATTAGCCTTCCTAGGGTGGTACAGGGTCTCGCAATCATAATCATTTACAAAATCCAACCATCTCCTTCGCCACATATTTTAAATTCAACTGGTCCAACAGGTAACTCAAACTCTTATGGTCAGTGTAGGTAGTAAACCTAACCCATATAAATAGTTCCTCCAATCTTGAGGGCAAAAACCACAACCCCCAACTTCTAATCATGTGTAGGGTATTTCACCTCACGAGGCTTCATTTGCCTTGAAGCGTAAGCAATCACATGATCCCTCTGCATAAGAAAAGCTCCCAAACCCGATATAGAAGTGGAACAATAAATCAGAAAAACATCCATGCCCTTGGGAAGCGCGAGGATCGGGGCCTCGCAATCTCTGTCTCTGCGTCTCGAACGCCAACTGATGATCGGCCTCCAGCGAAAAGTAACATTCTTCTTCGTCAAGCAAGTCAACAACGCTGAAATCTTGGAGAAATCCTAGATAAATCTCCAATAATACCCTACGAGACTAGAAAGCTCTGAATCTCAGATGAAGTCATCAGAACCTCCCATCACATCACGGTCTCAATCTTATCCAGTTGAACCATTATACACTTTTGGTTGACGATGTGCCCTAAGAATTGCACCCCGCAAAACCAGAACTCGCATTTACAGAATTTGGAATACAACCATTCCCTCCTCAGGGTCTCCAATACCTCTCATGAGTGATCCTTGTGCTACTCCTTGGTCTTAGAGTAAACCATAATATCATCTATGAATATTATCACCGACCAAACCAGCATTGGTCTGCAAACACGGTTCATGAGATCCATGAAAGTTGTTGGTGCATTTGTGAGCCTGAATAGCATCCCCACGAACTCGTAATAACCATAACAAGTCCTGAAGGTGGTTTTCTGCACATCCTCATCCGTGACCGTCAGCTGATGGTACCCTGATTGCAAATCAATCTTGGAAAACCAAGATGCACTCGGAACCTAGTCAAATAAGTCATCGATCCTTGAGAGTAGGTGTGACAACCCAACATTTTTTTGCTTTATAAGTACAGCCAAACGAGAGTCAGGCTCGTTTCTGCTACCTTATAGCCTTGATAAGGGACTGTCTGAGTGTTCTAGCCTTGTACATTCAATGAATGAGTGTTAAGAAGTACCTGCTAGATTCATTGTACAACATTCAAGCCATAAACTCCATCATGTGGAGTTTACGGCCGTAAACATGTACGAGGGAACTTCATTCCTTCATTCTTTTCCTTCCTTGGCCAAAACCTCTTCAAACTCTCTCAAGTATCATCAAGTTCTTCATCCAAATCCTCCAAAAACGTAAGTATTCTTCACTCTAGTTGTTTTTATCGTTCTTAATCATGCATTATCCTAATGATTCATCCATGAAAACTTCTTTTGGCTAGATCTTCAACTTTCACCAAGAACACGCACTTGTTCTTGGTGGCCGAAAACTCATCAAAGGCCCTCAAAAGTGTGAGTATTCCATCTATCATCTAGTAGTACATGTTAAACACTAGATCATAGCCTTGAAACATCATCAAAATCAACATCAAAAAGAGTTTACGGCCAAGAGTATGTCCCTTAGCTGTAAACCCTTGTATTTGTCATGTTTTGAGCCTTAAACACTTCTATACCCGAGCTAACCTTGGAACACTTGAACCTTTGAAACTCCTTGCCTTTAAGACCTAAAATAAGACCATTTGGTGAGTTTACGGCCATACACTTTATGGTATGGCTGTAAACACCTCAACACCTTCCATTAAGTTGGTTTTTCTCATCCTTGTGTAGAGCAATGGTCCCTCAAGTTTCCCTAGAATTCAAACACCCTCTTGTGTAGAGCAATGGTCCCTCACCTTTTACCATGTGTTTATAGCCGTAAACTCCTCTTTGTGGTCGTACACTCCCCTTTGATCAATCACATGTGATTTCAAGACTTAGTCCAAGTCCCTAAGGGTGTTTCGTAGCATATTAGTTACTTATAAACACTATATTCATGCAAATACTTGCCATATATATCATTAGGACCCGTTTGTGTCTCGGGAGTTCATTACGTGGTGCTTCTCGTCCTTACGTGCATATTCGTTTGAATCACCCACATCAGGGGAGCTCATACCCCGTAATGAATCTTTTAACTATTTTAAATGCTTTTAAGGGGGAGGGGGAATACAATTTGAAAAAAAAAAACGATAATTAAGTAAATGTTTGTTATAAACATCTTTCAAAAGATTGCTTATTTCTTTTATAAGTGATCAAAACATTTAAAAAACTCTTTGAAAGTTATGTTACTTCATACTTTACAAAACTCCATTTTTAAAAGCACAGTCATAACTTAGTAGATAAACTGAGTCCTTTCTTCAAGACAATATCAGTTCAAGTAAACATACTAGCAAACTATAGTAGGTATAGTTTAGGGGTTCAGTTGACACTATAACATGTACAGAGAGCAACACATTATAACAAGTGCAGAGATAAACATATTATAACAAGTACAGGGAGGAACATGTTATAATAAGTACCGGGAAATCATGTTAATATATCTTTCCGGGTTTGCGTTAACACCAATACGATTTCATGTACCAGGATTAGTAGGCATGAGGTGATAAAATATAAGAATATATCTTTTCGGGTTTGCGTTAACACCAGTACGATTTCACGTACCAGGGTTAGCAGGCACAAGGTGATAAAACATTATATATATATATATATATATATATATATATATATATATATATATATATATATATATATATATATATATATATATATGGGTTTGCGTTAACACCAGTACGATTTCACGTACCAAGCTTAGCGGGCACGAGGTGATAAAACATAATAATATATCTTTTCGGGTTTGCGTTAACGCTAGTATCATTACACGTATCATGGTTAGCAAACACGAGGGAATAGTTATACCAAACCTAAGTTATTTAAAAAGGGTACATCTATAAAGTAACCGATGATAATAAATAAGATACATAACTTCTTCGTAACATGAACATTCAGTAGAAAGGGACCATAATGCTAACCTTATGATTCCTTAATGTATACATTAAGGCATACATACTAATATGATTCGGCGGGTAATAGGATGTGTGCTTTCCGCTTCATTTCCTGTTCCTTGTTTGGTTGTGGGCTTAGAGCGGATTCACCCAACCTATTATCCATTCGATCTTATACATATATATATATATATATATATATATATATATATATATATATATATATATATATATATATATATATATATATATATATATATATATATGTTCCGTATACATTAAGTCATCATAAGGGGTACCAGGTATGGGTCAGGTCATAGGACACTACTACAATGCACAGTTTCTACAAAACATACTTTTCAAATCAGAACTTTTGGTATACAAAACTAGAAACTTACCAGTAAAAGGTTTAATCCATTTTATTAAACCAGTATAACTTAAAGGACCTTAGGAAATAAATTCTATAATACCTTAGTTTGTACATCATGGTTATATATAACTAATACACGATAGATAGTTATATGTGTGTCTTCCACCTCATTTCCTGTTCCTTGTTTGGTTGTGGGCTTAGGGCAGATTCACACAATTAAGTATCTATTCGATAGTAGATTATATATAGCTATTATAAACTAAGTGACTATAGAAGGAACCACTGTGGTTACTATTTTTAGTATAAGAAATAAGGGTTTTATTAAAGGATCTTTTCATAAAATATAAAGGAACTATTGCAATTAACTCCATGAGTACCAAGTGAATACACCAGGGTTATATACAACAATGATCTAACAACCAATGGGATGTGTGCCATCCGCCTCATTCCCTGTTCCTTGTTTGGTTGTGGGCTTAGGGAAGATACACACAATCTATTGTTTCTTTACTCTTAGTTTTATATAACTTTTATCCATTTTGTTCTCATAGAATGGATTGTAGAGTCATTTATACTTATCCTTCATCAAAGCAGGAAATATAGGATTTTCTGGAGGAACAAGCGAACTTTTCTAAACAAAACTTACAACTTACTAGAATTTACTAAGCTTTCTATAACTTACTTACATCACTAAAATCTTCTTAACGAACCAGCTTAATTGCTTATCAACTCTTTCAAAATAACTTGTATTATCAGGAAACTAGTAGATAGGTACTCGCGCTAGGAATTCAGAAGATGGAGCATAATAACTCCAAGTCTTGTTTTGTTATTTACATATGTATTCTATGTTTTGTGAACACACACATTGTAAACACTTTCTTTCTAATGACATGGTTGTTCATTACTATGATTACTATGATGCATATCTTGTGATACTAAACATGACGTCCTCCACCCACGAACGTTTCCGTTGTTCCAATTTTAGGGTGTGACAAATTGGTATTAGAGCATTTTTTATTGTGAACTAAGTATATCAACCGATAAAAGATATACAACTATAAATACAATGGGGTCTAAGTGCTCTGGATAATAATATGTTTTAAGAAAATAATGAGAAGTTATAAAAATATACCTACTTTCTTATACATGTATACGTACTAGAATAAGTATCACAAGAACAATAGAACATAAGTATTTAAAGGTTGAATATTGCGGTCAAACCTGGGTAGTTATGTAATCGTATCTGGGATCAATATAGCTTGATCAACTATATTCATTTGAGATGCGACCGACATGTGCCTGGGAGTGATGTGGTGTTGCAACGGTGTTAAAACTTACCTAACTCTATACGAAGGATCTCTAGATCAGCAAATGAAAGTTAGAATACTATAGGAGTATTCTATGATACTATAACACGATAACAAGTTTGAAACATACTAAGTACATTGCATTAAAATACTATATGAGTATTTTAGGACCTATAAAAATAACTTATGTGATAACCTAAAAGACCCTTACGGATAGGTCTATAATCTTGCAATGTATACTTCCAAGGTCTTATACAATTGAGATTTTATAGACTTAGAATTTGTGATCTATGCTTCAGTACCTGTTCCTTGTTTGGTTGTGGTTTTAGAATAGGATCACTTATTCGAAGGCCTATTTATACATTGTACAATTATAGGAGGACTCTGTAAGGATCACCCCATAAAGTTATCCTAAATCTCATAGATTCTTTAGACACTTCCATTCTCGCACGACAAACTAGATAGATGTAACCACTTCCTCATAGCAGTCAATAGAAGAGTCAAGAAGGAACAAGAGTAGGCTCATGAGAAGTTTTCAAAGAAGGATCAACCAAAGTAACCAAAATTTCTTAATACGTTACACTAATAAATAATAATATGAGTTAACTTAATGAGTTAGTTGAAACACTGCTCATCTTATGTGTTAGGATTATTTTCTTACATGCAATTGGTAACAGTTATTCATGTCACAGATATTCATTCGATGATAGCCATTTCTAATTCATAAAGTTTATTAGGTATAGACTCTCTAATGAATCGTTTCCAGAACCCTATGGAATTCAGGACCCAATACATTCAGAACTAGGATAACCTTGTTTTTCAGCTTTCAGCTTATATCCACTGCTATAGACCTATCCCGTCTCATCTTTGTATATTTTAGCATAAGATGCCTCCCGGTAGACCAATACGGCCCGTAGTCAACAACACGACATAGAATCCGCCACTACAGTTCGACCTAACTACTTTTCAGGCAGCGGTAATAGCAGCAACGGCAGCCGCCCTATCCCAAATTCACACAAGTGGTACCAGTGGATCTGATAGCGGTGCTCACCCAACCAACCACGGAGATACCCACGAATACCCACGGGAATGTTCGTATAAGGACGTCATGAACTGTAAACTCAAATCCTTCAATGGAGATGGAGGATTCATTGCTCTGATGCAATGGTTCGAGAAAACAGATTCAGTCTTCGAAATCTGTTCATGCCTAGAAGGGAGCAAAGTCAAGTTTGCTGCTTGCACCTTCTCCAGTAGAGCCCTAACATGGTGGAATGGCCATGTTAAGTCACTGACTCTATTAGTGGCTAACTCTACGGGCTGGGAAAAATAGAAGGAAATGATGATAGGAGAGTACTGCCCAAGGGGCAAAGTACAAAAGTTGGAACAAGAACTATGCGAGTTGAAGATGGTCGGCTCAGACATAGTGGCCTACAATGATAGGTTTAGCGACCTGGCAGCACTATGCCTCTGGATGGTTACCCCGGAGAGCAAGAAGGTAGAAAGATACATCTGGGGTCGAACTGCCCCGATCCAAGGAGAAGTGTTGTCTTCTAACCCAGCCACATTCGATAGTGCCAAGCGCCTGGCCTAGCAACTCATTGACCATGGAGTCCATCATGGTGTAGAAGTCCTAGTTCCCGAGCCATCAAAGGGAGAGGAATATAAATGAAATTTAGGGAACAAGAGTAAGGAGAAGCGAATAACACAAGAACCCACACAAGAGCAACAAATATGTACTATGTACGCCGCTACAACACCTGATGCTCCAGCACCTACCAGTCGATGTGCTGGAACCCTCCCAAAGTGTGGAAAGTGTAACTATCACCACACCGGAGTATGCTGGGAAATGCAGTGTCTGAACTGCCACAGAAAGGGACACACAGTCCATTTCTGCAGGACACCGGCTCAACCAATCTCCCAAGTCCCCGTAGTTGAAGAAAACCAAGCCTGTTATGGTTGTGGTAAGACTGGACACTACTATAAGGAGTGCCTAATAACAAAGAACTCAGAAGTGGACGGACGAATTCTGATGATCACCGCAGGAGAATCAACCTCGGAGTCGCCAGCGAGCAGCGGTACATTTTCGAAATAGTAATTACTTTTTAAAATTAATTTATACTTATATAATATTAAAACTTGGGGGAAAACACTTAAAAGTAATTATGATAACTCATATATTGAAATAGATCACAGTATTCAAGAGAACTAAAAGATCCATTCAAAGAAGCTATGATGGCTTAGCATATACATCAGGGTTTTGTATAGCTAAGATGTTGCAGACTTAGAGTGAGTGATTCCGCCTTAATTCCTATTCCTTGTTTGGTTGTGGATTTGAGACAAAGTTACTCAGTCGGCTGTCTTATTTATCTTAATTATTCATAACTTGTATATGACAGGCGATCGTAGTGGTACCAAGGAGGATCTAGTATAAAGTATCGACACTAGTTATCAAAGCACTTTCATTGTATGTACCCTCTCATCGTGGTACGATACGTAGAAGGGTTAACATCAAAGGGAAAACAGAAAACACTAGAACGTTTACAAGGAGTACATTGTCGAACACACTAAGAGTACATCATCATATATCTGAGATTTCAAATCGGCCAAAACTTTGTTCAGTAAAGAGTTCGTTACTATCATTCGTCATGAGTTGGTGTGGTCCTCACCATACAACGTTCATATGCTCCTATCACTTTGACCGTCAAATTCGTAAAACCTTCATCATTCGTAACGACAGACCGACCCAGGCCTCAGTTTTGTCTCTCGTATTCTAAAACCCTGAAGTACTCGTGCAAAGAGTACTTTGCCTTCCGAAACCTTGCCGATGTATGTTCAACATGATGGGTTTTCTACAAACAATCATATGTCTGCATGCAACACTAATTTGGATCTATGTTTTCACTATTAGATACACAACATTATGAACACATGGATAAAACCCTAATGTAGCATGCTATTTTTTAAAACCATATATAAGGTTAGATCACATACCTCTTGTTGTTATATTTCAATAACAAATTAAATCTTCAAACCCTAAGTCTTGAAAGCAAGCACCACAAGTGTAGTGCCTCTAATGGCTCACAAACACCACAAGCAATTGGAGAGGCTATAGAGAGAGAAGGGAGGAGGTTGAAATCATCCTTAGATGCTCTAGGTATCAAGTAGATGAAATCCTAAGGCCTTAGGGGTCTTTATATAGGGTTGGGATTAGGGTTTCAATCCTTATCCTTATCCAGTTACTTGCCCACCAAGCAACCACAAGATAAGCCTTGAAAACCCTTATCTCTTGGACCTTGGACGATTTTAAGGATATCCTTATCCTTTAATTCGTCCATCCTTTAACAAGGATAACCATTGCCCTATTTTGCAACTATCACATAATTACAATTCAGCCCCTCTAGTTTAATTAATTACACTTGATCACAAAAATTAATTCGTAATTAATTATTGACCAATATTAATTAAACAAATGTGATTTCTCCTTTAATATATTATTCTTATAACATATTAACAAATCATAATAACCTCTTTCTCTATCTATTTCTCCAGTCAAGTTGCTTTGGTGAAGGCAACCCAAAAGGACCATGCACAATCGGGTCAAGTACTTGCCTAATATAGTTGCAGCCTTAGACACTACTCAACCAGTCTCCCACTTGGATAAGTCTAGTAACTATATGCACAAGTACAATCCGGTTTGCAATCGTAGCTCTCAAAGACGCTGTTAAACTCTGATATAATCAATCTTATCCTTTAGATAAGGGATCGTCCAGTCCTCTATTAGATATCATGCTGACAATTTTATGGAATAATTAGTCTAGCATTTGGTTTCTCGATCTCCGATTTATTTGACATAGAACTTAATCGAACACATCAATTCAGTTCTGACCGGGCCCGGCACATAAGTCAAATCAAATCATCAAGCGGCCGAGATATCGCTTTTTCCTTCTTAGGATAAAAGTAACAGATAAACTTTGAGTTATATGCATTTACTTATTCATTAATCAACTATACACAACAATGCGTTTTATAACACCGAGTTACTGATGCGTTTTCGTGTTATCAATGTACAATCAATTAATAAATACCAAACCATATATCTAGGTTTTAAGACTATATGATATTATTGTCTTGTGGTCACCTTTTATATCATATTCCATAAGGTGATTCCAGCAAGTGCGGGTTTGTTCCAATGCTCAAAACTAGTTCATAAGCACTCATGAATGTTGCAACAATCTTTTGCTATGTCTAATACCATTTAGACAATCTACACACCAATTCATGACAATCTTCATTCATATCTACTTCCGACATATGAACGATTGTGAGCAATTTGAATAATTTGATTATTCTTAATAAACTCAATTATTCTGGAAGTCAAAACATGCAAAGTGAAACAATAGTTAAACAATTAACATAAGACAGTAACATTACTCATAAATAAAACTCCTTTATTTAATCATCAAATGTTAATTACATTTATCTATTACACGTTTCTACTACTATCTAATCTATGCTAATATCATCCTTCAGCCCAATACTCCTAGCATGCTGCAAGTGCTTAACCCTACTCAGTCCCTTCGTAAGCGGATCTGCTGGGTTATCTTCTGATGATATCCTCTTCACTACGAGTTGTCCTTCTTCTGCACGATGTCTGATGAAGTGATATTTTTTGTCGATATGTCGAGATCTACCATGATCCCTCGGTTCCTTGGTCAAGGCAACAGCTCCTTCATTATCACAGAAAATCTCCATGGGCTCCTTTATGGCAGGTACAACTCCAAGGTCACCGATGAAGTTCTTCAACCATATTTCCTCCTTCGATGCTTCGCTCGCTACAATGTACTCTGATTCGCACGTTGAATCAGCTACGGTTTCCTGCTTGGAACTCTTCCAAGTTACTGCTCCTCCATTCAGGGTAAAGACCCTGCCCGACTGCGAACGGTAGTTATCCCTGTCGGTCTGAAAACTGGCATCACTATACCCTCGCACCTTCAAGTCATCACTCCCTCCAAGGACTAAGAACCATTCCTTCGTCCTCCGAAGGTACTTAAGGATATTCTTCACCGCAACCCAATGGGTTCTGCATGGATTCCCTTGATATCTACTAACCATGCTCAAAGCAAAGGCTACATCAGGGCGAGTACAAGTCATAGCGTACATGATTGAGCCAACTGCGGAAGCGTATGGAAATCGGCTCATTTCAGATATCTCAGCTTCGGTACTCGGACTTTGATTCTTACTCAACTTGGCATTACTTTGTATCGGTAATTCTCCCTTCTTTGAGTTTTCCATACTAAAACGTTTTAGTACCTTCTCTAAGTAAGTGTTCTGACTAAGTCCTATTAGTCTCTTACTTCTCTCTTACTATCCTTATTCCCAAAATATAGGAAGCCTCTCCTAGGTCCTTCATAGCGAAGCACTTCCCGGGCCAGGACTTAACTTCCTGCAGAGTCGGGACGTCGTTTCCTATGAGTAATATGTCATCGACATATAGAACGAGGAAGCTTACTATACTCCCACTGGCTTTGACATATACACACGATTCATCTTCGCTTCGTACAAATACAAACTCTTTGACTTTCTCATCGAAGAAAAGATTCCATCTGCGAGACGCTTGCTTAAGTCCATAAATGGACTTCTCAAGCATACACACTATATTCGGATGCTTTGGATCCACAAACCCCTCCGGCTGAGCCATGTAAACATCCTCAGCCAACTTCCCGTTAAGGAAAGCGGTCTTGACATCCATTTGCCAAATCTTATAATCATGAAATGCGGCAATAGCTAGCATCACTCTAATAGACTTTATCTTTGCAACTGGTGAGAAGGTCTCATCATAGTTAACTCCGGGAGTTTGAGTAAAGCCCTTCGCAACCAATCGCGCCTTATACATGTGTACTTTTCCATCCACGTCGGTCTTCTTCTTGAAGATCTATTTGCACCCAACGGTCTTACGTCCAGGCACATTATCAACCAAATTCCAAACTTGGTTATCATACATGGATTGGATTTTGCTATCCATTGCCTCTTTCCATTTTGCAGACTCCGGGCCTGCCATGGCTTCCTTATAGCTATTACATTCATCAAGGTTTATTAGTTTACTATCACTAATATACGTGTCCCCTTCGGTAGTAATATGAAAACCATACAACTGGGGTTGAACTCTAACTCTTTCGGAACATCTAAGAGGTAATGATACGTCAATCGGTTCAACCGGAGTTTCCGCCTTGGGTTGAGTTCCAGCAGTAGAGGTTCCTTCATTTATCGACTCTTGAATCTCTTCAAGCTCAATTTGCCTCCCACTATCTCCTCGGCCTATGATTTCTCGCTCTTGGAAAACTCCTCTCCTCGCAACAAAGACAACATTGTCCTTCGGTCTACAGAAGAGATATCCAAAGGATTTTTGCGGGTAGCCGATGAAAATACATCGCTCACTACGAGGTTCGAGCTTGTCGTGAGTATCTCATCTTACGAAAGCCTCGCAACCCCAAACCATGATATGTGCTAACGAGGGAGCTTTCCCTGTCCACATCTCGTAAGGTGTTTTGGAAACCTTCTTAGTAGGGACTCGGTTAAGGATATGGGTGGCAATCTCTAAGGCATACCCCCAAAAAGAGATAGATAGTGAAGCACGACTCATCATAGAGCGAACCATGTCCAACAAGGTTCGATTACGCCTTTCTGCCACACCATTCAGTTGCGGTGTCCTAGGCAGTGTCAATTGTGAAACTATTCCACACTCCTTGAGATAATCGTGGAATTCAAGACTTAAGTACTCTCCTCCTCGATCGGATCGAAGCATCTTGATTTTCCTACCCAATTGATTCTCCACTTCATTCTTGAACTCTTTGAACTTTTCAAATGTTTCTGACTTTTGCTTGATTAAATAGATATACCCATATCTACTATAGTCATCGGTAAAAGTCACGTAGAAGCGGTTTCCATCCTTCGTGGTTGATCTAAATGGTCCACACACATCGGTATGTATGAGGTCCAATAGACCCTCACCCCTTTCACAAGTACCAGCGAAGGGTGACTTGGTCATCTTTCCAAGTAAGCAAGACTCGCATGTGTCATCTTCCTTAAGGTCGAATGACTCCAACACTCCATCCTTTTGGAGTTGGGCTATGCGTTTCTTGTTAACATGTCCAAGACGACAATGCCATAAGGATGCCTTATCCATACTATTGGAAGAATCCATGCATAAAACATCATTTCCTAAGTTATCTATAATCATAACAGTTTCATAAATTCCATTACACGGTATTGCTTCAAAATAAAAGACACCATTTAGATAAGCCAAAATAGAAGCATTCTCATTATTAAAAGAAAATCTAAAACCTTGTCTAAACAAACCATGAAATGAAATGATGTTTCTAGCCATTTCTGGCGAATAGCAACAATTGTTCAAATATAAAGATAAACCATTCCTAAGCACTAAAGAATACACTCCAATCTTGGTCACAGGCGATGCTCTTCTGTTCCCCATGATTAGATTTATTCTTCCATACTCCACGTCTCTATTTCTTCTTAGTCCCCACACATTAGAACAAATGTGGTAACCACAACCGGTATCAAGAACCCAAGAAATATCATGAGACGAATCGTTAGATTTAACCTTGTTTCTCATGATGGTAACGGACTTTGGTTCTCATGTTAGCAATAAACTACTATTTATATAGACTTTATACTCATTTTAACAATAAACTTTATTACATCATTTTAGCAACAGACTTTATTGCTCATGTTAGCAACGTACTTTTCTTATGGAAACCTTTATCAATATTTTGGACTTCCATGATTTTAAAATGATGTTATAAACCTGAGAACTCAACAACTATTTCCATAGTTGACCCTCGTTTTATATGCTTTTCAGGTATCATCTAGTAAGTGGCTCTTAGAGGCACATCACTTGTAAAAGCATTATGCATGTGTTGTTTTTTTATTTTATTCTAATTCTTTTTAAAATAGTTCAAAGCTTATTGTAAATTGTAAATCTTTTTAATATTATGGTTAGTGTTGTCTTTTAACTTTTGCAAGGAGACCCTTTATAGCGTTGCACCTAGTGTTTCCGCTTTATTAGGGTGTGATAGTTACCAATCCATATCGAGCTATATTTATAACATGTATAATGAGCCATTTCATGGAATAGACTTGAGTAGTTTCTTCCCCTATAGTAGTAAAACTTGTAGCATGTTATGAGGCATCAATTTTTGGAATATTATTGTATGATTTTGTCACAAGACTGCATATTATTTGTGACAACCCGAAATTTCTATCTTGTACATCCATTCAATTCAATCAAAGTCAGACTTGTTTTTGGCTATCTTTTAGCCCTATTAAAGGTCTGTTTGAGTGTTTTAAGCCTAGTACCTTAAAGGATAAAGTTTTAGGAAGTATCATATAGAGTTCAGTGTGTAGCATACAAGCCGGAAACTCCACCATAAGGAGTTTACGGTCGTAAACACCTCCTTGGCCATGAACTCACATCCTTAAGTATGATATTCCTTCTTCATTCACCACTTTTCCCCCTTCCAACTCAAGAACTCGGATTTTTCTCTCAACATTCATCAAGTGTTCACCTTGATCTTCAAAAGAGTAAGTATTCCTTCCTTTTCCTTGTTGATACATTGCTTAAACTAGTAAGGATCCATGAAATTATCTTTGTGTTGTTTAGATCTTCAAGTCTCCTTCACTTTCACCAAGAACACTCACCAAACAAGGCGTTTGCAAGTTTACGGCCGTACACACATGGGAGAACTTGAAAGTCTCCTTCACTTTCACCAAGAACACTCACTAGTTCTTCGGGCAATTCCAGCTTGTAAGCTTGGTTCCCAATCCTCTGAAGAACTTTGAATGGTCCAATAAACCTTGGACTCAACTTTCCTCGTTTCCCAAATCGTATAAGTCCCTTCCACGGTGAGACTTTAAGTAAAACGGAATCCCCAACTTCGAAGGTTATCGGTCGTCTTTTCTTGTTGGCATAGCTCTTCTGACGATCCTGAGCTGCTAACATTCTTTCCCTAATCACCTTCAATTTCTCAGCAGTCTCATGGACTATCTCGGGGCCCATAAACTGCTTCTCTCCGGCTTCAAGCCAACAAGACGGCGTACGACCCTTCTGCCCATACAAGGCTTGATAAGGAGCCATCTTGATGCTCGAGTGAAAACTATTGTTGTAGGAAAATTCTACCAGAGGTAAGTGCTCGTCCCAATTCCCTTGGAATTCGAGGGTACATGCTCTCAGCATATCTTCCAACGTCTGAATCGTTCTTTCACTCTGACCATCAGTTTGCAGATGGTAAGCAGTACTCAAACACAACTTTGTACCCAACTCCTCTTGTAGACTCCTCCAAAACCTCGATGTGAAACGACTATCACGATCTGACACAATAGTAAGAGGGACACCGTGAAGTCTTACAATTTCCTTCACGTAAGCATTTGCGAGCTTATCCATAGACCACTTCTCGTTGGCTGCTATGAAGTGTGCACTCTTGGTGAAACGATCCACGACTACCCAAATCATGTCGTGACCATTCTTCGTTCTGGGCAGTTTAGTCACAAAATCCATGGTGATGTCTTCCCATTTACCCATGGGTACAGGTAAGGGTTCTAAACTCCCATACGGTTTTTGATGTTGTGCCTTAACCCTCGCACATGTTACGCACTCAGCCACATACTTCGCAACATCGAGCTTCATCGTCGGCCACCAGTAGTAGGGTTTTAGGTCCCTATACATTTTAGTGCTACCGGGATGAATCGAGTACATGGTCTTGTGTGCTTCTTCCATTAGAAGATCTCTTATTCCTCCCGTCTTAGGTACCCAAATTCGATCTTGGAATACCTTCAGTCCTCGACTGTTCGTACCGAACACTAACGTTTTTCCCAAACGTTCTTCCTTTCGGTCATTCTTTTCTAAGGCTTCTTCTTGAGCTTTCCTGATACTTTCCACAATCATCGAGACGACTTCAATTCTTAACGCTCTCGGCCTTCTTCTTTCAAGATTGACTTTCCGACTGAGAGCATCAGCAACAATATTTGCTTTACCTGGGTGGTAAAGTATCTCACAGTCGTAGTCCTTGAGAAGTTCTAGCCAGCGTCGTTGCCTCATGTTCAACTCCTTCTGATTAAAGAGATACTGGAGACTCTTATGATCAGTGAAGAGCTTGCACTTCGTGCCGTAGAGGTAATGCCTCCATATCTTTAAGGCGAATACTACCGCTGCCAACTCCAGATCATGAGTGGGGTAGTTCTTTTCGTGCTCTTTCAATTGTCGAGATGCGTATGCTATCACCTTTTCTCTTTGGGTCAGAACACAACCTAACCCGACTCCAGATGCATCACTATAAACTGCGAAATCTTCGACTCCATCGGGTAGAGAAAGTATCGGCGCTTCACATAACTTCTTCTTTAGCTTCTCGAACGCCTCATCGTGTTTCTCACTCCATGTATACGTAGCTCCTTTATGGGTCAAAGCTGTTAATGGAGCAGCTATCGAAGAAAAGCCTTGGATAAATCGTCGGTAATATCCGGCTAATCCTAGAAAGCTTCGAATCTCCGTGGGATTCTTCGGACGTTCCCACTTCATTACAGCCTCGATCTTGGCGGGATCAACCATTATTCCCTCTTGGTTAACAACATGACCCAAGAATTGGACTTCCCGTATCCAAAAGTCGCATTTGGAGAACTTTGCAAAAAGCTTCTCCTTCTTTAACACCTCCAACACTTCTCGTAGATGCTTGTCGTGCTCCTCCTGGCTTTTCGAGTATATGAGAATGTCGTCGATGAACACTATCACGGATTTATCGAGGAATGGTTTACAAACCCTGTTCATCAAATCCATGAATGCTGCGGGAGCATTGGTTAGTCCGAATGACATAACCAAGAACTCGTAGTGTCCATATCTTGTTCTGAATGCAGTCTTCTCAATATCCTGCTCTCTCACTTTCAGCTGATGATATCCTGACCTAAGATCGATCTTTGAGAAGTAGCTTGAACCTTGCAGCTGATCGAATAGGTCATCAATCCTCGGCAATGGATACTTGTTCTTCACCGTTGCCTTATTCAGCTCTCGGTAGTCTATGCACATCCTCATGCTTCCGTCCTTCTTCTTCACGAATAACACCGGAGCTCCCCAGGGTGATGAACTAGGTCGAATGAAACCGCTGTCCAACAGCTCCTGAAGTTGCGTCATGAGCTCCTTCATCTCCGTCGGTGCTAATCGGTAAGGTGCCTTTGCTATCGGTGTTGTTCCTGGTAATAAGTCTATACGAAATTCTACTTGCCTATCAGGTGGTAATCCGGGAAGATCTTCGGGAAAGACTTCCGGATAATCGCACACAACCGGTATATTCTGCACCTCTTTCTTTTCCTTCTTAGCATCGATTACGAATGCCAAGTATGATGCACATCCTTTGGACAAACATTTTCTGGCTTTCATCAAGGAGATGATTCCAGAATTCACTCTGCGTTTGTCCCCGTACACCATAAATGATTCCTTTCCGGGTGGGTTTATCCTAACTATCTTCTTTCGGCATAATATCTCGGCATCGTTGGCGCTAAGCCAATCCATACCCAAAACGATGTCGAAACCGTTTAACTCTATGGGTAATAGTTCCTCATGGATTCGTTTCCGTTTAGGTTAATGACGATGTTCCTAATACGATTACTAACAGGTACGAATTTGCCACTGGCAACTTCTACAATCAGGGCATTATCTAGTTTTTCTACAGGCAATGCTAATCTTCCACCAAATTTATGCGATACAAAGGAGTAATTGGCTCCGGAATCAAATAGTATATTTGCAGGTAAACCATTTACAAGAAAGGTACCTGAAGCGACGTCTGCTGCCTCCTTTGCAGCCTCGAGCGTCATCTGGAAGGCTCTCGCCTTCGGCTTTGGTGGTATGTTGGGTCTTCCTGCCTCCTTCTTCTTCGGGCAGTCCTTCAAAATGTGCCCTTCTTCATAACACCCATAACAGGCCTTCTGGTTGAGGGTGCATTCGTTGGCATAGTGCCCAGGCTTTCCGCATTTGTAACAAGTGACTCCTCCATCACACTTCCCAAAGTGCTTCTTCTTGCACTTGTCACACCACTTTGCTTCTGATCCTCCTCCTCTCGAACCAGACTTCGAGAATCTTCCTTTCTTACCGGACCTCGAGGATCCATCAAATTTCCGTTTCTCTCCCACTTCCACTCTCTCCAGACCCTTTTCTCGTATCTGGGTCTCCACATTCTTAGCAGCCCAGATGGCAGCTTTCAGAGTGGTAGTTTGCTTGACCATTGGACCGAAGTCCGCTGGTAATCCGAGGGCAAATTTGTTAACCTTGGAGAGTTCAGTTGGGACGAGGTGAGGAACAAGCTTCATTTTCTCAGTAAAGCTTGCAGCGTATTCAGTAACGCTCATCCTCCCCTTCTTCAGACTCTGGAATTCGTTGTTGATCTCCAGAAGATCCTACTCAGAGCAGTATTGCATCTTTAACTGTACCAGAAAATCCTCCCACGACATCTTGCTTGCTTCACCTTTGGGCATTGAATCAGCTAGTAGCTTCCACCAGCTTAGTACTCCAGATTTCAATAGAGGAACTGCAAGAGCAGTCTTCTGCCTATTGCTACACTCGCAACTCTCAAACATTGTCTCCATCTCAGAGATCCAGTTCATGACTTCCACCGGCGTCGGGCTTCCGGATAGACTCGGTGGCTTGGATGCCATGAAATCCTTGTATTTGCATCCACGTCCATCATTTCCTCCATCCTGGTGGTTTTGCCTAACTATCGGTGGGTTGGCTTGACCAATAGTCCCACTGTAGTTTCCTTCTTCAGTCTGCCCTTCGTTCAACTCGGGCTGTTCGAGCTGAATAGTCGCTTCCTCTCGATTTTGCTGGAGCAAACGCCTGGTTTCCTCCATTTGACGATCCAACATTGCCTGGATCATCGCTTGCACTCCGGCCATCGTTATTGGTCCGGCAGCGGCTTCCACAACTGGTATTTGCTCGATCACAGGGGGTTGGTGTCCGTTCCCATTTGCGTTTACGTTTCCGCTACGGGTCCTTACCATCTTGATCTATATACCGAATAAGGTGGATTTAGATCTTTATTTAGGAGAGACGTTTTAAATCGTCCTTATCACTCCGACATGTTTACATGCTAGTTCTAATATCGTAGTCGTACGTTTAGAATCCTAAACACATAAGGTTCCAGATCCGGTCGGCAACAGACCATAGATCCCGAACAAAATAACAGCATATCATGCATAAAACATTTAGCACATAAAAGCATTTTAGGCACAATTCCTAAAATAAGCTAGTGCTCACACCTCACAATCATCGCTTAGCATTCTAAGTTTAAGTCTAGAAATCCTACAAATTCCTAGTTCGCTTAAACTAATGCTCTGATACCAACTGTGACATCCCCAAAATCACGGCCAGAAAAGACCGGTTTTGTTTATACTTTATTTCAAAATCAGAGTTATCTTTTAATAAATGGTTTGCGGAATTTGTCCCAAAACAATAATATGATAAAGATTTATCAAAAGCATTTCCATAGAAATGTATTCATTAAAAGACTCGGGATGTCATGTTCGTACAGATCAAAAGTATAAACAGTACAATATAAGCCTTACTACATTATTTCATATCTACAGGCCTATATCCGTAATCCCTCGTCCAAAACATCACACCTATGCTCATGCGCCACTACCTGTAATACATAAAACTGAGTGGGTCAGGCTTGGGAGCCTGGTGAGCACATAGGGTTTTCAACCCACAATAAATAAGTTTATTAATTTCATCAATCAACAATAACCCGATTACCCGTTCCCGTTATCCTCACTTTACGTCCCTAAACACCTATCATAAGGGACCTAGCCTAAGGATTATCATCGGGACGGACACTACTGCTAAGGGGATTCCTCAGCAATAAATGTCCTAATAGGCAACCATGTGGGGGATGGAGTACACCGGTGAACACATCGTTCACAACACCTACAGGTTGCGAACCTGCTAGTGTTCCACTGGACTGTCTAGAAGAGTCCGTGGTCGTCATCTATACTCCGCTAGATGACTGGATCAACAACAACAACATCGAGGCCTCTCATCATTTTATCACACATCACCTATTACATCTACCCATGTTTTACCCCAACATTTTCGTAGATATAAAATACATATACAGTTTAAATCATTGAAAACATGTATAACAACGTTCATCTAGCATAGATAGCAAGTATTCAGATAATATGCACACATAGCACGTAATTTATATAAAATACTTCATATCTATGTGTAAGTTGAAGGTAACTATGCACTCACTGGAAAAGGTGGTGATTCCGAACTCAGACAGCGCTTCGCTTCTTAAAAAGAATTTTTCTTCGACGAAACCTAGTATTATTACCACTAGAGTTTAGTTTATTATTCGTCGAGACTAATTAATAGTCTAGCTATTATTATTATTATTATATAAGCGTCAAAAAAATACTTATATAACCCATAATAATAGCCCAAGTATTTATTATAAGTTCCTAATAACGTTACTATAATTAAATAAAAGTTATATTAAAAATAGCGTAGGCGTAGCTCACTTACAGCGGGTTTTATAGAAAACCGGGCTTTGCTTGGAGCAGCGTTCCTGAGCCGAAAAGCTCTTCTTCTCAGAGCCTTCGAGCACTCCGGGGCTTCCGCCTCGTGCTAGGGAGGTTCCCTAGGTTTTTCGGGGGATTTCGGGACTAGAGAGAGGTTCTAGAGAGAGAGAGAGAGTAAAGAGAAGAAAGAATGGGAAAGGTGTGAAGAAAATGAGGGTGGGAGAGGTGGTATTTATAGGGTGAAATGTGGCTGAACTTGGTGCCACATGTCACCATCTGGTGGCAAGCCTTGGGGAGAAAGCAATGGCCAAGATTGTGCCACATCACCCATTTTCGCACAGCACACTTCCGACTTCTAAAATCCGTAACTTTCACATACGACCTCCGTTTTTGACGTTCTTTATATCCACGCGTAGGTAATAATAAGATCTACAACTTTCATTTTGACACCGTCAGCTAATTCTCGACCGATCTTAAATTTAACAGTACAAGGAGATTATACTGTTAAACGTCTGCGTAAAATTAATAACTTCTACATACGGACTCTGTTTTTGTCTGTCTTTTTACCGTTGATTTCCTATTAATGAGATCTTCAACTCTCATTTACGTTGCGTAAGCCAAAAACCGCTCGAACTAAAATTCGAGTTTCAGGTCGTGCACTGCTAAGCCGAATCTTAGAAAAATCATAACTTCTTCATACGAAGTCAGATTTGGGCGTTCTTTTTATCGATGTTCTTAGTTTAACATATTCTACGACTTTTGTTTAGATTTCTAAGGCTAAAAAGTCTTCTATCGTAAATTCACTATTTACGTCTCCCGGTATCGTGCCGGTTTTGTCGTAAAACTTCGGCGGGCCATAACTTCTTCGTTATAGCTCGGATTTCGGTATTCTTTATATGTACGGAAACCTTGAGACATATTCTACAACTTTATGTAGAGATATCGGGATTATCTCACACTTTAATTTTGACGCTCATTTTTATTCTTTATTAATTATACATTTATAATTAAATAATAAACACATAAACACACATAATTCACATAATACTCAAATATTTCATATTTATTACTTCAAAAAGAGTTACAATAGTTGACCTAGACTATTACATTGACAAAAATGCTTAGCTCTGAAAACCCGGGCGTTACAACTTCGTGGCATGGAATCATACTGTTGTGTCTCATTTTGTAACCAGAGTCTCCTGGAGGGGGAGCGTGAATTTGTGTATAGATCTATACTGGATTGACCATCCTACACCTTGTTGCTAGCTACAGTAGGACCTGCAGGTCTACGGGTGACAAATGTCATAACATTTTGACGTCTTCGAGTGTCGTGTTTTCTACTAGTTGATCAAGCAATGTTACAATCATATCACATTATACCTTAATTAATAATTGGTTTAAGGTAGTTAGTAGAACAGTAGTCACTATATGCAATACTACAGTACTTTATTATTTTCCCATTGCATTCACATTGTGATCTTCTCACATAAACGGTAATGTAAAACTAAATTTTGGTAATGACAGTCACACATGGGAAAAATAATCACTTTTACAAAGAAACAAACATTTAGAACATTCGGGTTTTGGTAGAAGGCTACATTTTAGTAGACAATATAGGATTTTCTAGGAGATTCAAACAATTACTACAAACATTTACAACAAACTTTCATTACAAACATTTACAGACATTTACAACATTTACAAACACTTTTCTTCAAACTTATACAAGTTTGACATTAAATACTTATGAACTCACCGGCTTAAATGTTGATCATCTCTTTCAAAATAACTTGTATTCTCAGGTCACCAGTAGACAGGTACAGATGACAGGTTTTGAGAAAACGGAGCACTTTTAGACTCGTCTTTATTTTGATTATTCATTCTGATCACAAATGGATTACATCCCTAGGTATTTCATGAGTAAACTCAACATACTAGTGTGTTATTTGGTTTTAGTGGGAGTTTTATTGGTAATTTGTGTTTTGTTTAAGAACAATTATGTTTTTCTGTACAGACTAAGGATTTAGTTTATTCCGTTATTACTTGCATTCATTTGAAGTTTGATCTCACTTCAAGATCAATAGGAACTCATAGGAAACCTACTTAATTTCAAAACCACACATTCATGTTTAATCTATGTCATTTAATTATACATGTATATATGACCAGTAATGGGTTTAGTTATGTAAATTGTAACGAATACCGCTTTGATCCTATACTAATATGATTGATGGACAAGATTGTTTAAGAGTACCAATACTATGATAAAATCCATTAAAGTGCTTATACAATTATATATACATTTATATATTCATGGTCCGGTGGAAGATTGTTAGATATTTTAGGACCATTAGTAAATGTAAATAAATAATTTTATCATTAATTTAATATTTATTATGAAAATTATTTAAATTATTGATGGAGCGATTTTATTAATAATTGTATATATATATATATATATATATATATATATATATATATCATGTTTATCTTGTGGGTTAAGTTCTCGGTTTGACTCAATATCTCATAAGTCTCTAATATCGCTCACATTTCGTTATATCTCCATCTATGTAAACATGTGATGAGAAGCAAATCAAACATACAAAATTACACTATGAAAATTGTTGGTCTCTATGTTGGGGGATTTTAAAGAGTGTCTTGAGATCAACTGAAAAACCAAACCCTAGTTATCCGATTCGGAAATCATAAAGAAAAGAGGTATGTAATCGTTCTTCTTGTTTAATTTTTGTTTTAACCAGATTCAAGATAAAGATAAAATGTTTATGCTTTTGCGTTTATGTTTCAGTTATGAAAAATATCCAATAATTAGATCGGGTAAACCTGTAGAATCAGTTGTGTTGTTGACAAAACATCGTTGATTACTCAGGGCTGTTTATTGGCGTGTTTATTTCCTTATCAGTTCATTGGAACCCGATTATTAAAAAATTCTAATGAAAAATATTTAAATGGAAAGGATTGCATCTCTGGTGGAAGGCTAATGCTCTACAGATCTATCTTTGGGAAATCTTGGCACTTACTTCCTCTCTTTATACAAAGTGCATATTAAAGTGCTCAAAGACTTAGAGAAAATAATAACTGGGTTCTTTTAGGGCGAACATTTGGAAAACAATATAATGTGTATTGCAAGGGATAAAGTACTTTCTTACAAAGGGCATTGAGGGCTTAGTATTGGAAGTCTAAAGGTTCAAAATCTTACCCCATTGGGAAAATAATTGTGGGAATTTAAGACCTCTAACAACAGCACATAGACCACAGTTGTAATGAAATATTTATACGGACCTGCTGGTGGTTTCACACATCCATCCATGGCTAAAAGAAAAAATAAATTGTTTGGATGCTAATGTCTAAACCATGTACTCTCTCAAGAAAACCTACAATTTCAGAAAAAAAAAAAAAAATTAATCACTCAAACTCTTCCATGAAGACTAGACTTGGTTTCTTGATAATTTAAGATTATTCATAGTTGCATCATTAAGTGAATATATTCACATCTCTATCCTTCACCACACACGTTACTTGTGGGCTTGGAATAAAGCTCGTCCCGAGTAAGCTTAACATCTTAGCTTGGAGAGTGTCTCAATAGATCCATATATATATATATATATATATATATATATATATATATATATATATATATATATATATATATATATATATATATATATATATATATATATATATATATATATATATATATATATTACTTATTTTTTAATAAAAATTAAAAAAAAAATAAGGACTATATTAAAAGAAAAGTATAGAAAAACAAATAAAAACTTGACAAATGACATAAGAAAGAAAAAAATGATGACTGGTATCGGATGGAACCAACCTATCGTTTGGGATTTTATTTTTTGTTCTTTTTGTCGACCAACTTGGCATTCAAGTTGCCAGTAAGGTTAATCTTTGAGTGGTTCTGAATTTTCTTTCTTGGAATTTTGTAATTATTAATGAGCTTTTTATTTCGTTTTATCGTACCATATAATGTTGATGTCATTTTTGTTTTATTTTTTGAGTTGTAGCGATCTTGATTTTTTTATCATGGTACTTAACTCAATGGATAAGTTAATATAAGCTAAAGTTAAAATTTGCAGAATTCTAATGAAGTTATTCATCTTTGTACTATAAAATGTCTAGATCACATTATTTGTGCTTTTGCTTTCGGCATTGGAGCCCAAAGTGTAGTGGGTATTGAAAGTTAAACTGGATGACGAAACCCAATCATAATGGAGCCCAATTTGTGGCTATTAAGCATTTAAGTGTGGATGATATTATGTCATTCTTATCCCTTTCATCTCCAACCTTTTCTTTCTGCTAAATCAGCCCCACACAAGTAACTGTGGTCAAATATTTTGATCAAGCTTGTCAACCAGTGTAAAAATGTACAAATACTAAAGCAAACTTATACAACTCATGATGAAGTGGATTTAGACAAGATGAATGATGAAACATATAAAGTTTGCTTAGATCACAAAGAGAAAGGTTTGCTTGTTTAATGTCAATGGGTAGGAATGCAGTAGATGAACTTTATTTTGAATTCTATCGTTTATTGTTGACCATAAGTTGAGGTGACCGTCTATATTTCCTTTAGTATTATAATCTTAGTTGTATAAAATTGAATAAACATAGATCCATAATTGTTTTATGGTATTTTGTTTAATTTGTTTCTACAATTTACGTCTTTATCTGATTTTGTAATAACTATCACAACCCAACACATGGAGTTGCTAACATGGTTTTAGAAACTTGTCGGATCGAGCTGCTATCCTTAGGGTTTTAGAATCAACTCTTCTTTTAGGTGGTCGTGTTTAGGATGCATGTGAGTTAGGGATAATAGGGTTATATGTTGGTAATCGACTCCAAAAAAGAAATAACAAGGAATATGTCAAACTTAAGTTTACTTTGGAGGAAAAAAAAAGTTATAGGCTTAAAATGGGAACAAATGTAAGGTTTTACATGTTGGTAACCAGCTCAAGTAACGAAATAATTAGGAATAGATAAAGTTTTGGTTTTAGTTTAGGGAAAATGACGCAACAGCCCTACTATGTTTTGCGACTTTGGGCATTCAATTGCTAAAATTATTTTCTTGCCTTTAAGGGAATAAAGTTGTTTTCGTTGAGTTCAAAAGATCCCTTTTGAAATTTTGAAGGGATAAACCGGTTACCCATTTGCCATGTTACTAGATGAAATGCCAAATAAGAGCCTTTCTTATTAAATGAGGGTCCACCCCCCCCCCCTCTCTCGCACACACACACACACATAGAGAGAGAAAAAGAAACACGAGGATGATAGCAGGGTAAAGATCTTTGGGAGAAGTAATAGGTTATCGGATAATGAGGTTTTTCGGATAATGGGATTTCGATTTTGAGTGGGTATGTTGGTAAGTACTTGAAAGACAATGATTTCTAAGATTCGTTAAGGAACAAATGTCAATCGTGTTTGGTGAGGAGAAGCAATTTGTTATCGGATAATGGGGTTTTCGCTAATATGGAATTAGGGACCGAGAGTATTAAGAAGTTAATTGATAATCCAGGGACGATTAAGGAATTGAAGATGAAAGCATTGACGAATTCAATTGGGCTTTTAATGATCATTGTTGCTTTCAATTTGAAAGAAGCGAGACATGGCACAACATGTGGAACTCCAAATTCACATCTCTCTGCTTGTGCTCAACTTTATCTATTAATCATTTACGAGCTTGAGAAGAACGATGGAATCTTTGGAAGACATGCACTCCAAGTGTTTTTTGATTCGCCTCAGTTAGCTCGAACTCACTTGCTACCAGATTTTTGGAAGCATTTTTGTCTTCCACATCTCCTCCATATCAAAATTAGGTACCATAAACAAATTGAAAACCTTTCTGATGATTGCTCAAATGATCAAGAAAAACAAATTAACAATTTGAGCAGGCTTTATGAAAGATCATATGGATATAGGTACGATTCAGTTTGCTCTCTACTATAAAGAATGGCATAAAACCGGTGGTCAACCTCCTACTACACTTCTTTGTGTGGCTTTTCCTTTAATCAATTCATTATCTTCTTCCTCCATTTAAAGAAGAACAAGTTCATCCTTTGGTAACTTTTTGTAAGTCTTGAAACCCTCTCCCTCCGGTGGAGGTTTTCTCGCTTGAAACCGAAGAAGACAAAGCAAGGACAACAACAACATCACAACGAATTCAGGGGGCGTTTTAATGGTCCAACCTATAGGGACGGAAGAAAGGGATGAGGTTGTTGCCTCTTTGATCTCACCGGAAAAACAACCACCTCTGGTGGTGTTTCTTTGCAGCAAATCGGAGAGAGAGGTAGAGAGAGAGAGAGAGAGAATGAGAGAAAGATAGAGAGAGAGAGAGAGATATGGGTGGGCCCCAAGTTTTATTATTCTTTTTTTTAACTAAAAAAATGTCAAATCATATAGAGAGTAAAGCCACATCAACTTTAAATGCTTATGTGGCTTAATTAATCTGGTATATTAGATCGTAATGACTAGTGACCAAAAAAACAGATCGACATCAACTTTATTCCCTTAGAAGAAAAGAAAATAACTTTAGGGTATGAATGCGCAAAGTTACAAAACATAGTAGGACCATTGCATTATTTTCCCATTTCAATAAAAAAAATTAAAATAATAATAATAATAATAATAATAATAATAATAATAATAATAATAATAATAATAATAATAATAATAATAATAATAGGTAAATAGCACAAAAGACACTAAGTTTATATCAAAAATTTTAATTTGATATTGTGTTATTTTTTTGTCTTAAATTTGACACTGTGTTTTCCAATTTATTACAATTCTGACCACTTGACTGGTCAACACGATTACTTGCTGATGTGGCATGATGGCGCGGTAGGTTTGATGACGTGACATGCTGACATAACATGCTGACGTGTCAAAAATTGATATTTTTTTTTCCACAAAAGACACTATGTTATTATTATTATTTTGACACTAAGGTTTTTTTTTCAATTTTGATACTCTATTTTTTTTTTTTTTTTAAATCAAACATTATTTTTTCAGTTTTATTCACTGCTGACCATTTTCCTTCTAAAACCATATAAATATTTTTTATTACATTTTAAACCATATAAATATATTTTTTTCATTTAAAACTCATATTTTTATATAAATACAAAGTTTTTTTACATTCAAAGCATATGTTATGTATAAATAATTTTAGTTATATCATGAGAACCAAACTACCCATAAACTTCGAAGAAAAAAACAAAATTTTATCAATTACCACTTATGAAATATTATTTATTTTATTTTTTATTGTAGATTTTACACATATTTTTATTTACGATTAAATAATTATATTAGGTTTATATATTGATGTCGCATCTAACGTTCAGTTGAAGCATTAAAGAAGAGGTGTGAAATATAGAACAAATACCAAAATTTAATGTGAATACTAAAATAGATGTAATAATGGCGATATTTATCCTTCATAAATATTTTTGAAAAAATTAAGCTGAAAATATGATTTAATGGGAGTTACACCATGAGATTCAAGATGTTCCTAATAATATTATCAATATTATATTAGATGTAAAAATTTCCTAATAATATTATGAATATTATATTAGATGTAAAAATTTTCCTGGTTGCAAACCTAACATCTGAGCCTTAGTTAACTACACGCCTCCAAACCTCCAAAATAATGTTAAACTTGTGTAATTAATATAAAATATGGTTTTTTTTATAACTAATACATATTTATATATACCATTATGGTTTGAATGTAATAATAATAATAACCTTATATTTACAAAAAAAAATATGGCTTTTAAAAAAAATTATTTATAAGGTTTAAAATGTATTAAAAATATTTATAAGGTTCAAATAGAAAATGAATAAAAAGAGTGTCAAAATTGAGAATAAATAAATAAATAAGTTTAATGTCAAAAAAAAAAAAAAAAAAAAAAAAAAAAAAAAAAAAAAAAAACTAGTATCTTTTGTGGAAAAAAATCAATTTTGACACGTTAGCATATCATGTCAGGATATCACGTCATCAAAACTAATACATCATCATATCGCATTAGCAAGTAAGCTAATTGACCGGTCAAATTGTTAGAATTGTAACAAATTGAAAAAATACGGTGTCAAATTTGAAATAAAAAATAATACATTGTCAAATTAAAATATTTATATACACTTAATGTCGTTTGTTTTATTTACACTGTAATCTTGGTTAAAAAAACGGAACAAAAGATTGAATGAAAATGAGTTCCCCTAAACTAACACCAAAAAATTAAAGAAAAAAAAAACATACATTATCTTGTAAAATTAATTTGTTTTACCGTACATTATCTCGTAAAATTAATTTGTTTTAATTTAAAATAATACAATTAAATAACGGCAGTAATTTATTGTATAAACTTAAATTGATTAGTGTAAAAAGACTGGTTCCTATATTAGAGTTAACAACATTTTATGCAAACCTTTTTCCTAATATATCATTTTAACACCAGATTCGATTTAAAATTTAATACATACATTAAAGTTATTTTTATAAGAGCTTGCATAACAGAAGCTTCTAAAAAAGATTTAGAAAAGAAAGATGATTTATACACAACAATTTTTTTCCATACATAACAATTAATTTTTTAAATTATTATACTATACAACTCTATAATGCATAAATTGTTGTGTACGGTAAAAAATGTTGTACACGAATCACTTCCCTTTAAAAAATAGTCATTTTTTTAATGATAAGACCATTTTTATTAATAAAAAAAAAGGGATGGTATAGAATTTCATGGGATTGCAAATTTACAATATGTGCCTATGTGGGAGTTGAGTGAGTACGTAAAAAATAGTCATTTTATGGGAATGATATTGTTCCATGTAATAATCATGTTCATTTGGTCCGTTATTTTAAATGTTTGACAAAAATTAGTTAGATTTGAAAATTTGGTAGTTCTTGTCTTCTTGATAGTTCAAAGCAGGAAAATGTAAGTTTGATTTGTATGGTACTTTTTTACAAAAATAATTGTAAACTGACAGATATAAAAGTTCAAATCTTAAAAGAAAAGGAAAAAAAAAAATCAAAACTACTTAAAATACTCATTTAGATTTAAGAAAAAAAAAATTATTAAATTAAGTCATTAACTTTTTTTGTTTATTCCCAATTAAGTTAGATAATAAAAAACAGTAACGTTTAAAATTTTGATATTCATTCCATTAAATGATGTTTTTATTTTTGGTTATTTTGGTATAATTAATTACTCGTTCAATTAGTCCAGCTCAATTCAAACAAGAATAATACGATCAATGTAGATCTGAAAAATATAAATATATTCTTTATAATTTATTTCAATTGAAAATAACTATATTATTATTAAACTTGATTCCTCTAATGTACTATTATTCCGAAAACGTGTAAAAACTGCCACCATATGTATGACTTTAGCGGATAATCAATATGATGTCATGTATACAGTTTATGTATACATTGAACCTAAAGTACGTAAGAACAAGCGTTAAGGCAAAAAGTACAATAAAACATCATGTATAAAAACACATGTTTCTTGCTAATCATGTTGAATCTCCATGATCAATATGATACTTTCAGATCATTTCAATTTTCTTTTTTTACGAAAAAACGTCTTACATAATATTAAACATGTTAAACACCAAACCGGTTGTTATTTTGTCCTCTTTTGGTGGTTGGAAGTAAATACATGTTTCCCACAACCAAGCAGATTCAATTATTAACAAGTCCCGCAGCAACCAAACACGAAACTCGTTTATGTATAGTCATTTTACAAAAATTAAAACTTAATATTTTTGTAAAAAATATTATATGCAAAAATTATATGTAGTTCTTAATATGTAAGCATATTATTGTTGTCATTTCACTCTCTCTCTCTCTCTCTCTCTCTCTCTCTCTCACACACACACACACACACACACACACACATATATATATATATATATATATATATATATATATATATATATATATATATATATATATATATATATATATATATTCTAAAAAACTCGTCATGGCTCCAAAGTTTGTACTTGCCGTTAAGCTTTACTAAAACGTCGCATTAACTCATAAATGTGTATAAAAATAGATAATAGTTGAAGATACATAAAAAAATATTAATTATATACAAATTTGTCGTCTTATGTCACGCCTTACAAACAACGTGGCCCCAAATCACGTCTTACATTATTTAGAACCTTGATGATGTTGAACACGACTCTTTTATATGGGAAACAACAAAACTTTTATTAAGACACTTAAGAAGACCTTACACTTTGTGAGACTACTACACACTTTTCTCTCTTTGAGGCTTTCTTGGATGGTTTGGAGCAAATGAGCTCCATACCTATTTATAGGCCTCTTAGGAAGGTTCTAGATACTAGTATACACTTACTACATACTAGATAACTCTAGAACTATCTAACATACTCTATATGCTTCCATATGTTTCTAGAATATTCTACCATGTTCTGGAGAGGTCTAGGTTGCTCCAGTGTCTTCTAGAATGATCCATATCCTTCCAGGGTCTTCCATGTCGTTCTAGAGTATTCTAGACTCTTCTGGTATATTCCAGAGTCTTCCATAGTCTTCCATAATGTTCTAGAATCTTCTAGAGCATTCTAGAACAAGCTAAAGTCTTCTAAATAATATTTGTTTTATTGGGCTAGTGATGATCTTTAACACTTCCCCTCAACACTAGCCCTCATTCTTCGTACCATGTTAAGCTGACAGCGAAAACCTTCACATTTTCCAGTACTCAGCCCTTTGGTGAACAAGTCTGCTATTTGATTATCGGTCTTGATCTGCCGCATCTCAATTTCTTCCATCAAGACTTTCTCTCTGATAAAGTGATAATGCACTTCCACATGCTTTGTTCTAGCATGAAATACTGGATTTTCTGCCAGCCGAATTTCAGACTGGTTGTCACAGTGAAGTGGTACTGCATAGTCAACTTTTTGATGTAAGTCCTCCATTAGGAGTACCAACCATGTACTTTCTTGAGCTGCTACGGCCGATGCTTTGTACTCCGCTTCTATGGTTGACAACGATATGGTTGGTTGTCTTTTACTACACCATGATATTGGCCTCGACCCAAGCTTGAACACATACCCAGTGGTTGATCTTCAGGTATCATGGTCTCCTGCATAGTCAACATCACAATATCCAACCAACTTGCAGTCTTCTCCTCTTTTATACAAGAGACCATAGTCAATTGTACCTTTGACATATCTCAAGATCCGTCGGGCAGCATCCAAATGAGATTTCTTCAGACTTTGCATGTATCGACTCATAACTCCAACTGCATAAGCAATGTTAGGCCGAGATAAAGTTAGGTAGATAAGACTACCTACTAGTTGTCGATACATCGTTCCATCATCCAACTCTTTTCCTTCATGAGCACATATCTTGGCATTTTGCTCTATTGGTGTTGATATTGGCTTACAGTCCAACATGCCAAACTTTTAAAGTATATCTCTTGTATACTTTTGTTGGCAGAGAAACAACCCTTCTTTTGTACGATCAACTTCTAACCCCAAGAAGTGTTTAAGCTCCCCTAGCTCTTTCATTTGGAATCGTACCGATAGATTTTCTCTTGTTTGATGGATTTCTCTTTCGTCATCCCCGGTGATGATCAAGTCATCCACATAAACCAACACAATTGCCAACTTCCCTTCTTTTTCTTTGATGAACAGGCTTGAGTCTGCATGTGCAACTGAATAACCACTTCGGGTAAGAAATTCAGCAATCTTACCATACCAGGCTCTTGGTGCTTGCTTCAATCCGTAAAGAGCTTTTCTCAGCTTGCACACATGAGTGGGATTAACTGCATCCTCAAATCCCTTTGGTTGGTTCATGTAGATCTCCCGATCTAATTCTCCATGCAAGAAAGTATTCTTCACATCCATCTGCCATAATTTCCAGTCTTTACTAGCCGCAAGAGCTAGCAGCACCCGTACAGTAGTTATCTTCGCCACTGGACTAAATGTTTCATCATAGTCCAGTCCGTATTGTTGTGAGAATCCTCGAGCCACCAAACGAGCCTTGTATCTTTCAATTGATCCATCTGTGCGTCGTTTTAATTTATAAACCCACTTGCAGGAAATCGGTTTTATATCTCTTGGTCTTGGTACCAGTTCCCACGTTTGATTCTGCTTTAAGGTTGTAACTTCTTCTTCCATTGCCTTCTGCCAAGCTTTATTCTTAACTGCTTCTTCATACGTCTCCGGCTCTTTAACACCGTCTTCTAAAATGGCCGCATTAGCATACTTGGGATTAGGCTTTTGGATTCTTTCCGTCCTTCGAAGTTGTGGAGGCGACGTCTCCCTTTCACCGGCATCACTTATTTGAGTTACTTCTTGCTCAATGACATCAGTGTCACTCGGATCTTCAGGTGTATCAACACTTGACCAAATTTGTGCAGTTTGCTCCCCCATCTTTTGTTTTAAAACTTCTTCAATATTTTCCGAGTCTGATAATACTTTCTTCTCTGATGACCACCATGAAGATGCTTCATCGAACACTACATCTCTTGAAGTGTAGCATCTTCCGCTTGTTGGATCACAACACATCCATCCTTTTCTTTGATTGCCACATCCAACAAATATACACCTGACTGCTTTATTGTCAAACATGCTACGTAAATGGCTTGGTACAAATACGTAGCAGACGCAACTAAGTACTCGAAAGTAGCTAACAGTAGGTTTCATGTTCCATAGTGTCTCAAATGGTGAGATGAAACCTAACCTTGGTTGGGGAAGTTTATTGATCACATGGGCAGCAGTTCGCATTGCTTCAGCCCAAAATCTTCCTGGGACATTCTTCGCGTGTAGCATGCTTCGACAAATTTCTGCAAGATGTCGATTCTTTCTCTCAACTACACCATTTTGTTGAGGTGTGTTGGCACATGTGAATTGGTGACGTATACCACATTCTTTCAGATGGCGATTGAATTCTTCCGATGTGTATTCTCTTCCATTGTCTGAGCGTTTACACCGAATCTTCTTTGTCACTTCTCCTTCGACCGTTGTCTTGAATTCTAGAAACTTTGAGAATGTTTCAGATTTTTCTTTCATGAAGAAAACCCACACATACCTCGAATAATCATCAATGAACATCACCATGTACCACATCCCGCTAACTGATGTCTACTTGACTGGACCGAACACATCCAAGTGAATTAACTCTAGTGGCTTCTTTGCTCTAAAATTTGACTCCTTGTATGGTAATTGATAAGCTTTACCATGCTGGCATCCAGCACAAACAATATCTGTTTTGACTTCAAGTTGAGGTAAGCCTTTAAGCATGGATTTCTCCATTATTACCTTCAACTTGTGATAGCTAACATGTCCCAATCGTGCATTCCATAGATCAGATGTCTCGTTCTTTCGAGTCTTGTCTACATATGCAGACTCCGCTGAGAGCACATAAACGGACTCCACTCTCCGTCCTTCCATTGTTGGCTTTTCTGATATTTTAAGATCTCGATAGACCTTCACATCTTGTGGACCAAACAAGACATAGTTGCCTGACGATGTTAGTTGCGATACCGAAAACAAGTTCTTCTTCATACCTAGCACGTGATAGACATTATGTAGTGACACCATGTCAGATTTATTACCAGGCATGATCGTTGTTTTTCCAATCTGAGCAATTGGAAGTCGTGCATTGTTGGTTGTAAGTACCATGCGACTCCCTTTGTACTCCTTCACGTCTTGTAGTTTGTTCTGATCACCAGTCATGTGATTGGAGCATCCTAAATCAATGATCCAGTCATTCTCATAGTTGATACGCTCTCCCATCATTGCCATGAGTGCCAACTCGTTTTTTTCTATGGCACATAATGCCTCAGCATCCCATTCATCCTCTATTTCCTTTTTGGAAGTTACAACATTGCTTTCCACAGACTTTTTCTTTGACCAACAATCCTTGGACATGTGGCCCCACTTTGCACATTTGTTGCAGTTGCCTTCGAACCTCCTCCCCCGAGAACTCTTATTGTCGGTCTTTTGAGATCTCCATGGTTGTGAGGTTCCTGGCTGACTCTTCCCTTTGTCAGCATTTTTGTATCCTTCTTTAGAAGGTGGCTTGAAATTCCTCCGACTTTTACTTGTGTAGAGTGCTTCTTCTTCACTCTTCAGCGTGATGCCTCCCATTTGCTTAGCCATAGCTTCTTGGCTGGCCAACAAATTCTCAAACTCTACAAGTGATGGTTGAACGGGTCATCCTTGTACAACAGTAACAAAGCTTCTATATTCCGGCCTCAGTCCATGGATAATGATCCTCTTCATTCGAGCTTCTGCAATGATGGATTGCGGATCTAGTTCAGTAATCTCCCGACATATCGACTTGACCTTGTGGAAATATTGAGCAATCGTCATGTCACGTTATGAGATGGATAATAGCTCGTTCTCCAAAAGTTGTAGTCTCGTATCATTCTTCTTTGAGAAAAGCGTCACAAACGTATCCCAAGCTTCTTTCGGGGTGTTCTCATCCCGAATATGCTCCAACATCTCTTCTTCGATTGTGGTCTTCAAGGCAAACATTGCTTTGCCTGCTTTGATTTTCCATTTACGTAAAGCGCCATTAACGTCTTCCTCTGGTGGCGTAGTTTCGCTTCCACCAACGACCTCCCATAGATCTTGTCCTTGTAAGTAGGACTTCATACATGTTTCCCACGTTTTGTAGTTGTTGTTGTTGAGTTTCTTGATTCCTCCGATGACTTGGAGATCACCCATCGTGTTGGCAGTACCTCGGTAATACCAAACAAGCTAGTTTCGATACTAAACTTGCAGAGTCACAAACTACTCACGATACAACAAGAATCACTCGTTCTCACTATCAAGAAACCTTGCTCTGATACCAGATTGTTGAACACGACTCTTTTATATGGGAAACAACAAGACTTTTATTAAGACACTTAAGAAGACCTTACACTTTGTGAGACTACTACACACTTTTCTCTCTTTGAGGCGTTCTTGGATGGTTTGGAGCAAATGAGCTCCATACCTATTTATAGGCCTCTTAGGAAGGTTCTAGATACTAGTATACACTTACTACATACTAGATAACTCTAGAACTATCTAACATACTCTATATGCTTCCATATGTTTCTAGAATATTCTACCATGTTCTGGAGAGGTCTAGGTTGCTCCAGTGTCTTCTAGAATGATCCATATCCTTCCAGGGTCTTCCATGTCGTTCTAGAGTATTCTAGACTCTTCCGGTATATTCCAGAGTCTTCCATAGTCTTCCATAATGTTCTAGAATCTTCTAGAGCATTCTAGAACAAGCTAAAGTCTTCTAAATAATATTTGTTTTATTGGGCTACTGATGATCTTTAACAGATGATATATATATATATATATATATATATATATATATATATATATATATATATATATATATATATAAATTAATTCAAAATATTTTTAGTAACACTTTTTATTATCACATAAGTTAACAAAAATCTTGTACAAAAGACAAATCTCCTATAATAAAAGAAGGTTTTTTTTTTGCCAAATATCATCTTCTCATTCATTTGGACACATTGCATTTTCTAGAATTTTTAAAATTTCTATTTTCCACTTGTCATTTTATTGTAGTTTTTATTTTTTTAAATTAAAATTCCACATTTAATGTGTAAGGTAATATATATATATATATATATATATATATATATATATATATATATATATATATATATATATATATATATATATATATAAAGTATTTATTAGAAAGAGTTTATATATGTAATGTATTCGATACATTAAAGTCTCATTAATTTTAATAATTCAATTTTTTTTTCATTTTTCTTTTCAATTCAAACTTGTCAAATTGTTAAAATTTTATATTTGTTTTTTTTAATTAAACACATGTAATACATGGGTTTCACACCTAGTGCTTATTAAGTTAAACAATCCGTTGAGAATGTTGTATATTATTCAAACATAATTATTATAAACACATTCTTATTCTTGAGGGTTATATATGAAATTTTTTGTTAGATTAATTTTGTTATGTAATTTGTTCATAAGGGCCAAAAGTGCAAATTTTTATACTTGTGGACCGCGGCTCGTTTTTTCTCCTTCTTATATTGCAGATGACGTCCGGATTACATTTCGATTGGATATTATTTGGATCCGATATGTATTTGATTGAGTGTGTGTTTATATTCTCATAACTGAGAAATAACACACACACATACACACACACACATAGCTCACTTTTTTTATCGTCGTCTTCATGTTAGGGTTTTGAGTAGGGCTGGCAAAATTGTACCTTGGAAAACCAACCAACATGTTATCAACTGAATCAAGAAACTTGGTAGCCAATATATTTGGTAGCCAACATGTTTGGTTGGTAGTGCCGTACCAATTGATCAATGTTAGTACGGTAATAGTACAAAAATTGGAATACCATGGTAATACAGTACCAACCAATTCATTATATATATATATATATATATATATTAACTTTTAATTGTATTTAGTGTTTACAGTTTTAATAACATTATATTAGTCATTTGGTTGTATTAGTCAATTGTTATTACCACGTTAAAGCACAATATTAAAACGTTACTTTAGTGTTATTTCAATAGAATTCTTTTTTAAACTAAAAGAACTACGTAACTAATTTATATACTACACATCAAAAAATCCCAATGTCTTTGCTTATTTTTAAATCTTACAATAGAAAATTAAAAGAAGTTGGTATATACCATTACCAATTTGTACCAACCAAACTTGTTGGTAGCCAAATAAATTGGTACCAAGTATACTTGATACGGTACCGGTAACAATTTTTGTATACCAATTATAGTTGGTACGGTACACGGTTTAGAGAAAAATGAATTGGTACCCTACCAATTCCACCCCTAGTTTTGAGTATGTGTGTCTAGTAATTTCATAGATTTCTTCTTTGTTGTTCGAATAGGGGAGTCTATTGTAGGGAGTGGCTTGTAGTGAGGATTGTTGTAGAATGTGAGTGATTTTTTGTAGATAGTTTTCATTTGTAAGTTCTTTGAAGCCATCTGGTTCTTCGTTTATAATAAAAGAATTGTTGATGTTGGGAATTTCTCTGTGTTTTTAGTTAGTATCAGAGCCATGTTCACTTGTTTTTGTTTAAGGTTTGGTGTTATTCTCCGAATTTCTAGTTTAGGGTTTCAGATTTAGGTGTCTAGGCAGCTCTAGGGTTTCTATGTCTTAGTCCACTTATATTGGACATGCCCGCTCTGAATTTTCTCTTGATATGTGGAATGAATTATGTGATACTTACTTCTGTTTTCAATATACTTCAACACGTCAATTTTGTTACTCAAAGTGGTTTGTCTGATTACTATAACAAACTTGATGGTCTTTGGAAGGAGTTTGATGGGTTGACTAATTGTACTGAGTGTGCCTGTGAAGTTGTTATATAAACATTATAAACTCGTGAAGTTAATGCAATTCTTAAGTGGTCTTGATAAGTCTTTTACTTAGGTTGTAAAGATTGAGTCAGTATTTTGAATAAATCTTTATGTTCTAATCAACATGAATACTTGTGTGACAAAATGGGTTTGATGGATGGTTTCCATAAAGAATAAATATATTTCTAAGAGTAAATTACACGAATGGATCCTATAGTTTAGGGTTATTTGCACGTTTGGTTCCTAACTTATTTTTTTACTCGGAATGTCCTTACAGTTTGTTTTTGTTATGCGCTTAGTTCATATCTTACCTAAAAAGACTATTTTTCCCTTGATTTTTTAATTTAATTAAATAAGGTATGGTAGGTAAGATAAGGTAATGTGAGGTTGGGGGTGTGTGTATTTAAATAAATTAAAAAATCAAGGATAAATTAGGGGTCGTTTGATAGTTGCTGATTGGGTTAGAGCTGACTGAGTTAGGAGCTGACTGGGTTAGAAATGCTGACTGAGTCCACATCTGATTGAATTTATGCTGTTTGATTATTTATCTGACTGATTGTGCTGAATGATTAAAATGACCATATTATCCTTATGTTGTTCTTTTGTGCTGGATAAAATAATTATACAAATAAAAATTATCACATAAAATCCAAATTAAACATACATAATTAAAAATCCAAATACGAAGTGTAATACAAAACCCAAATACACATTGTCATACATAATAAAAAAAATATATCATTTAACGTGAACCATTTGAAAGTAACTGATTAGCAATCTGGTCACGCAAAGTAGTCATATACTCAACGGCTTCCGAACCCCATTCCATGCCTTGTAAGTTTTGGACCTCACTTCCTCCACCTCCCACATTAGGAGTAAAAATAGTGTTTTGTTCAAAGTTCGTAAATAGGTCATCTTGAATATCGTATTTCTTTATAAAATTATGGACCGCGACACAGGCAATGACTATGTCTCTTTGCACTGGAAAAGGATAAGGAGCCATACGTTTTAAAATTGGAAATCTCGTTTTCAATACACCATAAACACGTTCAATGTAATTTCTAAGTTGTGCATGAGCATGATTGAACCTTTCTTCCTTAGTTAAAGCTCTGTTTCTTCGAAAATCAGCTAACCAATACCTAGTATTGCGGTAAGGAGCCATAAATCCACGGGTGTTGGTGTATGCGGCATCACAAAGGTAATATTTATCTGTAAATGGGTGACAAATTAATCATATTAATAATATAGATAATAAAACTTATAGAAAAATGACAAACCTGGTGGAGGGAATGGAAATCCAGAAGTCGGATTAAATGCAACTTCTTTCAAAACTTTAGAATCATGTGCTATGCCCTCCCATCCCGCCCATACAAAGGTGAATATCATATCAAAATCACAAATTCCTATTACATTTTGATAACATTCACCTTTTCCTCTTCCCCTATAGCGAGTTTGTTCATCAACGGGCACAACTGCATGTACAAGTGTTCCGTCTAGTGCACCTAATGCTCCAGGAAATATGTTTTTTTAGCCGTCTATAAGTTTTCGAGGTATTTCTTGTTGTATTAGAAGATGTTGGTACAATAATTTCTCTTGCAAAGCACATCATTGCTTATAGCACATCATGAAAACATTGATGAATCGTTTGTATGGAGTGGTGAAATCTTTCTTTAACAGCTCGAAAACGTTCATTATGTCCTATAACATGTAAAAATATAGCCATCTTCTCTTCAACGCTTATTGTCCTACTATGTTGCAACCAATTTCTTTGAGTAAAATGATTGCATAATAATACAAATGCATCTTGTGTAAGACATATCATATCAAAACATTGTATAGGATCTCCGTGTATCAAATCTTGTGTATATGCATGCCCAGTTTCTTCCGATTCGTTAGCTTTTATTCTTTCAATTCTTTTTTTTCTTTTTTGAACCAACATCAACCAATAGCATGAGAGTATAAGGAAACCTAAAAACTCACCTTCCTTATCCATATGTAACCTGTTACATGTTAATACAAATCACATAAATTTTATAACATAAACCATAAAATTAATCAATAACATTAAAATGGATGACATATAACTTCATAAAATAAAAATCCATAACAAAAAAGTCAATACCAATTAACAATCCTAAACATAACACATAAACAACCTAAACTTAAAAATCCTAAACATAACACAGAACAACCCTACACGTAAAAATCCATAACATGTACCATAATATAAATCCATAAAGCATAAAGACAAAAACATCCTAAAGTCATACTAAAGTCAACCAAGTAATCCAAAATTCTTTCCCGCACTTTTCACCCACAACTCACAAGTCGAAGACTCAAGGCGTAACCAAATCTTCCTGTTACCAGCATTTTCAGCGAACAACATAAGTGTAGTGATGTACTTCGGATCAGAATTTCTCCACTCGAAGCCTTTCAATTTTTCAATACATTCATCCATCTCCTTGTCAAGATTATTAGTTTGCGCGAACGCCTAAGCCGCCTTCATAATTTCCTTGCCAACCTCTCTTATGTCATCATCCAGTGTGTCTGTGGGTGCATTTCGTTTTCCTCTTTTATTTTTAGACCGAGCAGACGAATCTCCACTTGCATGTGACGCACTTGTAAGTGGGGGTACTGTTGAAGCTGAGGCTGGGATATCCATTTGAGGTGGAGTATCTACCATGTCAATATCATCATAATCTTGTGTAGTAAAGACTTCTGCAGGATGAGGGAGTGTCGAAGATGGTCCCCAACTAGCAGCACCGGTCGAGGTTGCACCGTCAAACAACTGGGCACATAGATCAGGGTAAAGGAGGGGTGCATTTCTTAATTTCTCAACCATCTTGTTCGACTGTTTGAAAAAATGATTTTATTATTAAACTTTTTTAAAAAATAATAATGTGTTTTAAATTAAAAGATTACCTTCGCCTCCGCTTTCCACTCTTCATCCGTCATTTGAAACGTGTTTGTAACAGGATTATAGAGATTCCCAGTTTTGTTTCTTAATTTCAACCAAACTGCATACTTGCTTTTCAAGTAGTCATAATGATATTTCATTTGTTTTTTCTCAACAACAAAGTCGTATTCTTTTTTTAGTTTCTCAGCTATTGTATTCCATGAGGTACCTTTGAGACCACTACCCTCCCTACCATTACTTGTTAGTTCTTGCATACATGCATCTAGAAAAGTTTTGTTCACAAAATCTGAAGACCAACTAGCTCTATTTCTCTTTTCTGCCATGTCTAAGGAATAAATGAATGATAAACAGGTTACACACAATTTTGCACACATATATACAAATATATATACATATACACGTTTAGTTTTTTAGTATAAAAATTTAAGAAGTAAATTAATGTCTTGTTAATTTTTATAACGAATAAAATTTTCAAAGAATACGAAAATATAATAAATATGAAAAAAAAAAAATTATCAAATTTATAATTTTGCTAAACTTTACAATATTGTTATTACTAAAACAAAAAACAAACATGATTATATGTTTCAATGTACAAATTCAACCATAACAGTCATATATATTAATCACTAAAGATTGCTTACAATATTCATTCTTAACTTTTTACTCTATAAAGACAATAATTTGCTTATACTAACATTAATGACATAATTTTTAGCATAGAGTAGGGTACAGCAAGAAAAAGAAACATGCTTGTTCAATCAAGTAAAGATGAATTGTCAGGTTTAAAATGGAACCCATAACTCTTAGATACACGGTTTTCACTACCAAATGATATAATTAAAAAAAGATGAAAGTCACACATCTTCAAGATTTCATGAAAACTTGACATTCACATAAGTTGACTGTGAGTTTCGTTGACAGCTTTAAGAAGATAGAATACCACAAAAATATATGGACAGTTCTGGACTATTTTGCCCCTGATTATGGGGTATTGATAGAAATAACATGCAGATTTTTTTTTCAAGTTCTGGACAGTTTTGTCCCTCACTATGAATACAGAAAAGCAACGTTAAAAGATTATAAACAAACCTGTTATGTGTTGTATTTGATCACGGACTGTTGCTCAGAATGACGATTGTTGCAAGGCTTTTGATCGATAAGGGAAACAAGAGGCTGCGTCGATCAGAGGTTAACGGGGTCAGCAACGATTTTTTTTTTGGATCGATAGGGCAGCAGTAATGAATTGTTAATTAGCAGCAGCAGCAATGTTTTTTTTCCTTATGTGTTTCTCGGTCCATCAAGTTGAAATCAAGGACCGAGTCCTATGTTTTTATTGGACCGAGTCCACATCTTGGTCCGAGTCCTATCCCTATCAAACATGCCAATTGATATTTTACGGACCCAATCCCTCTTTGGACCCAGTTAGATACGCTATCAAACGACCCCTTAGTCTTTTAGGTAAGACGGAGATCAAACACGTAACAAAAACAAACAGTAGGGACCTTCCGAGTTAAAAAAGAAAAAGAAGAAGTTAAGGACTAAACGTACAAATTAACCCAAATCATAGGGGCCATTCGTGTAATTTACTCTAATTCTAATAATTTGTTTGAGATAGGGTGTAGAGAATGTCATATATTATTCAAACATAACTATTATAAATACATTCTTATTCTTCAGGATTATATACAAAATATTTGTTGGATTAATTTTATTATGCAATCTATTCATAAGGGCTAAAAGTCCATTTGTTTTAAAGTGTGGATTACGATTCATTTTTTTCTCTTTCTTATATTGCAGATGGACGCACGAGTTATGTTTCAGTTGAATATTACTTGGATCCGATATGTATTTTATCCGGGTTTTTCTCCGAAGTATATATTGATTGAGTGTGTGTTTATTTCTCATAACTGATAAATATCACACACAACTCACGGTTTTCCCTCATTCTCTCATCGTCATCCTCATGTTAGGGCTCTAAGTCTATAAGTCTTGTAATTTCATAGGTTTCTTCTTCATTGTTAAATTAGGTGAGTATACTATAGGGAGTAGCTTGGAGTGATGATTGTTGCAGAGTGTGAGTATTTTTTGTAAAAAATTTCCACTTGTAAGTTCTTTGAAACCAAATGGTTCTCCCTATATAATAAAATAAATGTTGATGTTGGAAATTTTTTTGTGTATTTAGCTATGATTAAAAAAATATTTTTTAATAACATTTTTTATTGTCACATAAGTTAATAAAAATCTTGTACAGAATACAAATGCTTATTAAGTTTAACGATCAATCCTAAATTTTAGGATGATAATGATGACACGACACAACAAAAATATATATGACGTGAAATGAAATTTGGACGAAATTGAAAATGAGTTTGTATCCGTGTCAATTGTAATAAAACAAGACGTCATGATGTGTCGTGTTTAAAATTCTGACAAAAAAATTGACACAATTTAGCTTGTGTTTGTTGTATTTTTCGTGTTATATATAATTAAGAATAAATTAAATAGACTAATAATTGTATTATTTTATCTTTATCGTGTTTATCCTGTTTTAATCGACTTCTTTCGTATTAATTAAGATAAACATGACATTATATATTGTTGTATTAATGTTACATAAAATTATGCCTTATCACGAAAAAAAGAAAAAAAGAACACGATACGATTGCCAAGTTTAACATTCCTACCAAATAACCTCTCCTACCATCCAAAACAATAGGAGTTTATTACTAAACATTGTGGGTTAAATAAGTTTTTCAAAATCAAACAAATTATTTTGAAACTTTTACAAAACATAGTTTTTTTAGTCTTTTCAATTAAGATAAATATTTTAGGGGACATTAGAAAACAATCATAACCACATATATTTCATATGTCAAAAAAAAAAAAAATAATAATAATAATAATAATAATAATAATAATAATAAAGAAGATTGTGGGTGATTTTCCTATTTTTATTTAAAAATCTTAGAATTTGATTTTTTTTTTAAATCAACATTCTAAAAAATATCCTAATAGGATATTATATAGAAATGTAATATATAAAATATTATATCATAATTATTTTTTATTTTATTTTTTAAATAATATGTGATCAAAATCACCAATAAATATCACAGTTTTTTTTTTTATAAAAATATCAATAAGATATCTAAATGATGTCTTATTACCAGCACCTTTATTATAATTATGAATAAATCATAAGATAATCATCGTCTCCTAAAATCATGATATAATTACCCGGTTAAACATAAACATAGAAATGAAATAAAATCACGTACTATCATTCTAATTTGGAGATAAGAGATTACATAAATAGAGAAATAATACGATTATACAACCAATATGGAAGCATTTTATTATTAAATTTTTCAAAGAAGATCTAAATTAGGGATTCTAGACAAATAAAAAAGAGGAGGTTTTTTTATTAAAAAGTTGGAGTAAGTTGAAAATTGCAATGAAAATGAAATTTGAACAATCAATAATAAAAACATTTGTTTCTAAGTCTATTTCATCTATTGTTATATATTAAACTTAGACATATTGCCATATTGGATTCAAAATATTGTTTACTTTAGTACAAAAGAATATTAACAAGCTCTAATGTCCTTATATTTGTCAAAATGTTTAGCTAAAACAAATTCTTTATTAATCTTACTAATCAAATTTAAAGAATATCTTAAAATTCAACTGAAAGAGTTAATGCTTATACAAGTTTTTACCGTAAATGTTGAGTCATTTTTCACAAGCTCGGAGAGCTTAAACATGCCATAGAAGGATAATCGTCATAATATAGTTGGACTTTAACGATAAACGAAGAACCAGTTAAGAATAAAATATTTTCTTTGATGAATCTCAGATTATTAATAATGTTAATAATATAATTATGAAACTCTAAATAGTCCTAGCTAGAGAAAATATTTTATTGATATACTTGCTAAAATATAAAAACCAATAGTTTATTAAATGCGGAATGTGTCTTTTTCAATATTACTATTATTATTTTCTCGGCCGTTACGTGAAAAAAACCGGTCTTTGAAATTTCAAAATGAGTTGGCACAGCCCACGTGCTGTCTCATTGAAACGATGACGTCATCCATGACAAATATTGCAGTCCTTTCTGCGCCTTATCCGCTAACTTTTCAGCTGGTATGACACGTGGCAGCGCGTCGATTTGTTGGATGGGCCCATTCAACAGGTTAGTAGAACTCTCTACAAATAAGCATATTCGGTATATACGTAGTTACAAAAACCTGTTTGTTTCTTTTGGGAGAACTGCAGTAACAACCCACTACTTTGGATTTATTACAAAATATACCCTTACAATTTTCGATATGATCGCCAACTGCCACAATTCAGACAAGAAAATTCACCGTTGTATCCAAGAGGCCTCTTTGCAACATGTTATTTGATATTTGGTATTATTTTTATAGTAAAGTTTACAATAGCGATGTATATTAAAATAATAAATAATATTAAATGACACATAGGTTTAACTTTTGTCCTGGCATAGAACATCTATTGAAACAAATATCAATTGCTAATTGGTATAAAATTTAGGTTCTGTTTAATTGAACTTGTCAAAAGCTAATTTATAATTATAAACTATTTTATCGTCTTATCAAACAATAAATTACAGTAAGTTAAAAAGATAAACTAGAATTACAAGCTAATTTATAAGCGTCAAACAAAACCATAAGAATGGTGAATCACATAATTATAATGTGAGTAATTTTTTTATAACAATTAACATGTATATTGCGTTGAGTAATATCTTTTTTTTGGAACCGGCAAATAATATAGAAGATAAAAAAAACCAATTAGCAAGAAACTATAGGCCAAAAGTACAAAAAGTTGACAAGAAGGCGTTGAGTAATATCTAATCGTTATGTTTGTCATTTTCATATACTTGTATGACAAGAGTATTTCTATGGTAATTAATAGCTTCTACTCGTACAACTAGGATAAAGTCCAATGTAACAAACTATCATTGTCGATACATATAATAACACCCTAAATAAATAGATTCCTAATGACACCTTAATTAATGCATGAAATGGTGTAACGAAAATGATACATCATGCAAATTGCTGTGTGTGTATGTGTGTGTGTGTGTGTGTATATATATATATATATATATATATATATATATATATATATATATATATATATATGGGCTGCAGCCAAATCAGTTATGGTTGATGTGATAACGAGTGTTGTGATAACCCGAAATTTCCATTCTGAACAAACAATTTGAAGCCAATAGAAGTAGAACAGTTACAGTGAAAATTCAGACTTCAAGTATAAGTTTGACAGTTTTTCAGGATTTACACTTAAGGAGATATCAGGAGAGTGGATGCACTAGGGTTTTGTGGAACACTGTTATTCCAATACTCTAGGATATTAGAGTTCGTTCCGAGAATAAAAATATTTTCTGCCAAAAATATCTCAGGACTATAAATAGAATTCTGAACCAAATAGTTCATTAGTTACATTTCCAATTAGAGAAAAGCCAAAATTCTCTCTCACGGATCTTCGGGTTTTTATCCCAAATTGTGAGTACTTCAATCTAGTTATGTTATATAGCTTAGATTGTGTTTAGAAACATCAATTACATATCAAATCTGTGAGATTTGGGAGTTTACCGCCCAAGAACGTTCTTGGGGAGTAAACTCCATTTTAAGGTCCTAAGGTGTCCCAAAGTCCCTCAAAGCCATGGAACTCGAACTAGAACCCACCATTGCATGTTTAGGACACCAAAACAATTAAAATTCAAGGGGGGGGGGGGGGGGGGAAGAGAGTTCATGGCCAAGGAAGTTCTTGGGCTGTGAACTCCATGTTTTTGTGCCAAAATGCCCTAAAAGCCCTTCTTAAGCCAAGGTACTAATTTGGACAAGTACCCTAATGGGTTTATAGCCTAGAAATCATAAGGAAACACAAGGAAAAAGGAGTTTACGGCCAAGACAAGTTCTTGGGTCGTAAACCCCTATAAATAGGGCAAATGACACCCTACCTCCTTCCTTATGCCTAGAACCCAACTTGGATGATATCCTTGAAATGTTAAGGAGCTAAAGCAACCAAGAAACCATGTTCCCATAGAGTTTATGGCCGTAAACTCATAAGGATTGGTCCTTAGGCCGAAAACTCTATAAAGGGGTGATATTGTGCCCCTAATGCTTCCACATGGCTAGAACTTATCATAGAACAAATCACCAATGAGTTAGGAACCTCAAAACAACATAAACATTCTCCCAAAGGAGATTACAGCCGTAATCTCCATGGGATATGGTCCCAGGGCCATAAACTCCTCAAAGGAGTTAATAGGAAGCCCAAACACTTGATTTAGCCTTGAAACAATTCACCAAACTAGTTGTATAAATGATAGGCTTCATTTAGAGACTTTGTTGTGAGTTTACGGCCAGGAGTTTACTCCCCTGGGCCGTAAACTCCAAAGCATATGGTCATTGGACCATAAACTACCATTAGAGGCTTTGCACTCCTTTGTTGCAACCCATTAGCCTCCTAGCACTTGACCAAAAGTGTTTTCCTCACGTTAAAATGTTTATACTTGTATAATTAGTGTTTTAATCACTAATTATTTATATACATATGTCTTCATATGTAATTAGGATCATTGTGTGTGTCTAAAGTCTTCACTTGACACCAAGCACTTTTCCGATCCTTCCTTACGATAACAGTCCGTTCAATTTCAGTCACTTACTACAGGTGAGTTCATACCCCCTTAATCAATGTTTTAACAGTTTTTTAATGTTTTATTGGGGGGGGGGGGGGATACAAGTAGAATCATGCTAGTTATTATATCAATTACATGTGATTAATAAGTAGAATTATGCTAGTTATTACATCAATCACATGTGATTAATATGCAGCATTCAAATGATTTACTACACTTTAGCCGTTTTACCAAACAGTTTCCTTCAAATGATTTTTATAAACATTTTATATGTTTTAAACTCCTTATTACACTGTACATTTTACTCGGTATGTTTTATTTCAAACTTAGTTACAATTGTGTTTCAAACAAAAGTTTCCTTATACTAAATTGTTTTATCAAACGCATGCCTTCAAACCCTTTTATAGATTGACATCAAGTTGATCTTTTCTTAAGATAATAATTATGTTCAAAGGTTTTACAAAACTTACTTTATGCTTTTATATTATAAATTGCATGCCTATATATGTATATTTATATGAGTAATGTTTAAAAGACTCAGGAAGGCTATCCACCCTATTTCCTTTTCGCGCTTGAGATGTGGTCTGGTGGGATATCGGGTACCCGTCCGAAGGTCGTTTAAATATCAGTTATATATCATGTGTACATATGTAGTCATAAAGGTTCTTCCACTTCAATCAATACCCTTGGGTAGCAAGGGTATACATCCATGTCCATATGTACAAGTTAGATTACTAGTAAACTACCATAGGGGTAGTTTAGGAAGATACTAGAACTATTACTAGAACACAATATCATACTATGAGTCAGTTCATTCATGAGTCAATACTTACTACTATGAGAACATATACAACTATACTAGAGAAGAATATATACAACTATACTAGAGAAGAACATATACAACTATACTAGGAAGAGAACATATACAACGATACTAGAACAAGTAACATTACATTACATATACATGAATACATTAAAAATTGTGATCCACTATATCGGAGCATGCCTTAAATGTCATGGCCCGAGTTGTAGCCAGAATTCTCTTGGAGGGAGAGTGTGAGTTTGCGTATAGATCTATACTGGATTGACTATCCTACACCTTGCTGCTAGCTACAGCCGGACTTGTAGGTCTGCGGGTGCCAAACATCATTCCGTTTTACGACCATTCGTATGTCGTTGTTACTAGTCAATAGTATGGTGCAATTAATCACATGATGCCTTAATATAAATCCAGTTTAAGGTAGTTAGTACAGCAGTAGTTCCTATAATACAACACTACAGTACTACATTTATTTTCCCTTTACATATATTTGGTGATCTTTTCACGTAAACATTTAATGTAAAAACTATATTTTGATAATGATAGTTACACTTGGGAAAATTACACTCTTTTATAAGAAACGAACATTAAGAACAGCTAAGTCTTGGTAGAAGACTCCTTTTGTTACTAGTAGGAATCATAGGGATTTCTAGGGTTTTTCAAACGTTTACAGTCGTTTTACAAACATTTTCACACTTACAGTTCATTTACATTTTCAATACTTACAATTCGTATACATACAAATACTTACATTTCAAATACATACAAGTATTTACATACAAATTAAGACACTAAAATACTTATGATCTCACCAGCTTTAAAGCTGATACTCGCTTTCAAAATTACTTGTATCCTCAGGTCATCATAGACAGGTACCGATGCAAGGAGAAAGGAAGACGGAGCTTATCCAAGACTCATCTTTCATTTTGATTTATGCTTTAGTGTTTATCAAAATTTGACAGAACACTTGTATAATAATTATATTATTAATGCAATTGATGATGTTGTTGCTTGTTTACTAATTTTCATTGTTGTGATACTGTACATGACGTCCTCCACCCCAGAACGTTTCCGCCGTTCTTGGTTTTGGGGTGTGACAAGTGTGCACAATCTAAGGTCGAAACTTGATGAATGTTACTCAGCAAAGTCACTACCGGGGGTATGCAATAACATAGCAGGAATTGAAAATATTCTAAGGAAAAAGGATATCCAAGTCAACACAGTGTTAGATAAGAAACCGGTCAACAACGGACTTACTTGGAGATGTGGGCTTACCCCGAATGGATCTTTCACTGTGAATGCTCTCAGACTAAGGTGGGACTACCGGCCTCCATTGACTAATACAAACTTCCAATGGATAAAAAAAAATCCCATTAAAAGTCTCCTACTTCATTTGGAGAACAAATTTGGACAGAATTCCAATAGCTATGGAGTTAGTAAAAAGAGGGGTGAATATTGATACTTTAATATGCCAGATGTGTAATGAAAAAGAAGAAAGTGATGATCATGTTCATGTAGATTGTTCTTACGCAAAGATGGTCATGAAAGGAATAATGAGGTGGTGTCAGGTGAATATAAACATGGAAGATCTTCAAACGGTGTCGGATGTTTTGAACTTTGCCAACCGATGGAGAACATGCATAAAAAAGCGAAAGATATTCCTGGCAATTTGCTACTCTACACATTGGAGAACATGGACAACAAGGAATGATATTGTTTATAAAAATAAAAAAAAAACCCGGCTACCACCGGATAAAATCATCGATTATTTTAAATCTATGACTTTTATTTGGGTGCAGAAGAGGGGTATCAAGATGGAGTTGATTTGGGCAAAATTATCTCAATGTCCTTTTTTCTATTAATTTGTATGTTTTTTTATCTTGTTTTCTGTTTTGACAATCTCTATTGCCACTAATGTGTGGCTATAACTCTTTTCTCCTGTTTTCCTTCTTATATATGTATTTGCTGGTTCATCTATATATATATATATATATATATATATATATATATATATATATATATATATATATATATATATATATATATATAGGATAGGGAATATACATTACAGCCCCACCTAAGCTTAGGTACTAAACCTCTAAAATATATCGTTTTAACATGCTAAATGTGCTCGGTTTGGCTTCACTTGGTAAATATATCATCCTCCATAACATTTCTTTCTTTCATTATTGTTTTACCATCTCTGTTTTCTTTCTTCAATTATCATTTATTACTTCACCCAAGTGAACATTACTAAACCCTAAACCTAAACCCCAAACCCTAAATTTAAACCCTAAACCATAAGCCTAAACCCTAAACCCTAAATCTAAACCCTAAACCCTAAACCTTAAACCCTAAACCCTAAACCCTAAATCTAAACCCTAAACCCTAAACCCTAAACCATATTGTATCGATCTTGAATTTACATCTTGAAGTATTAACCGTGAATCCATTAACCGTAATCTTTATATAATAAAACAATGTATTTTCAAGAGGTTTAGTACCTAAGGTTAGGTGGAGCTATAATGTATATTTCTTTTTCCCATATATATATATATATATATATATATATATATATATATATATATATATATATATATATATATATATATATATATATATATATATATATATATGCATTATAACAATAATGGATGCAGTCTATCACACAACACCAATATGATCACAAGCATGCATCATGCTACAACCATGACTTTGTACACCAAAAGATACCTTTCGAAACCGCTCACCCTATACTCCAATAACATTGATGAATATGAAATAAGGATATAAAAGATTGTACTTAAAAGTTTAGGTTAAACACTTTTCTTATAAAAAACGGCTCGATGTATTATAGGCGTATTAACAAAACTAAACATATTTTAAATTATTATTAAAGAAAATAACTCATATATATATATATATATATATATATATATATATATATATATATATATATATATATATATATATATGACCAAGAAATTCGGAATGGGTATTTCGGATTAAATGTAATTTTTTGACAAAATATATTTCGGACCGATATTCAGAAGTCATGACTAAAATGTCGTATTTAAAAGTAACCTTCGAATTTCAAGAACAACTCTTAAATTTTGAGAAATAATAATTCGTTTTTTTAATTAGAAAAAAAAAAAAAGACATAGTAAACGGAGGTATGTAAGAAACAATGCATAGGGGTTGAGATGGGACAAAGTGGGCAGCTGTACAAAGCCTAACTTGTTTATATATATATATATATATATATATATATATATATATATATATATATATATATATATATATATATATATATATAGAGAGAGAGAGAGAGAGAGAAGTGAGTTCAATTGAGAAAATAAAAAATATTGAGAACGAGGGAATCATTCTCAGTCACTCATTGAATTAGTCTCTAAACATAAAGGACACGGTGACAAACTTGTAAATATGATATAATAACCTTCACTCACAAATACGTAAGTGTAGAGAATTAGATAACAGCTGGAATTCATTCTAATCGATCGTTTATCATCCAAATTTCTCTTCCAACCTTCAACAATCATCCAGATTTCTTCAATTAAATCATCGATCAACGTCATCATGTGTTAATCAATCATCGATATTCGTTAATAGCACGTGTTGACAACAAAAATTCGTTTTTTGCTCTTTCAATCCAACCTTCAATTCTGCTTGAATACGAAAATATCTTCAACATCTACGATTAATTACCCAGCATCATTAGAACAACATCATCGATAATCAACAAAAAATTCAATTCGTATCGTTCATTCAACATCGATCATCAAATAAAACATCGAAATTAAGGTTATAAAAAGATCAAATCATTTTTGTTTGAAAATTTTCATATATTTCTCTACCAATCTACTATTTTGTAAGATTTAAATAGTCAAAGTATCATATTTATCACATTTTTAAAAAAGTTAACTTGTATGAACTCCAACTGTTTGATGAAATGCATAAGCTAAATTACCACGTTATATTCACATATGAATATGTTTTCTCACCTGAATCAATATGTAATTATTAAAACACAAAACAAATATGCAAATCTGTATGTTATTCATATGTGAATAACATATAAAAGTTATATATTTCTGAAAACACCTTCTAATATTCATATATGAATATACTGTGCAATATTCACATATGAATATACCAACTATTATTCATAAGTGAATATACGATCTAATATTCACAAATGAATATACTATGTACTATTCTCTTGTAATATACCATGTAATACTATATAATATTCACATATGAAAATATCATCTAATATTCATAAGTGAATATATCATCTAACATTCACAAATGAATATATTATGTAATATTCACAAGTGAATGCATCGTCTAATATTTAAATATGAATATACTATGTTTATTATATGTTATATTCACATATAAATGATACTAAAAAAAATCATACTTTTTATTCATAAGTGAATAACGATGTACTGTAGTATAAAACTGATTCTTTTTTATTGACTTATGAATAACGAAAACTGAAACTATGAAAAAAAAATTATTTTATCTTAAAACTATATCAATATAGATATCTATTTATAGAGAATAAAAAATTATGAATTTTAATATATTTATAATTATTTTTCGATAAAAATAATTCCTTAAAAAATAAAAAATAAAAACTATGTTTTTATACATATTAAGGTAATTATTAGCATAGTTTAAGAAACGTGTTTTGTTGGAAAATACATGTGCATTCATTTCCCATTAGGCTTTTACGGCAAAAATAAATGATTGGCTGAGAATGATTTCTCCATTCTCAACCTTTTTTTTTCTCAATTGAACTTATCTCTCTCTCTCTCTCTCTCTCTATATATATATATATATATATATATATATATATATATATATATATATATATATATCTTGAAAGGTTCTAGACGATCCAGAAAAAATACCTTTTTATTATTATAAATTTTTATTTTTAATATATATATATATATATATATATATATATATATAAAGGCATTTTTTCTGGATCGTTTAGAACCTTTCAGGATATTTAATTTCTCAACATTGGCTCTGAAACAATGTTTTTAAATTATCTATTTGATTGAAAAATCATTATACTAGACTTTTCGAAATGAGATTTCAGACAATAGTAAAAAAAGTGTTTTCAAAACAAAATTTTGTAATAAAATAAATAAATAAATAAATAACATGATTTCAAAAATATATCTGAAGTGAAAAGAGTGTTTCAAGTATCTTTTAAAAAAGTGTTTTTATTTTTAGTTAACATCCATATATTATAATACCAAACATGCATAACATAAGAACAATCCTATTTTAGTTAAAAGACTTAATTTTGATATATAGATAGTTTTCAAATCCATGAACTCACATGATATTCCAAATGTAGGTCTAACACTAAATCATTCGCCAGACTCTCAGTTGATCATTTGATCTCTTTATGTGTATTTAAATGAGAGACATGCGAAATCCATTTATAACTAAAATCCGATTTCGTAAGACGAGTCAGTATCGGTCCAACGAGAAGCAACGGGGGTGAGGTGGCACCCCTCAACGCCGTTATGACACGGGGAACACCCCCCCCCCCCCCCCCCCCCCCCCCCGCTCGTTGCTTCTCGTTGGGGTGGCGACGGGAAGAAACGAAGAAAAATTAAAAAAAATGACCGTTTGATTTGCAACGGTTTGAATAAAAAAAAAAAAGTTAATTATTAAAAAAAAACATTTTATCCTATAAATACTCTCATTTTATTTAAAATTTTCACACACTTTCTCTTATCCTCTCTATATACTTTCAATTATCTTCAAAAAAAATATGGATCCTTTCGACTTGTCCGATGATTCAGATGACGATATTTTCTTTAGGATGATGTATCATTTAACACTACCGACTTGCTACAACCAGATCCAGCCCCGCTACTAACAAGACGTGCTATGTTAAACATAAATCGCGAGGAAGGACACGAACATCTATATCGTGATTACTTTGTGGATAATTATGCATACGGGGCGAAGGACTTCAAAAGAAGATTTCGTTTGAGTAAGGATGTGTTCTTACGAATCGTCAACGCCTTGGAAAGCCGGTATCATTTCTTTACTTTATTTTTATAAAAAATAAATAAAAATGTACTACATGTTTCTTTAATTTTACAACATATGCAATATAATTTGTCAACTGTAGTTAATTTATGTTTAGGTACGAATTTTTTCAATTAAGATATGATGCTAGAGGTAGACGCGGGTTTACAACGTTGCAGAAATGTGTTGCGGCCATTCGTTTGATGGCTATGGGGGAGTCACCCGACACCATGGACGACTATATGAGAATGTCCAAAAGAACCGCAAGAGAGAGTTTGTATACGTTGTCAAGGGGTGTTGTTGAAACTTTTGGTGACGTGTATTTGCGGAAACCTTCGTTGCATGATTTGCAAGAATTGTATGCGGCGCATGAAGAACGCCATGGGTTTCCCGGAATGATCGGAAGCATTGATTGCACACACTGGAAATGGAAAAATTGTCCGGTAGCATGGAAAGGGCAATACGCAAGTGGTCATCACGGATCACCTTCTTTGGTGTTAGAGGCTGTCGCTTCTCAAGATTTATGGATTTGACATGCATTTTTTGGGGTTGCGGGTTCCAACAACAACGTCAACGTTCTTGATCAGTCGCCAATATTCGACGATCTTTTGAATGGAAAAGCCTTGGATGCTCCTTTCACGGTGAATAGAAACGAATACAAATATGGGTATTACCTTACAGATGGAATATATCCTCAGTATTCCACATTCGTGAAGGCATTCCGCCACCCAGTTGAAGAACGAGACAAATTTTTTAAGAGAAGGCAAGAAGGAGCACGTAAGGATGTGGAACGTGCTTTTGGAGTGCTGAAGGCGAAGTGGCATATAGTCGAACATGCAGCACGACCATTGGATTTAGAAACTTTACGATATATCATGTATGCATGTATCATAATGCATAACATGGTAGTAGAAGATAAAAGGCGAAATATTGCACACTATATCCCAACGGAGCCCAGACACGTTCAGTTTCAACCAGGAACAACAGATTATTTGCATCGCATTGTTGACATTCAGGACGCAAATAAACACAGACAACTTCGAGAGAACTTGACCGATCATATCTTCTATGGTAACAATAACGATAACGAAAAGCGTTGTAATTTTTTTTTTTTTTTTGAATTTGGATGTTATTTCATTTTTTTTTTGGATATTATGTGTAATTTAGCCTTTATGTTAATTTTAATCTTTAAAAAAATTTAATTTTTTTTATAATTTTTAAACATTATGTTTTATTTATTATTTATATTTAAAAAATATTTGTATCAATTTAAAAAAAATCGAAATAAATAAAAAATAAATTATAAAATGAAAAAAAAAAGTATCAAAAAAACGAAATAGTAAAAAAAAAATTATTTTCAAAAAGTTGGTGTTGCATCTTGTTGCCCATTTCCTCACTTGGTGTTATAACACCACTTGCTTATGTGGCATGTGAGGTGGTGTTGCACCTTGTTGCCCACACCCAATGCTCTAATATTTTCATCCCATTGACTACTACATCCCCCACACAAGCCATAATGTTGGTCCAACCATTCTCTCGAGTATTTAATTACAAGAAACAATATATTCACCAAGGTTCTAAATAATGTAAGACGTAATTTTGCGGCAATGTCAAGCCTCAAACTTTTTTAAGTCATAGCGAGCCATATCGTTTGTAAAGTGTGACTTAAGGCAACAATTTTGTATATAATTAATAATTTTATATGTATTTTCTACTAGTATTAATTTGTATATACATATGCGTCATTTTGTCAAAGCTTGGCGATAAGTACAAACTTTAAAGTCATGACGCGCCATGACGGAGTTGTGGCGAGCTTTTTAGAACATTGATATTCACAAAAGTGACCACGTACTTTCAGAGATTAGAAATAGTTAAAATTAAGTATCGCATTTTCTGATTTTCCCAATAAAATACGATTAATTGTTATTGTTAAAAGGTCAAAAAAGTCAAATACCCTATTGATCCATTTGAACCGCAAAACAGTGGTGCCTTAAGTCACGCTTTAGGTACCAGGTACCTGGTGGTTTGTCGGTTTCAGAACCAAAAAAAGATCATTGCTTTGGGTTCCAATACTCAATTTTCCAGAACAGTTGCATGATAGATACCAGCCGGGACCGATTTCAGATCTAGTTACATGGTACCGAAACCACCAGGTACCTGTTATTTTATTAATTGAAACAAATAATTTTAGTTTTCTAGTATATTGAAATTTGTTTCTATGTTTTTTATATGAGAAATTAAAAAATCCTCCTATATTTTATTCTTGTTATCCTCATACTCACATTAAATTGTAACAAATTGACTAAATATTATCAACTAGTTGTGAGACTCATGTATTATATGAGTTAATTTAAAAATATAATACATATAAATGTCAAAATAATTGAGAATTTTGAATTTATAAAAAAATAAGAAAAATATTGAATTATTATAATAGAAATGTTTTTATCTTTTAAATTTAAACAAATACTAATTTAAATAAATAAAAAAACTAATATGCTTTAATTTTGAAAATTTTGAAATTAAAAAGTAATTTCATTAATGAAATTAATATCCATTTATTACTACTTTTATTGTAATTATTATATTAAAATATTATGTTGAATTTAATAAATTAGAAAAACTTATAAAATGACATGTGGAAAACAAATTAATTCATAATAAAAACAAAATTGACGTTTAGCGAATCGAATGAGAGTGTGACAAATGACAAAGAAACATTTATTTATTCGAGAGGATATTATGTGAAATTTAATAAAATAAAAAAACTCATAAAATGAGATGTATAAAAAATTAATTCAAAATAAATACAAATTTGACATTTGGCAAATTGAATGAGAATGTAACAAGTGGAAAAAAAATCATTTATTAGAGAGGAATGTATCATTAAATATTATATATGCAAACATTTGATAAAATAGGAGGATAGTATATTTTATTTTAGATTTCCGTTTCCTTTCATAATATATTTTGTTTATCTTAAATATTTGACATCCTTCCCCTTAATATCTCATTAAACTTGTTTATATAGTTAAATGGCCTCTATAATGAATTACAAAATCATGAGTTTGAACTCATAACTAAATAGTATCTTGTAAATTACTTACTTAACATTAATAAGGAAGTAAATTTCTTATGGTTTTTCTAGTCTTTTGAGAACATGTTTTGGAGAACATTACGGGGAAGAGACTAGTGTATACTTAAATCTAAATTTTTTAAAACAAATTACATAGAAAAAAATTTAGGATTCATCTTAAATATTTTGAATGACATACCTTAATATTTTTGGGGAAAAAAAAAAGAAAAAAAATGTATAAACTATAAACTATAAACAATAGAAGACATCATATTTTGTGGCATGAATGAGTGTCACATCGACTCCAAAAAAAACGACGTGGGAGTTTCCGGTATACATAAATGTTTTCTCTTTCACACTTTCATACCATAAGTTTGCAAATGTATGGTTCAGACGGGCTTACTCCAAGTATAAGTTGGCTTTAGTCAAAAACAATTAAGGAATGACTGATATGGACTCATTCCTTTAAACACCAATTTTTATATATGTCGAATCGGTAATTTTTTGTATGAACCTGCTTTTCTCTTGAACTAACATGATTAAACTCGATAAGGAAATCATGTGGTTTTCTATTCTAGACTCATCACTGGATAATTATGATGTATGCATTTAAGCATTTGAGAATTTTACTATTGTTTGCGTAATAATTCTTTTTGTAATACATTGTCCGGAATCTGAAGTGGCAGTTCCAAGGTTGGTTCCTAAAATTTAAGAATCAATTATACCAATTTCGGCCCTTCTTCGAACTTTACATAAACCTCCAGAGGTTGGTTCCGGTTTGAGCGAAATTAGACGGATACTCACTTATGCTTACCCCTAGGTTTTGCAACATGTATATGTATAAGTGGAGCAAATAAAAACTTAAAATCTCGATATAACCCATTGGCCAATATTATAGATGTATCACATACAATACAATAAACATATCATGTAGCCTCTAAACTAGAATAATAATTAATCCAATTTTCCTTTCCTTATTTTATACACCCTTGTGTAATAATTATGTGTAATGTCTCAAAAATAATGACAAAAAATTTTCATTTTTAAATTAATAAATTGTTAATAAATATTATTTCCATAAAACGATGGTAATCAAAATTTAGCAAAACAACATCGAATAAGAGTAAATCATAAAATGCGGAAACATGTGGTGTGTGCTCTGCAACCATCCCGAGCTTTTCCATTTGAAAACCAAAGTACCTGAAACATAAATGGAAAACCGTAATCACAAAGCTTAATGAGTTCCCTAAGATACCCCATACCACACATACATAAAATCACATAATGGGCCTCGCCCTTCATCGGGCCTCGCCCGACATCGAACCCCATCCGACATCGAGCCCCGCTCGGCATCGAACCCTACTCGGTAAACAGATTTGCCAGTCATCAGGCCCCATCTGGCATCAGACCCCGCCCGGTAACTGCGGCAATAATGAAGAACTTTACAGCTTCAACTCACTTTCAATCACCTACAGGAAGATACTCGAGTCAATACCCGATCACAGGTCATAGTCACTTGCAACAGTTACTGCTTCTCATGAAATAACGACTAGGGTTAAGTAAGAACACTTAACCCATTAAGAACTTAATACCTAAGGATATGACTGGTTAAGGTTTGACTTAGCCATTCTCAGGTGAAATAATAATCCAATCAACAACCCAATTACGCGCCCGATCTTTATCTAAAATAGAGCTCCTCGATTTTAGGGTTTTTTCACATAGAATGATAACTAGAGTTAGTGTTCCACAATTAACCCCTTAAGGACTTAATCCATTAAGTCCAATATTGCATTAAGTTAATTGTATGGCATTATTAAGTATTACTTAAAGTTTAATTAACATCTTTAACACGGGTCCCGACCAACTCCAAAAACTATGTTTTCTAGATATTAGGGTTTTCTAAACCCTAACTAGGGTTTCCAACTCCATAAGTTAGATCATTAATTAATTAAATAAATATATATTAAATAAATCAGGCACCACTCACTGCCACCTCGGGCAGTGGTGGTCGGCGGCGGACCGCGGCGGCAGCCACCTGCACACGGCGGCGGTTCGAGTGATAATTCCAACAATCCAAACACACATAAAAGTTTTACATCATTCACACACATTAGCACCGAAAATAATATCAAAGTGTCCAATACAGGCACCAAGATGGTGGCAGACGGCGATAGAAGATGGCAGCCACCACCCTACGGTGGTGGTGATGGGTTTTATTTTTTTTCGGCCAAGAAAAGTCCACACAACATCATACCAATAAAATACTCTCTCTCTCTCTCTCTCACACACACACACACACACCATATCACACACATAGCCACCCATCACGGTGACTGGTGGCAGAAAAAGAAGGCAGCATAGCGACAACCACCATGGTTGGTTGCCATGTTGGCCCGCCTTGCTCTTCGGCCAACATAACACCCACACAAACTTCACGGTTTGTAGCAGCAACACACACGAACACGAGTTCTATTATAAAACATGCATCCAAATCAGCCACTTTGTGGTGGCAGGAGACAACCAGAGCACAATAAAAAGGAAGTTGTTCGGAGCTACGATGGCAACAGAATGTGGTCTAAGGTGTAGCGATCGAGGAAAGGAGAAGAAAAGATGCAACTAAGAACAACAACAACAGCAACCACGACGTCGACTTTGCACTTCCGATCTCCAAACTGATGCAACGTCTTCCCGAGGTTCCCTTCAGGCTGCGATATCACCGACAACAAAGGACATCGGTGGACGCTCGGTGGTTCTAAGCAGCAGTCGAAGTTGATGGCGGTGGCTGGAGGTAGGGGAATAAGGTGTTGACTGTAAAATGGCCTTAGGGTTAGGGATAGGTTATGTTCTTAAGGGATGCCAATAGGAGGGTGACGAGTTTTAACCCGTCTTCAATTATCAAACTGTGACAACCCGAAATTTCCATTTGTACGAACACTATCTATTCAATAGGAGCTAGTCCAATTTCTGTAAATTTCAGACTTGTCCGAACAAGTTTGTGTACATTAGGGTTTACGTTTCTGGACGTATCCGGAGAATGGATGCTCTTGTAATCGTGAAACTTGAACATTGTAAGTTTCGCAATGTTATAGTCCGACTTCCGGAATAAAAATATTTTCTGTCAAAATATTCCAGGACTATAAATAGTTTTCTGAACTAAATTAATTCATTATTTACAATTCCAACTAGAGAAAAGCCAATTCTCTCTGACGGATCTTCGGGTTTTCATCCCGGATTGTGAGTCTACTTTCCTAAACATGTTTTAATACTTGTTATATACTTTATAACATCATTTATATGTCCAAAATCAACAAAGTTAGAGGAGTTTACGGCCAAAGAACTCTTGGGCCGTAAACCCCTTTTTAAGGGACAAACATGCCCTAACTTGCCTCCTTGAACCTTAGGACTTTAACCACTAGTACTTGTGCTTGTTTTGGACTTGAAAACATTTCAAAATGATAGACTTTTAGGAGTTTACGGCCAAGGAAAGGATCTTGGGCCGTAAACCCCTCTTTCTTGGGTTAAAAATCATTCCAAGCACACCTTAGGCCTTAAGACAATTTACCTTGCATACTTGGGACTAGAATGGAGAGTAGAACACATCAAAACCACTCCTTGAAAGGAGTTTACGGCCAATGAACATATCTTGGGCCGTAAACTCCAAGTGATGCCCTAAATGTGTGCATCTTGTCCCCATTAGCCTTAGATAAATTCATGGAAGCCATCCTTGATGTTTAAGAGCCTCAAATCAATTAAAATCCAAGAGTTTACGGCCGTAAACTCTAGGGTGAGAGGACTTTAGGCCGAAAACTCCACTATGGAGTATACTAGAGCCTTAAACTACTTCATGTGTTATTCCAACAAAGCTAGGAGTGTTCTAGGATCAAGATAGCACCCTAAAACAACCAAAACCACCCTTTGAGGAGTTCACGGCCATAAACCCATGAGTTTACGGCCGTAAACTCCAAGGTGTGGGGTTTGTTGGGTGGTGAACTCCTATGCAAGGCCATTTGATGTTTCGAACCCCTTTTGCCTTGTCCCGTAGCAACTTAGATGCAACCATTTGAACCTTAAACACTCATAAGAGTGTTTACATGTTCCTAATTGTATTAACTTACTTTGTTAAGTTATTATGTGGCTAATTAGTTATATATATGCTTATTATATGATAACTAGGCTCGAACGTGTGAACAAGTCTCCGTTTGACACTTAGCACGGTACCCGATACCCCAATTCAAACGACTCACCACAAGTGAGTTCATACCCCTTGAATCAACCTTTGAAATGATTTTAAATGTTTTAAATACTTTATGGGGGGGAATACAAGTCAAATACTTATAGTTATTGCTTCAATCACATGTGATTGCATTTAATCACATGTGATTAATAACTAGGAAAACAACGATTTTTACTACTGTTCAAACTGTTTCACTTCAAATGTTTTACAAGCTCTTTCTACTTATCAAATACTTTTATTAAACTTTGTTTTACTTCTTATAAATTGCATGCCCATATATGTATATATATATATATATATATATATATATATATATATATATATATATATAAGTAATGTTTAAAGGGCTTAGGAAGGCCATCCGCCCTATTTCCTTTTCGCGCACTGAGATGTGGTCTGGTGGGACTTCGGGTGACCATCCGAAGGTCGTTTCAACATTAGTTATATATCATATATACATGTATAGACATAAAAGTACTTCCATATTCATATTTATCAGTACATCAATAGTTAGTTACCATCGGGGTAACACAATACATATACATATACTAGAAACAATACATATACATATACTATAAACAATACATATACAATGATGCTAGAAACAATACATATACATATACTAGAAACAATACACATACATATACTAGAAACAATACATATACAATGATGCTAGAAACAATACATATACATATACTAGAAACAATACATATACAATGATGCTAGAAACAATACATATACATATACTAGAAACAATACATATACAATGATGCTAGAAACAATACATATACATATACTAGAACAAGAAACAGTACATATACATGAATACTTTATTATTGTGATATAAATCGGAGCATGACTTAACTGTCATGGCTCGAGTTGTAGCCAGAATTCTCTTGAAGGGAGAGCGTGAGTTTGCGTATAGATCTATACTGGATTGACAATCCTACACCTTGCTGCTAGCTACAGCCGGACCTGCACGTCTGCGGGTGCCAAACGTCATTCCGTTATTACGACCATTCATTTGTCGTTGTTACTAGTCGATAGTATGGTGCAATTTATCACGTAATTCCTTAATATAAATCCGGTTTAAGGTAGTTAGTACCACAGTAGTTCTTATAATACAAGGCTACAGTACTACATTAATTTACCCATTACATATTTTTAGTGATAACCTCACTTAAACGTTTATGTACAAACTATATTTTGTTAAATGATAGTTACATTTGGGAAATTACACACTTTTACATCAAACGAACATACCAAAACAGTTAAGCCTTGGTAGAAGGCTTCTTTAATAGAAAATATAGGTTTTTCTGAGAGATTCAAACTTTTACAAACAATTGCAAACTTTTACATACATTTTACAAACTTATACTTGATACATGTTCAAACATTTTTGAATGACAAATACAGACACTAAAATACTTATGAACTCACCAGCTTAATGCTGATAAACTCTTTCAAAATAACTTGTATTCTCAGGTCATCAGTAGACAGGTACCGAGGCCAGCTTTTGAGAAGATGGAGCGCATTCAAGACTCATCTTATTATTTTGATATACGTTATTTTTTGGTGTCTACAATGTACAGAACACACTTGTATTAAAATTATATATTTAATGCAATGGATGATGTTGTTTGCTTATTTACATTTACTGTGTTGTGATACTTACATGACGTCCTCCGCCCCAGAACGTTTCCGCCGTTCTTGGTTTTGGGGTGTGACAGATTGGTATCAGAGCATTGTTTATAGTGAATCAAGTATATCAACCCATAAAAGATATACTAAACTATAAACCCATTTGGGATTAAAACACTCTGACCAAGAGTCTATACTTAAAATACTAAAATATTTAATTAAGTATACTAGTCTACATTCATACTAAAACCAGTGTCACAATGACAAGAACAGAAGTATTACGATTGTTAAATATCACAGGTAAGCTCGGGGATATATGGTCAGTCCTGGGAATGGCATAGCCTGATCAACTATGCTGGTCCGAGGAGTGATTAGCATATGCCCTAGAATGGTTGTGATGTGTTAACAAGTCTAAAAACTTACCAACAATACCACAAGAAGATTCAATAGAACTTAAACTTAAAATACTATAGGTGTATTTTGTACTACCAACTACTTGTATACTATATCTTTATACCTCTCTTCTCGCGTAGATTTAGATGGCTGGATTCCATCACGGCGACCCGTACTTTCCAAATGAAGGCAACGCAGGATGGCTCGAAGCAGAGTCTGACGATGAACACCCAATTCCATTGGATGATCATCAAGCTGAAGGCTTCTCAGATGGATCAGACTCTGAGCCTGAAGTCAACAACCTACCTCCCGTAGGTCAAGCCCCGAACAACAACCCTCGACCAGCTTTTCTAGGTCCCACTCCCTTGTGGGTAGATAACTTGAATCGCTGGAGTGGCGAATAGGGTCAACCCTTACCATACTTTGGGGACTGAACCTTTTACAACGTCAGCGATGGCAGCTCTGCTGACCGAGCTCTACCTGTCCTTATCCGTAGAATAGCTCGTAATGTCGAGCAAGGTCGAGCAGCCATCGACCGGGTCGTGGAGATTGATGCCAACTCTGGTGTCAACATAGTCCGCATTCGCCGTCTCGAAGAAGATATGGAACGGACCCGGAGAACCAATGAAACTCTGCAGCAACGTCTAGTTGCCTCTCAAGCTGAGGTCATGGAACTTCGAGCTCGTCAAAGGGCTCATGAACGACACCTTCAAGAGGTGGTACGCCAAATGAGAGACCTCAGGGTTCTCCCGAGGAATACTCATCGCCGTTAGATGGTGTCTAGTACATCATTATCTTTTGGGGTTATGGATTAGTCTTTTAACATCTGTGCCCTAAGTAGCACTTATCTGTAAAATATTCCTAACTTTCAGTACTCTAATTAGGAATCTAGGAACTGTCAAACTTTCCGTATGGTATGATGTAAGACCTACTGTTAGGTCAATTTTCATTGAACTCGTTACATCAGTAATACCAGTATTATAGACAACTACCTACTCTGTGGGATAAATCTTTACATTTGGATTTCCCTACACATCTTTCTAGTTGTGAACACAAACACTTATTCAATTGTTGGGCTATGGTTAGTTAGTCCATGTGTCATTCGTACATTACTCACAAATTGATTCTTACCACTTTTCTCATCTTTATAAACTTATAGTTGAAAGATGCCTCCTCGTAAATCTCCCAAGACTAGGAATAATCCTGTACCTCCACCGCCTCCTCCACCTGCGGTCATCGATACTGCAGCTCTGAACGTTGTCGTAGCTGCAGCAGTGGCAACTGTCATGGCTCAGTATCACTCATCAGATGCTAGCAGAGGTGGAACCCCAGTTAACTCCATTCCGGTTGAAACTCCTGTGCACTCGAGAGAGTGCTCTTACAAGGATTTCACCAACTGTAAGCCGAAACCCTTTCATGGGACCGGCGGAGTCATTGCTCTTTCTCAATGGTTCGAGAAGACTGAATCTGTCTTTGAAATTTGTTCTTGCCCTGCTGCGTGCAAAGTCAAATATGCCGCATGCACCTTCGAAGGGAAGGCACTGACGTGGTGGAACAGCCACGTTAAATATCTAACTCTCGTCGTGGCCAACGACATAGGCTGGGATACGATGAAAGACCTCATGATTGAGGAATACTGCCCGAGGGGCGAGATCCAGAAATTGGAACAGGAGCTTTGGAGCCTGACCATGAAGGGCACCAACATTATCGCTTACACTACCCGGTTTAGCGAACTGGTGGCCCTCTGCCCTAACATGGTTCCCACTGAAGGGAAGAAGATTGAAAGGTATGTATGGGGGCTAGTGCCTCCTTACCAGGGGAATGTCTTAGCATCCAACCCTGCTACCTTCGACAGTGCCAAGCGACTGGCACAACGGCTCATTGACCATGGTGTCAAAACCCCTACAACCACAACAACCCTAGCCATCTCAGAACCATCCAAACCCACTGACTCCAAGCGGAAGTTCTGGGATGACAAGAAAAGGCAACGAGCTGCCAAGAAGCAGCAAATTGTGGCTGTACATGCCGCAGTAACCCCTGCTGCTACTGCACCAACGAAGTAGTATGCTGGAAGTTTGCCGAAGTGCAACAAATGCAACTTCCACCACAACGGCCCCTACCGTGAAATGCAGTGCTCAAACTGCAACAGGAAAGGACACACCGTTCGTTTCTGTAAATTCCCGGTGCAACCGATCACGCAAGTCCCTGGCTCTGGCGCGAGCCCAACTTGCTATGGATGTGGCGAAACAGGCCACTATAAGAGGGACTGCCCCAAAGCGAGAAATGCTGGAGGAGCAGGGAGGGTACTAGCTATAGGCCACGGGGAAGCAGTCGCTGACCCGACAGTGGTGACTGGTACGTTCCTCCTCGATAACTCCTATGCATGCATTCTGTTCGATAGTGGAGCGGAGCGAAGCTTCGTAAACCACAAATTTGCTCGCATGCTTAAACCACAACCACACGCACTTAAAGAACAATTCACAGTAGAAATGGCTAACGGCAAAAAATAAAACACTAGTAGCATATACTTAGGATGTATCCTAACCCTAGATAACCATTCATTCCCAATCGACCTCATGCCGGTCTCAATAAAAAGTTTCGACGTCATCATCGGCATGGATTGGTTGAGCCTTCATCGCGCCGACATCATGTGCTTCGAGAAAGCAGTCCGACTAAACCTTCCGTCTAACGAAACTCTTATAGTCTACGGCGACAAACCTGGTGCGAGACTTCGCATTATATCAAGTATTCAAGCACAGAAATGTCTACGCAAAGAATACCACGCATTCCTTGCTCACGTTGTCGACACAAACCTCGAAACGAAAGAACTCAAGAACATTCCAGTAGTGAGCGACTTTCCCGACATTTTCCCAGAAGAACTACCTGGATTACCTCCGCAACGAAAGGTCGAGTTCCGTATCGACTTAGTTCCAGGAGCTACCCCAGTAGCCAAGTCGCACTACCGATTAGCACCAGCAGAGATGCAGGAATTATCTGGTCAACTTAACGAACTACTCAGCAAGGGCTTCATAAGACCAAGCTTCTCACCTTAGGGAGCACCGGTCTTGTTCGTTAAGAAGAAAGACGGATCATTCCGTATGTGTATCGACTACAGAGAACTCAACAAACTGACGGTCAAAAATCGTTATCCTCTACCTCGCATAGACGATCTATTTGACCAACTGCAAGGGGCGAACTATTTCTCCAAAATTGATCTAAGATCCGGATATCACCAGTTACGAGTGCTAGAGGAGGATGTTCCAAAGACAGCCTTCCGAACTCGTTACGGACACTACGAGTTTGTGGTGATGCCATTCGGATTGACCAACGCGCCAGCAGTTTTCATGGACCTGATGAACAGAGTATGCCGACCTTACTTGGATCAGTTCGTCATCGTTTTCATTGACGACATCCTGATCTACTCCCAAAGTAAGGAAGAGCATGGCGATCACCTCCGACTAGTTTTAGGAACTTTACGAATGGAGAAACTCTATGCGAAGTTCTCGAAATGTGAATTTTGGATCCGAAGAGTCGAATTCTTAGGACACGTGGTAAGCGAAGAGGGAATCCACGTGGACCCATCCAAAATTAAAGCCATTGAGAACTGGTCAGCACCGAAGACGCTGACAGAAATTCGTCAATTTCTAGGTCTTGCTGGTTACTACCGCAGATTCATTCAAAACTTCTCCCGAATAGCGAAACCTCTTACAACCCTGACCCAGAAAGGAGTGGCCTTTGACTGGGAAGAGAAACAAGAAAGAGCGTTCCAAACGCTCAAACGAGCCTTGTGCACCGCGCCAATACTATCTCTCCCCGAAGGGATAGAAGACTTCGTAGTCTATTGTGATGCATCGAACCAAGGGCTCGGGTGTGTTCTGATGCAACGAGGTAAGGTCATCGCCTACGCCTCCCGACAGTTGAAGACACACGAAGTTAACTATACGACACACGATCTTGAACTGGGAGCAGTGGTGTTTGCTCTGAAGATCTGGAGACATTACTTGTATGGAACGAAGAGCACTATCTTTACCGACCACAAGAGTTTACAACACATATTCAATCAGAAGGAGCTCAACATGAGACAACGACGGTGGGTCGAGCAACTCAGTGATTACGAGTGCGATATTCGTTATCATCCGGGTAAAGCCAACGTAGTAGCAGACGCCCTTAGTCGAAAAGAATATTCTGGTCGCAAGGTCAAGTCATTATCAATAACCATCCATTCACACTTGTCTAACCAAATTCAGGCGGCCCAACTTGAAGCCATGAAACCTGAAAATGTGACGAGTGAATCCCTTAGAGGAATGGACAAGAGTTTAGAAGCCAAGGGTGACGGAGCCTTATACTTCATGGATTGGATCTGGACACCGAAACACGGTGGTTTCCGAGACTTAGTCATGACCGAGGCGCACAACACTCGGTATTCCGTCCACCCAGGTTCAGATAAGATGTATCTGGATCTTAAAAAGCTATACTGGTGGCCTAATATGAAAGCAGAGATTGCTACCTTCGTAAGTAAATGCCTTACTTGCGCAAAGGTAAAGGTCGAGTACCAGAAGCCCTCTGGTTTACTGCAACAACCAGAGATTCCAGAATGGAAGTGGGAGCGGATCACTATGGATTTCATAACCAAGTTGCCCAAGACAACGGGTGGACTTGATACCATATGGGTCATCGTTGATAGATTGACCAAGTCTGCACACTTCCTGCCTATCAAAGAAACCGACAAGATGGAGAAACTTACGAGAACATACATTAGGGAAATCGTACGACTACATGGTGTACCTATATCCATTATCTCCGATCGAGATAGTAGGTTCACCTCAAGATTTTGGCAATCACTGCAACATTCCCTAGGAACAAGGCTGGACATGAGCACAGCCTACCATCCACAGACTGACGGACAGAGTGAGAGGACGATCCAGACTTTAGAAGATATGTTGCGTGCTTGTGTAATTGACTTTGGAAAAGCGTGGGATACTCATTTACCCCTTGTCGAATTTTCCTACAACAACAGTTATCACACGAGCATAAAAGCAGCACCATTTGAAGCTCTCTACGGCCGAAAGTGCAGATCCCCTCTGTGCTGGGCTGAGGTGGGTGATACCCAATTAGCTAGAGGGCAAGCTTCCGACAGTACTCTCACTGGTCCGGAAATCATTCGGGAAACGACAGAGAAGATCGTTCAGATTCGTGAACGGTTGAAAGCCTCTAGAGACCGACAAAAGAGCTACGCTGATAAACACAGAAAACCTTTGGAATTTCAGGTGGGAGACCGAGTCCTTCTCAAAGTCTCACCCTGGAAAGGCTTGATACGCTTCGGTAAGCGTGGGAAGCTTAATCCTAGGTACATAGGGCCTTTCGAGATTCTCGCAAGAGTCGGCCCCGTAGCTTACAAACTTGATCTACCCGACACACTTCGTAACATACATCCTATATTCCACGTATCTAACTTGAAAAAGTGTCTGCCGACGAGACTCTCGTAATCCCACTCGACGAGATCGAGAACAACGAGAGCCTCAATTTCGTGGAAGAACCTGTAGAGATCATGGACCGTGAGGTCAAGCAAACGAAGCAAAGCCGTATCCCTATCGTGAAGGTTCGCTGGAACGCCAAGCGAGGACCAGAATTCACTTGGGAACGCGAGGATCAGATGAAACTGAAATATCCTCATCTTTTCGCTTAGTTATTTGTAACTTCTTATTTGCTTAAATTCTAATTTCGGGACGAAATTCCTTCTAACGGGAGGATGATGTGACAACCCGAAATTTCCATTTGTACGAACACTATCTATTCAATAGGAGCTAGTCCAATTTCTGTAAATTTCAGACTTGTCCGAACAAGTTTGTGTACATTAGGGTTTACGTTTCTGGACGTATTCGGAGAATGGATGCTCCTGTAATCGTGAAACTTGAACATTGTAAGTTTCGCAATGTTATAGTCCGACTTCCGGAATAAAAATATTTTCTGTCAAAATATTCCACGACTATAAATAGTTTTCTGAACTAAATTAATTCATTATTTACAATTCCAACTAGAGAAAAGCCAATTCTCTCTGACGGATCTTCGGGTTTTCATCCCGGATTGTGAGTCTACTTTCCTAAACATGTTTTAATACTTGTTATATACTTTATAACATCATTTATATGTCCAAAATCAACAAAGTTAGAGGAGTTTACGGCCAAAGAACTCTTGGGCCGTAAACCCCTTTTTAAGGGACAAACATGCCCTAACTTGCCTCCTTGAACCTTAGGACTTTAACCACTAGTACTTGTGCTTGTTTTGGACTTGAAAACACTTCAAAATGATAGACTTTTAGGAGTTTACGGCCAAGGAAAGGATCTTGGGCCGTAAACCCCTCTTTCTTGGGTTAAAAATCATTCCAAGCACACCTTAGGCCTTAAGACAATTTACCTTGCATACTTGGGACTAGAATGGAGAGTAGAACACATCAAAACCACTCCTTGAAAGGAGTTTACGGCCAATGAACATATCTTGGGCCGTAAACTCCAAGTGATGCCCTAAATGTGTGCATCTTGTCCCCATTAGCCTTAGATAAATTCATGGAAGCCATCCTTGATGTTTAAGAGCCTCAAATCAATTAAAATCCAAGAGTTTACGGCCGTAAACTCTAGGGTGAGAGGACTTTAGGCCGAAAACTCCACTATGGAGTATACTAGAGCCTTAAACTACTTCATGTGTTATTCCAACAAAGCTAGGAGTGTTCTAGGATCAAGATAGCACCCTAAAACAACCAAAACCACCCTTTGAGGAGTTCACGGCCATAAACCCATGAGTTTACGGCCGTAAACTCCAAGGTGTGGGGTTTGTTGGGTGGTGAACTCCTATGCAAGGCCATTTGATGTTTCGAACCCCTTTTGCCTTGTCCCGTAGCAACTTAGATGCAACCATTTGAACCTTAAACACTCATAAGAGTGTTTACATGTTCCTAATTGTATTAACTTACTTTGTTAAGTTATTATGTGGCTAATTAGTTATATATATGCTTATTATATGATAACTAGGCTCGAACGTGTGAACAAGTCTCCGTTTGACACTTAGCACGATACCCGATACCTCAATTCAAACGACTCACCACAAGTGAGTTCATACCCCTTGAATCAACCTTTGAAATGATTTTAAATGTTTTAAATACTTTATGGGGGGAATACAAGTCAAATACTTATAGTTATTGCTTCAATCACATGTGATTGCATTTAATCACATGTGATTAATAACTAGGAAAACAACGATTTTTACTACTGTTCAAACTGTTTCACTTCAAATGTTTTACAAACTCTTTCTACTTATCAAATACTTTTATTAAACTTTGTTTTACTTCTTATAAATTGCATGCCCATATATGTGTATATATATATATATATATATATATATATATATATATATATATATATATATATATATATATAAGTAATGTTTAAAGGGCTTAGGAAGGCCATCCGCCCTATTTCCTTTTCGCGCACTGAGATGTGGTCTGGTGGGACTTCGGGTGACCATCCGAAGGTCGTTTCAACATTAGTTATATATCATATATACATGTATAGACATAAAAGTACTTCCATATTCATATTTATCAGTACATCAATAGTTAGTTACCATCGGGGTAACACAATACATATACATATACTAGAAACAATACATATACATATACTATAAACAATACATATACAATGATGCTAGAAACAATACATATACATATACTAGAAACAATACACATACATATACTAGAAACAATACATATACAATGATGCTAGAAACAATACATATACATATACTAGAAACAATACATATACAATGATGCTAGAAACAATACATATACATATACTAGAAACAATACATATACAATGATGCTAGAAACAATACATATACATATACTAGAACAAGAAACAGTACATATACATGAATACTTTATTATTGTGATATAAATCGGAGCATGACTTAACTGTCATGGCTCGAGTTGTAGCCAGAATTCTCTTGAAGGGAGAGCGTGAGTTTGCGTATAGATCTATACTGGATTGACAATCCTACACCTTGCTGCTAGCTACAGCCGGACCTGCACGTCTGCGGGTGCCAAACGTCATTCCGTTATTACGACCATTCATTTGTCGTTGTTACTAGTCGATAGTATGGTGCAATTTATCACGTAATGTCTTAATATAAATCCGGTTTAAGGTAGTTAGTACCACAGTAGTTCTTATAATACAAGGCTACAGTACTACATTAATTTACCCATTACATATTTTTAGTGATAACCTCACTTAAACGTTTATGTACAAACTATATTTTGTTAAATGATAGTTACATTTGGGAAATTACACACTTTTACATCAAACGAACATACCAAAACAGTTAAGCCTTGGTAGAAGGCTTCTTTAATAGAAAATATAGGTTTTTCTGAGAGATTCAAACTTTTACAAACAATTGCAAACTTTTACATACATTTTACAAACTTATACTTGATACATGTTCAAACATTTTTGAATGACAAATACAGACACTAAAATACTTATGAACTCACCAGCTTAATGCTGATAAACTCTTTCAAAATAACTTGTATTCTCAGGTCATCAGTAGACAGGTACCGAGGCCAGCTTTTGAGAAGATGGAGCGCATTCAAGACTCATCTTATTATTTTGATATACGTTATTTTTGGTGTCTACAATGTACAGAACACACTTGTATTAAAATTATATATTTAATGCAATGGATGATGTTGTTTGCTTATTTACATTTACTGTGTTGTGATACTTACATGACGTCCTCCGCCCCAGAACGTTTCCGCCGTTCTTGGTTTTGGGGTGTGACACAAACTTAATGTGATTTGAACACTTTCAGTTCTTCCACCCCCCTTGTTTTCAAATGAAGTCCACTAATTACCAAACAACCACTGCTCCACAAAATCCTTTACATTTCCAGGCTTAATCTTACAATATAGACCCCGAATTCTTGAATTTATATCATTTAACTCCCTACCACTAACACTATAAATTATTACGGGTTTAGGGCTAAAATAAAATAATATATAAAATACATCTCGAGGTTTTTAGGGCTTATTATTTATTTATTTTATTTATTTAGATTTATTTATTTATTTAGCTTTATTTAATTTCAAATGGAATGTTACAATTCTCCCCCACTTAAATTAGATTCCGTCCTTGAAATCATCCCTCGCTTATACTTCAAGTTGCACTCCCCTACAACAACCAAGATGAACGAATATCCATGAAATTATTCGGTCTTCGAGCTTCTCGGCAAAACGCCAACACTCTAATCCCGCACCTAAAGGGTGTCACCACAACACCGCAATTAAAACTAACGAATCACATACTGAACTAGACCACACACTCAATCCTGCAACCCAAGATCTAATACCTCGATACAATGGTCTCTACCAGGTCCCACCTGCGTTGCCACATACACACGAGCCTCACCCATGCGTCCCACCTATTTAGACCTACACAAGCCCGACTCCACCTCAGACGCCAATGGTTGTCAACCTGAAATAGAGAAATGATCTCCAACAATCCTATCTGTCGTGCCTAAGGCACAAACTGATCCTTCTATATACTTATAACCACCTCAACGATGGGCTACCTCAATTGGTGAATGCTACGATCCCATCACAATCTTACAACAATTCTAACTAACCATGATTACCACCTATGGTCTTACCACATCAGAACCATCTCAACCCCAATTATCCTGAATCAAACCGAATCCGACTGAATTCTAATAACGTGTTTCAGTCATGCTTCGAACCCCAAAGCCTTCATCAAACAAGAACAGACAGCAAGGCTCTAACACAACCCTGAACTTGGGTCCATCCACAATCCTGCTATAGATAAGATGCCAACCAGCTGTTGGAAGTTTTCTGAACTACCAATGTAAACAACTTCAGTCCTAATGGCCACTAGGATCATCTTTCCTACTAATTGGGATACAAAACTTACCCTAGTTTCACACCCAATCCCGCTCCCGCTCCCGCTCCCATAATTCTGAATGATTCTCCCCCACTTGGATTCGTCAAAGCTCTCTCATCTCACAAAATTTGGATGGATTCCCAAACCACCTTATCTTCATATATATGGATCGACTATGACTTGCGCTTATCAATACTAGCATTCCATTACTAGCCAAACTAAATGACGACACAACTCTTGAAATCCAGATGGACACTCCTCATAATCTCAGCAGGTTCGACAACCCTAATCTCTTCCCATGATACATTACTAAATCATTACCATTCTTGAAACGCCAAACAACCTGAGCAACACAGCCACAACCTCGAGCATACCCCAGCCTTCCCCATGGCAATCGAAACCAACCCTCACAGGGCTCCTCAACTCGCAGATGAACAAATCCTTTCACTACCTAAAAATAATCCCTTGCAAAACAACCATATCTACTCAAACTGAGACTTGAAGTCTTGAGATGGTCTAACTCCCTGACAGCCACCCATATTGAACCATTGTTGAATCCATCCCACTTAATTTCCTAAATGACTACTCAACTTTTGATACTTGAGATTCCCACTAGAAAACAAAATCATTGACCAATTATTGATGCAGAATACTCTACATGACAAAAGGCTCAGATAATCTTTCGAGTAGAAGACTCATCCCCAGCAATGGTTAGACTCAAACGGGAGCTGCACAACAGGGTCAAATCTTTTACTCTAAGATTATTTAAACCAAATGGCAAGTGAAACCATTCTTACTCATGAACCTTTCGATCGATTCCCTCGGTGTATAGATACCCCAATTCTTATCTCACCGAAAAGAAAATCCTTCACAAAAACACTCGCGATTCCCAACTCGATATCTCAACCAAAAGAAAAAAACAACCTGATACTTAACTCATAACCTGAGATCCACAAATATGCACTTGTATTTCACTCAAAACCTTCTGATTCATGACAACCCCTCACTAGACCGAGATATAAAGGTTCCTAAACCATCACTAAGACTACTAGTCTCACATCTGGTCCAACCACCAGGTTCCCAAGAGTCCAAATAACAAGTCTAGTTAGTCTATAAACCTCTTTGCATCACACACTGACCACCCACTTGATCCCGACAAATACCATGATCAACAACGGAACACACTAAAACCCACTCAACAAGATATGACCCTATGAAGATTCATCGCAGACTCTCGACATGTTGAATGGCATATAACAATCTATGATAACCCAAACAATATCATAGGACCAACCCGTAATATAAATTACCTAGACCCAAGCAAAATTCCAACGCAATAAAAATTCTCGATAACAACCTAGAAGAAAACAGAAAATAGCCTACCCTCAAAAGTATTCGAAGGAATCCTGACCTCCTCTTCTTGAGTTACCTTGACCACCATGAGGACATGGTGCGAAACACCCCTCTAATCCTAGATGATAAGAACTAACAATAGGATCATCCTTCCAGAAAGATTCTAGAGATCCACAAGCTTTGGGCTCCAATCGAGCCCCCAACTACCCTAATACAACCTTGGCCCGAAAGGCCCTGAGATGACCATCCAAGAGCTCCAAAATCCCTTCCTTGACTGAACCAAATACCACCAAGGTCCATTCCAAATACTGCCAGTAATCTCTAATGAGATGAACTCCCGCGTCCACGTATCGATCAACTCAGTACCTACTCCTGAGCCGGAACCAAAATTTGAACCCCATTCCTGAATGCTCAACACCATACTGAAACAAAATGCAAAAGAACAAAATATACCTAAGAATCCTCATCCCACAAGTTTCCTAGATTCTCCAAGACTTTCCTCAATTCGAGTATGGATCTTGTGATTTCAGTAGTACGGGCCCAATACCATATTCCACACCTATCCATACTTTCCTCAAGAATCCTCCCGGATCCTCTAAATCACCTTCTCAAATCCCTACACCAACACTCGCTAACCAGCACAACAAAATCACTAAAGCAAACCCTAAGATTTCCTTTGTTCCCAGCCTCACTCTGACATCAGCTGCTGAAAAACTCCCCATAATGTCAGTAAGCTACCTCATGAATACAGTTGCATATAACTAAGCTTAGATAATCCTTCGAGTAACAGACTTATCCCTACAACGGTTAGACTCAAACAAGAGCTATGCAATAGGGTCAAATCTGTCACTCTGAGATTATCCAACCTTTGCCACATGTGACTTGACATATTCACTCAATAGCTAACTCACATCACCTATCAGTTCCACTAAGCACAAAGCAAGCAGCATTCATGTAGTAACACTTCAATCCATAGAATAATCACAAGCATCCAATCCCACATAGTACAACTCATACTAGGAGCTCCCACTCCCACTACTTATTTCCTTATGCGTGCCAATTATACCTAAACCTAGCATCACATGCTTCCTATGCTACGAGGCATCTAATATCAGGCCAACCTATCACTGGCTAATCTATACTAGCATGCAAGTATACAAGCTCAAACAAGATGTATACAAAGGCATCTCTCCTAGCATTCAATTATGCAAAAACTGAGCAAATCCTTAGTCATAACTAGCATGTGATTCGCATATTTATAAATCAAATCATATTACATAACATGTGTGGGTATTTTTGGGAAAAACTTACTTGAGCTCAGCTGATTGCATGCACCTCGCCCTTTCTTCTTTTAGAAAAATCCATTTCTAAAAATATATTTCTTTTTTTTTAAAAGAGCTTTACTAAATCCCCAGTTTGAGTTCAGACACCCCCGAGAGTATGCCCGAATCCCTCAAACCAAGCCTCTGATACCAACTTGTAACGTCCCAAAAATAATGACACAAAAATTTTATTTTTAAATCAACAAATTCTTAATACATATCATTTCCATAAAACCATGGTAATCAAGATTTAGCAAAACATCATCAAATCAAAGTAAATCATAGAATGCAGAAACATGTGGTGTGTACCCTACAACCATCTTGAGCTTTTCCATTTAAAACTGAAGTACCCGAAACATAAACTGAAAAACGTAAGCACAAACCTTAGTGAGTTCCCCAATACACCTCATACCAAACATACATAATATCACATAGTGGTCCCCTCCCTTCATCGTTCCCCACCCGATATCAGACCCCGCTTAGCATCGAACCCTGCTTGGTAAACAGATCTGTCAGTCATCAGGCCCTGCCTGGCATCAGGCCCCACTCAATATAAGAATATAAACATATAAACATGTAAACATATACAAAGACAACACATGCCATAATCACAAAGATAAATAGCATACATACATATAATAGGCTTCACCCATCATCGGGTTGTACCCAGTAACATAAAACACATAGAAATAATTAGCATACAATATACTCATCAGGTCCCGCCTGGCATCGGTCCCCGCCCAACATCGAGCCCCGCTCAGTAAACATAAAACACATGACACATGCAAGAGTCACACAGACAACAAGCATAATAAGCATAACAAACCATGGGCCAGCATTGGTGTCTTCGACTAGCTAAACATAGCCACCTCGATGTTTATGCAGGTAACCACAACAGTAACGAAGAACTCTACGGCTTCAACTCACTTCCAATTACCTACAGGAAGATACTTGAGTCAATACCCGATCACATATCATAGTCACTTGCAAGAGTGACTACTTCTCATGAAATGACGACTAGGGTTAAGTAAGAACACTTAACCCATTTAGAACCTAATCACCCAAGGGTAGGATTGATTAAGATTTGACTTAGTCATTCTTAGGTGAAATAATAATCCAATCGACAACCCAATTACGCACCCGATCATTATCTAAAATAGAGCTCCCAATTTTAGGTTTTTTTCACATATAATGATAACTACGGTTAATGTTCCACATTTAAACCCTTATGGAATTAATCCATTAAGTCCAATATTGCGTTAAGTTAATTGTATGGGCATTATTAAGTATTATTTAAAGTTAAATTAACAGCTTTAACGCGAGTCTCGACCAACTCCAAAAACTAGGGTTTCTAGACATTAGGGTTTTCTAAACCCTAACTAGGGTTTCCAACTCCTTAATTTAGATGATTAATTAATTAAATAATATATTAAATAAATCGGGCACCACCCAATGCCACCTTAGGCAGTAGTGGTCGACGGCGGACTACGGTGGTAGCCACCCGCACACGACAACGGTTCGAGTGATAATTCCAACAATTCAAACACACATACAAGTTTTACATCATTCACACACATTAGCAACAAAAAGATTATCAAAGTGTCCAATATAGCCACCAAGATGGCGGCATACGGCGATAGAAGGTGGAAACCACCACCCCACGGTGGTGGTGATGGGTTTTCCTCGGTTTTCCAACCAAGAAAAGTCCATACAACATCATATATAACAATAAAATACTCACACACACAAACACAATATCACACACACAACCACCCCTTACAATGGATAGTGGTGGGAAAAAAAAGGCAACATAGCGGCAAATACCATGGTTGGTTGCCATGATGGCCAGCCTCGCTCTCCGGCCAACATAACACACACACACACACTTCACGATTTGTAGCAGCAACACAAACACACAAACACACATACGCACTAACACAAGTTCTATTATAAAACACGCACCCAACTTAGCCACTCCGTGGTGGAAGGAGGCAACCGGAGCACAGCGAAAAGGCAGCCGCTCGAAGCTGCGACGACGACGAAACGTGGGTTGGGGCGTAGCAACCAAGGAATGGAGAATAAAATATGAGACTGAGAACGACAGCAACATCAGCAACCACGACGACAACTTCGCTCTTCCGATCTCCAAACTGATGCGACGTCTTCCCGGGGTTCTCGTCAGTCTTCGATATTGCCGGCAACAAAGGACATCGGATGCCGGTGGACGCTCGGTGATTCTAAGCAGCAGCCAAAGTTGATGGCGACGGTTGGAGGTAGGGGAATAAGGTGGTGGCTGTAAAATGGCTTTAGGGTTAGGGTTAGGTTGCGTTCTTAAGGAATGTCAAGAGGAGGGTGACAGGTTTTAACCCGTCTACAATTATCAAACTTCATGTGATTTTAACACATTCAGTCCCTCCATCCCCTTTCTTTTCAAATGAAGTCCACTAATTACCAAACAACCCTTGCTCCACAAAATCCTTTACATTTCAAGTCCCAATGTTACAATCCAGACCCTGAATTCTAGAATTTATATTATTTAACTCCTTTCGGCTAACACTGATAAATTATTACGAGTTTTGGGCTAAAATAAAATAATATATAAAATATATCTCGGGTTTTTTAGGGCTTATTAATTATTTATTTTGTTTATTTAGATTTATTTATTTATTTACCTTTATTTAATTTCAAACGGAATGTTACATGATGAGACAACCTCTATAATATGTGTTGATTTTATATATCAGACCCTACATGGTATCGGTGGAACAAAAAGTTCAACCTCATTGTAACACTCCAAAAATCAAATGAATTTAAAAAATTTTAAAACCAACCATGAACCATCATTGTTTACAAACATACTCATTGTTTCAAAAGTAACATAATATCAGAGTTCCCCCAAATAAACCAATTATATGAAAATAGGAATATGTGCACGATCAGACCTTCGCTTTCCCACGATCCTCAGAAGTATCTAAAATAATAAACTAAAACTATAAGTCAACACTTCGTGTTGTGTCAAGACATTAAACGGGTTGAAAGGGCTAGACCCTAACCCGAACCATTTAATTACCGTGTCGTGCTGTGTCAACCTGTTTATTGTTGGTGATTTTATATCACTAATATGATTTAAGTGTAATGAGGTTAATTTTTTGATCAATGTCACTTTGACAATTATCAAACAAATTAGTATGGTGTGGAGTTCACATTTGTTTGATTTTGTCATCGTTGATAGTATACTTCTATTTAACAGCGAAGCCTCTGAACTGACAGGGGTCCGGGGGTAGCGCCCTTGGGAAGGGGGTCCAAGTGGCAGAGCCCCTGGATAGGGTCGATTTATAGACCCGGTTTTATGTTAGTTTGTAACAGGTAATATGACAATTTTTAGACAGGAAGTTGTTTTTCTGTAACTACCATATGACAGTTTTAAGATAGGAAGTTAGTTTTTGTTATATGATCAATTTCGGATTCATTTTTGGGTACAAATTTCATAACATCTTCTTCATTCTCCGTTCTAAAAAAACATTGAGTTTCATCCGATTAAAGATTTGGAGTGTACCCTCGAAATTCTTTTATCTGAAAGTGTTTCACAACTCTCACTAATCCAAGTATATCTATACCCCGATTTTCTAACATTTATTTTTGTGTCGATTTCGGGTTAAGGTTTATACCTTTTAAATATGTTGTGTCATTATGGGTTGAAATATTTTAAAGGTTGGAAAGTAGGAGTTGTGGAAGCAAAAAGGAAAAAGTGAAACACTTGAGTTAGGAGATGGAATCACAAAATTTTAGTAAGTTTAGAAGAAAAAATTGAAAAGAGTTAAAGTTGGGGAGCAAAACGGATAGGTGGTGAGGATGAATAAAATTAAGTAACTTTGAAATTTTGAATATTACTTCTAATTCTTGAGTTTGGCCCACTACAAGTCTATAACATATAATATATTTATAAAAATATGAAATTATAATAAATAATATATAATTAAACATGTCAAATATGAGTCGTCTTCGAGTTGAAACTCTTGACCCTAAACATACCCTTTTAATTTTTGTGTCGTGTCGTGTCAACCCGTTTACATAAACGTGTCAAAATCTCTTACCCAAACCTGCTAATTTTGTGTTGGGTTCTTGTCAGGTTTTCGTGTTGTGTCATGTTTTGTCAGGTCTAGTTTCCCCCAAGTACCAATACACCACATAACAAACAATCATACAAAAATATGAGCAACCAATCTGACTGGATTTGCCTCGCATGGATTACGTCCTATTTTGACCGCCTCATAGAGCCTACAATCTATCCAAACCGCTCTACGGTTCGCCAAGATGACTGGACTGCCTTGCAGGGCCTGCAGCCTATCCGGTCATCCCCGAGTGTCTTAACCTACAACACACAGCAGGACCGCCTCAACCCAAATGTAATATGTTGAAATATGTAAAATATAAACGTAAAGACAGAGCCAACAAATACAAATAATCATATGGATCTACTAAACAACCACAAACTAACATAACATTATCCTAACCAGGATAAATAATATAGTGGTCCAACATCGGTGCCTTCGACCCATGGGTGCAGTAAGGAAAACTCATGTCTCAGTCTGAATGCAGTCTGAATGCAATCTGAATAAATTTCGGCTCCGAAAATCAGCTCAACGATCACCTAACCAATACCAAGGACCTAATCTTAATTAACATCTCAAAATACCCTTATTTCAAACTTGGTCAAAACTCTGGTCAAACGTCAAAGTCAATGAGTCAACTCATTCAATGTTGCTGAGTACCCAGGGCGTACTTAGCTTGTACGTTGGGCGTACACGAGCCTTGACCGAGATCAGGCTGTTGACCCCGTACGCGCGGTGTACGCACCGAGGTCCCTTTTTACATAATAAGAGCTTAATGCAATAAGCTCTTACATTCTAATTATAGATTCAAGGCCAAATTACCACTGGAAGTCATAAAGTTTCCAACTTTATGACTTTGTATTCCCATTAAGTGCTTAATACCAATAATTCTAACTTCTTAATACCTAAAAACATTCTAGATCATGCATGGGGAAGAACTAAGCACCAAGATCTCATCTTTATGACTCAAGACACCTCATTTGGTCTCAAAGGATGACTTATTTGGTTAAGAGCATGCCATGCTCAAGAATCACCAAGGTTGAGACCAAAAATGCCCTAAATGAAGGAATAACTAGATCTATAAGAAAATGTGATCAATCTACCAGTTTTTTTATCTCCTAAAGGTTGCTAGCAAGGTGAGAGTCCTAGATCCAAGCTCCAATGTCCTTCCACCACCATCTTCTTCTTCAAGAATACCACCAAAACACACAAATTAGCTCAAGGTGCACTCTCTAAAATTAGAGTTAGCTAGAGGGACGGTTTTTAGGTGGAGGCTGATGAGGGTGAAGGTCTTAGGGCCATAAATATTGGGTGCAAACCCTCAAAACTAAGGTTTTGGTTTGAACAACGTACGCCTCGCGTAGCTACTGATTATGCCCGACGTACTCGTGCGAACCCATGTTCCTCATGCATGAGTACGCCATGCGTACACCCCGAGTATGCACGGCGTACATACCAGAAATGCAAACTTAAAAAAATTTATAGTTAGAAATGAACCTTCTCGAAACGGGTGTTGCACGTTGAACTTACATGATTCATATATAAAAAACAACCATAAACCCAAAAGCTACATAGGTATATGAATACGAGTTTTCAGGGCTATGATATATGTCTTTGGTGTTTATATTGACATTTTCTATAATTTTATCCCAACTAAATGATTAATAATACTAATTAGACAAGTTCTATAGCTTATAATCAATGATGGCAACTAGATAAAGTTCATCTTGTCGTATTGCTAATATATCGCTAATCTTTTCAAATTATCATCAAAATACGATCTAGGAATTTTCTGTTAAAAAATCGCAATTTACTTACCATTTTTGTCAAAACCTTTTTTATATGATATTAATAGTGATAATTACAAAAATGGTGTATATTATATTTTAACAAAATAACTATAATTTTTTGAACATTCTTAATAAAATAACCATAAAATGCAATAACCTATTTTCATCACAAAACACAAGTGCTACAATCATATATATCATAGCAAATCATATCATACTATATTATAAAAAAAAATATTTCCTTTCACCATATCAATTTGAAACGCCAAACTCTTCATACTCCCACATAATATACCTAAATGTATTTACTTAAATATGTTGGTAGCTATAAACATTATCATAAATGGAAGAATTTTTGAATTATCAATACGATATACTTAATTTGTTGAATTTAATATAATGTTAAATACATAACCTAAATTAATATATCAAATAAACTTAAAAATATAATGTAAACTTTGAAACCTAAGGTAATATATCAAATAAAATGTTAAAGGGATTTAACGTATATTTTTTAAGTAGTTAAAAAGGAAAATATTAAATACGATAAATGTAAGAACCTGAAGTTTAGAGGAAGTTAACTTCTAGTCAAATATTGACCAAAATGACAAAAAGGTTAATTATGAGAAAAAGATGAGAATATGAAGTTGTGACTTTAGGAAAATGATCAAAACAAGTTTAAGTCACTTAAAAGAGATGAGATGATTAAGTTTAAGAGAAAGAATGCATGAGAAGATGCATTTTTGGTCAAAAGGGTAAAATAGATATTTTATATTTTTAGGCCAAGTTTGTGACTTAACTATAACATCCCAAAAATCATGACCAAAAATTTCTTTTTAAAACATTAATAAAAGCATAAGTATCGAGTCATTTTATCCATAAACAAAGGTTTATATATCAAATAAGAGTATCATCTCAAAACATGTTCTTTTTATCAGAGTAAAGCATCCCAGGCTAAAGTTTCTTGGTGTGTGCCATGCGATCATCCTGAGCTCTTTCCTCCACTACCGGAAGTACCTGAAACCAAAACTAAAAATCGTTAGCATGAAGCTTAGTGAGTTTCCCCAAATCTACCACATACCATACATATAGTCACATACTGCAAACATATGGCCTAGCCCGCTACATTGGGGCCCACCCGGCACCAGGCCCCACCTGTCTCTACGCCCCGCCCGTCTCCGGGCGTTGCCACTATACATATTTGTATCTACTAGGCCTCGCCTGTCTCTGGGCCCCGCCCCTACTCTGCTACTAATGAGATATGGAACCCCGTCCACACTCGGCTAGTGATAAGATTCGGGCCCCCGCGCACACTCATCTCCCTACCAAGCCTATACAAGTATCACAAAGAAAACAAATATAACTAAACATAAGCCTCGGGTACCACCCGACATCGGACCGAAATCCGAAACATCAAAACTGCATCGAGCTGACCCCGACATCGGATCTAAATCCGGTCTACACTAACATACACACAAACTGGCCGATATTGGTGCCTTAGACCCGTTCCTACCGGAGAAAACTCACATCGCAAGGCTGACTACAGAATCCTGCAAATAACCCCTCGCTGCTAGCTGGCAGATCCCCGAACTGTTGATCTCTCGACTCCTCGAGCTATCAATGCCAAAGATATCACTTAGTCCAAAACAATAATCCGCCTTAGGGTAAAATGACCATTTTACCCCTAAACCAACTTGGTCCAACTAAGAATCATAATCATAATATAAAAAGATCCAACACTAAATAAGCTTCCCAAGCCCACTAATGGTCCAATTTGCTAAATTGGGCCTAATTCCTCTAATGGGCCTTATCCTAATCCCAAAACATATTCTTAGCCCATATTAACCGAATCCTAGTGGCCCATCAAAGCCTAAATACCCAAGCATGCCCCCAAACCGCGACTCAATAACACATAGCCCATACAGACAGTACGCAGGGCATACATCTACATATGCTAAGCATACAGGCAAGATGGTGCGTACAATGGGCGTACCTGCATGTACGCTCAGCGTAACCCTCCTGCTAAGCCTTCTTTCCATTAAGTGCTTAATATTCATATCTAAAAGCTACCATTACAGATCCTGGTCCTTTTCCACATCTTAACCCATAAAGTCACTGACTTGGTGACTTTACTTGACCCAAACAAGCTCAAACTCCAAAGTGATATTCTACTTCCATAAGAGGGGCTAGATCTCATGCATGAACACAAATGGACCATCAGGGTGGCAACTTTCTGCCTTAGGGACTCATTTAGAACTAAAAATGGCAACTCAAGGTCAAACAAAACGAGTTGAGTCATAAAGGTCTAATCTTGGGACCTAAAAGATCAAAAAACTCCATCCTAGAAGATCTAAACATTCACGGGACAAGTTCAAGACTTTATACCTCAAGAAGGTCTGGAATGAAGCAATAACCCCAGATCTATATCTTCTCCTTCAATCCACCACCTTCCTTGTTCTTCACTTGCTTGAGAAAATGGCTTACAACACTAGAGTACGCTCCAAAGTCCCCCAAGCTCCAAAAACACTCAAGGGAGGATTAGGGTTTCGTGGTGGCTGTCCAAGGGTGAAAACGGAGGCTGACCCTTGAGGCATATCATTCCTTATATAGTGTCTGACCCTAAATTAAGGTTTTCTGGACTCTGGGCGTACGCCAAAAAGCACCCGCGACCATTTCTCTTATACGTTGGGCGTAACCCAGCTTACGTTGGGCGTACCCACGCGCCTTCCACTTTGCATGCATGGTCCTCCTTGCCAACTTTTCCATTAAGGGACCATTAATGTCAATAACTTCAAAGTGCTATAACTCATTCATTCTAAGTCCGTTTCCGATGAACTTTATATGTACGAAAAGGTGGCGAGAAGCCATACGCTTCTAGCGGTACACCTCGGCCCAAAAATTCTCTAATAAAAACTTCAAGACCCATAAACGACCGAAAAGCCCCTAGCCTCGGGCTCTGAAATCCATAAACAAATACTTTCACAACAAGGCGTTACATTAATAGATTAAGATCCATATTAAGTCAGTGAGAACAGACTTAACAGAGTTGTAGAGTATGTTCCCACCTCTACATGGATATAAATATCATAGAAAATGGGCTTAAGACAAAGAATATATTAATGTTTGAATATTGAAGAAATTGTCTCAATGCTAGAATGGAATTAACCAAGAAGATTGTTTTCATAAAACCACCACGACACGATGAGGGAAATATTGGTTCAGACGAAGTTCTTCTTCATAAGAAGAGGACAACCTACTTTGCACCTCACCATGGTGAATGCGCACCATGGCGCGATAGGCCAAAGTACATTGTTAGTGTGTGTATATATAAGTGGAGCAAATAAAAACTTAAAACCTCGATAAAACTCATTGGCTATAATCCTGAGCTACATGGACATGAGATTCCATACGTTTTTTACGGTTATAAATATTTGACTTTTGTGTTTATATGGACATCTATTGTAACTTTATACCAAATGAAGGACTAACACCATGAGTTTTACACTTTTACAACACATCCTCAATCGTGGCAACTAAATAAAGTTACTTATTGCAGTATGCTAATCTATCACTAGTCTTGTGAAATTATCATCAAAATATGAAAATTGTTATGGTTCTAGCAATTTCTCCTTAAAGAAAACCCAAATTACTTATTATTTTATCATAACTTATTTTTTTTATATGATATAAATAGGGATAATAACAAAAATGATCAAAATGAGATAGTCCATTTAACAAAACAGTCACATTTTATTTTTAACATTTTTTACAAAATAATCAAAAAAAGGTTATATGATATAAATAGGGATAATAACAAAAATGATCAAAATGAGATAGTCCATTTAACAAAACAGTCACATTTTGTTTTTAACATTTTTTACAAAATAATCAAAAAAAGGCCATAAAGTATTTGTCACAAAACACACGTGTTATAACATGTGTAAAACCTCAATAGAACCTATAGAACCTACTAGTCATAAACCCAAAAGCTACATAGACAAGATGTTGAATTCGGGTTTAAGGGCTACAAGTATATGGCTTTTGTGTTTATATAGACACTTTCTATGATTTTTATCCCAAATAAATGATTAACACGACTAATTAGACGAGGTCTACAACACACCATCAAGGGTGGCGGTCAGCTTAAATGGATTCTTCAAGTGTTGCTAATACATCGCTAGTCTTATCAAAGTATCATCATAATATGAAAAAGGCTATTGTTATAGCAATGTCGCCTCATCACCGATTAATTTCTAATTTTGTTAAAACTTATCTTTCATATGATATTAATACGGATAACACAAAATATCAAGATGATAGGTCCATTTAACAAAATACCCATATTTTTTAACATTTTAACAAAATAACTATAAATATAATAATCATGATTTTTTTCAAATTAAAAAATTGGTTCTAAATGATTCCGAACTCAAAAGTTTAGAAAATAAAAAATATATGTTACCCGAACAAGATAATATTAGTAGGGTGAGAATGGATACATGTAATGAAGTAGGGTGAGTATAAAGTATGCATGGGGTGAGGATGGACATCCACATGGATATGTGTGCATAAACACATATGTGTGGATGTGGTGTGGATATGGGGGTGGGGGTAGAGTGAGTAAGTATGAAGGGTGGGGTGGGTATGTATGCAGGTAAATTGAAGGTAGATGTAGACTAGATAAGATGCGATAGGTGTGGTTATGGACTTGTAGGTCATGAACATAGGTGTATCTGTATGTATAATGGGGGTGGGAGTGCATGAGTGGGGTGTTGATAATTTATTTTGATTTGATAAATCATGACTAAAATAAATGGAGGCTTGATAATGTTTTTGTTTTTGTTTTTTTGTTGTGTGTATGTGTGTTTTTTTTTGTTGATAAAATATTAAGAATAGAATTTTATATCTTTGCTTTTAGCCCAAAAAAATGAAGAATTCCTTCACATACAAAATATGATGGAATTTAGACGAGTGGCAGCGGGCAACGCGGGTGCGCGTTAATTCGATGTGGCACAGAAAAAACGTCATTATAACGCCGGCTACACCTCCCCCGACAAGCGTTTTCCGGCGTTACATTATAACGCATTAGGGTGGTAACGGGTGGAAACGACTGATTTCGATCGATTTTTCAAACAACGGTCATAATTTTAACTGTTTTTAAACGGTCAAAATGAATATATATATATATATATATATATATATATATATATATATATATATATATATATATATATATATATATATTCAAATTTAACTCTAATTTTTACACCTATAAATACACATCTAACTTCATTTTTTACCTACAAATCCAAATTATTTCGCTCATCTTATTTTATAAATCATCAAACAATTTCTCATTTCATTACTATGGATCAAGACCAGAACACTCCTCCTCCAAACACAAACACATCCTCTCCTCTCGGTTTTGCATAGTATGAGGTGTACGCGAACATCCTCAACTCCCAAAGCACACCGCAATTTCGGGCAACTTTTTCAATCCCGCCTCCAATTTCGGGCAACTTTTTCAATCCCGCCTCACCCCACCATAATTCCCTACAATCCTTCCACAAAACATTTACAACACACTCACTACCATGCAACAAAATATCACACAACCACCACCCATGCAAGAAACGGTTCCCGAGACGCATAGGGGGGGAGCCGGAAAAAAAAACCGACCAACAAAGGGAGAGCAAGAAGAAGAGGGAAAGCAGTCGTGGTGGAACAATCGGCAAAAAAGCCTCCAACATGGTGGACTACGGAGAAAGAATACGCATTGGCGGTGTCGTGGTGCGGGACATTAAAAAATCCAACTCAAGAAAACGATATGAGAAAAGTCGTTTTTTTGAAGTTGTGATTGGGAAATTTCGGACTATTTTGAAGAATGATGAAAATTATCATAATCACGCTATGTTGAGTAACAAGTGGACTCAAATAAGCAGGAAGTGCACCAAGTTCAATTCCATCAACAACAAAATTTCCTTGCATAAGCAAAGTGGTGCGAATGATTTTGATATTTATAGAGCGGCGATGGACCAATATCATGTCGAGACGGGTCATGTTTTCGAACACGAAAATATTTGGGAGATTGTTAAGGAAGACCCAAAATAGAATAAAATGGACACATTTTCGGAACAACAATCAAAGAGGTCTTGCGTTTCGGGTTCGGTCGACGTTTCGGACGCACGCACAAACATCGACCTCAATGCAGACACGAATGAGCTATCAGACGACCTCAACGACATCGAAGAGATATCCCCTTCCTTGACGACCGATAGGGCACGACAAAGCGAGGCGGGCTCAACGACATGCAGATGAAAGCAAAAGTAGAGTTCGAAAGCAAGCGGAAATGAAACAAAAATTTAACCCTTACAACAAATTCGCGCTTAAAAGATGTTAATTGCAACGTGAGCATTTGGAGTTCCTTCATCGAGAAGTTGAGGAAGATCGTGTGACGAAGGATTTGATAATTTTTCAAACTAGCGAGGAGAATATGCCACCGAGACGGGCAAAAGTGCTTCAAAAAAAGAAGGTGAATATTGAGCGGACATATTTAGGTGAAGAATAATGTATCGCTTTTATGTTTTTAAAGTTAGGATTATCGTATGTTTTCAGTCAATTTTTTTGCCATTTGTTATTTTGTTTTTATTTTCAAAATGGTATGTTTAATTAAGTATTTAATTTAATTATGTTTTATTAAGTTATATGCTTTTTACAAAATATTATGACATAAATTAAAAAAATAAAACAAATTAGAAAAATAGAAATTAAAAACATCAAAAAAATAAAAATAATAATAAAGAAAATGGTAGGTGTTATCATATGTTATTTGGTGTTGCTCATTTTCACGTTTAATGTTATAATACCAAAAGTGTGATTTGGATGATGAGATGAACATTTTTGGTGTGATAACATTTTCCCACCTAATAGCCTTAAAGAATTTGAGTTCCTCTGATTTTGTTAACAAAACACAACTTTTACCGAAATTTCCATTCCAATTTTTTCAAATTCCTTCGAAATTCGTACGCAAAACACAACCTAAGTTTCTTAGCTTTTTATCAGTAAAATACTCTTGTATTTTATTAGAATTTTGCAATTAGATTATTACAAAACAGGTGATCATCTTATTAAAGTGGTATCGATTTTCTTTTATAAATTTTAGAGTAAATTACACGAATGGTCCCTATGGTTTGGGTAATTTGCACGTCTGGTCCCTAACTTACCTTTTTAACTCGGAAGGTCCTTACTGTTTGTTTTTGTTACGTGTTTGGTCCCTTCTATTTGTTTTTGTTACGCGTTTGGTCCCTATCTTACATAAAAAGACTATTATTTGATTAAGGAAAGATGATGGGATAGGTAGGATAAGGTGAGTGGAGCGGGGTTAGGAGTGTGTTTATTTAAATAAATTAAAAAATCAAGGGCAAAATAGACTTTTTAGGTAAGATAGGGACCAAGTGTGTAACAAAAACAAACAATAGGAACATTCCGAGTTAAAAAAATAAGTTAAGGATCAAACGTACAAATTACCCTAAACCATAGGGACCATTCGTGTAATTTAATCTATAATTAAATAGTGGATTGTTAAAATACAAATATTCCATCAACCTCTATCTATATGATAAAAAGGGGATTGGTCAGCTTTGGGGTGTTTGGTAGACGAATTCAAAGTATGTGGGCTATCCACAACAAAACCTCAAAGATTGGAGTAAGCCAGCACAGCCCCTCATTTATTATTCATTGTTGAGAATTTAATATCACAACTTGTCCACGACTTCCTTGTGTTATTTAATCATCACTAACCTTTTTTACTTTTCACTTCATACACTACCGACATTTATTCACCACAAAGAATGATACACAAAATATATCGGTTGAAGAAATTTCATCTTAATATTTTTGGATATTATTTAAGTTTATATACACACAATAAACTATTTAACATATAATTTAACGCAAATATCAGAACACGCTATTTATATTATGCAGATTACCGAAAAAAATAAGAGTTTATTTCTATAAGATAGTTATTTTGAGTGTTTTTTTTATTATAAGATACATGTACAATATGTTACCTTTTTCTAGCGATTTAAGTTTAATATAATGATTTGTACGTTTAATAAAGGGGGTTGAGTATTCAACTATATATATATATATATATATATATATATATATATATATATATATATATATATATATATATATATATATATATATATATATATATATATATATATATATATATATATATATATATATAGGTTCATGTGAGATGGCTTAATTTTGTGAGACCGTGAGACGTATTTTTTTATTTTATTTTATTTTTTTAAATTTTTTTTAGTTAATTCAAGTTCCGAAAATAATATCTAAAAAAAGAATTTTTAGATTTTTCCATTTATTTTGCATTTTAAAATTATTTTTTAGAATATGTACAGTGTAATATTCTATTAGAATATTTCACGTATTTAAAAAAAAAAAAAAAAAAAAAAACGTGATTTTTTATTTATTTTAGTTAATTCAAGTTCCAAAAATAATATTTAAAAAAAGAATTTTAAAATTTTTCCATTTATTTTGCATTTTAAAATTATTTTTTAGAATATGTCAGTGTAACATTCTATTAGAATATTTCAAGTATTTTTCAAAAAAAAAAAACAGGATTTTTAAAATATATATATATATATATATATATATATATATATATATATATATATATATATATATATATATTTAATTTTTTTACTTAATTCAAGTTCCGGAAATAATATTTAAAAAAAGATATTTTGGATTTTTGCATTTATTTTGCATTTTAAAATTATTTTTAGATTTGGTCTCACGGTCTCACAAAGTTAGAATGATCTCAAATGAACCTGAACATATATATATATATATATATATATATATATATATATATATATATATATATATATATATATATATATATATATAGGGTTGATATCGGTTGATAACTCATATTTTCCCGAGAATCCAAGAACTAAAAGTGAAGCATTCCATTAAAAGTAATTTATTAAGGACATAATCGTCATCTTATCAATCTCATTTAATGTTTAATTTTTTTTGTATTATTTAATATATTAATGTAAATGTCTAAAAATTAACATCATAAATCAAATTTTCATATTTTTTAAATATTGTATTTTTGTTTTTTTAAATGCACATTTTTTTAGAAAACATGAAATTTTGAAAAAAAATATTTTTTTTTAAAAACTGCAACTTTTTCAAAAAATTGCAAATTTGTTTTAAAAAAATTGCATTTATTTTTCAAACAAACTCCAAATTTTCTAATAAAAACTGCATTTTTTCGAAAAAAAAAAAAAAAGAACTGCAATTTTTTTAAAAAAACTGCATTTTTAAATAAAAAAAACGTCAATTTTTAAAAACAAAACAAAAAAAACTGCAAGTTTTTTAAAGAAAATTACATTTTTTTCAAAAAAAAAAAAAAAAAAAAAAAAAACTGCATCTAAAAAGACTTCAATTTTTACAAAAAAAAAAACTGCATTTTTTTAAAATAAAGTTTTAGGTGCATATATGCATATTTTTTCAAATGTATATATGTATATTTTTTATACCATAATATTCGTAAGTAATCCCAAAAAATCTTATTTTATTAATTAATCTATAAACATAATAGTACAAATATTTTATTCGATACAAAATAAAATATAAAAAATAAGAAATGCTACAAATTTTAGAGCGTTTTCATGTCTTCGTGTTAATATTTTCTTATTTTCTTCAATTTATTATTTTTCACCTCTTCAATATTCACCAAAATTTCTTCCAAAACTACAAGAAAATTAAAAAAATGATTGATGCAAAAACACTCACAAAAATACATATGTGATTTTCATGCGATTAAGATATGAATCGCATGCGATTTACATATGAATCGCATGTGATTTACATATGAATCGCATGCAATTTACATGTGAATCGCATGTGATTTACATGTGAATCATATGTGATATACATGTGAATCAAATGTGATTTACATGTAAATCACATGTGATTCATATGTGAATTACATGTGAATCATGTGTAAATGTGATTTACATGTGAATCATATGTGACCAACTTGTGATTTACATCTGAATTATAGGTTATTCATATGTGATTTACATGTGAATCACATATAATTGTGATTTACATGTGAATCACATGTGATTCATATGTGAATAATATGTAATTTATGGATCAAGACATCAAGTATCCAGGCAAGTTTTGATTTAGAAAAAATAAACCAAACACACGAATCTAACATCAACCATAACAGAATCACGTTGTTGAATAAGAACTAAGATTTTTGCCAAACACACGAATCTAACATCAACTAACAGATTTCTGCAGTATAAAAGCACACCCAACTTCAATATTAACACAATAGGACCAATATTGATAAACAATGGTAGCTAAGAGTGACAAGATATAGTGAGAGACTACTAATTTCTGAAAAAGATACCCTAAAATTCTTATTCTCCTCCATAATAACGCATAAATACTGCTCTTTGATCCCTAACAATTGACATCGATTGAGATATGTGAAAAACATAATTTATTAGGGCATTTTGTCGAACACATGGAAGACGTAAATGATTTCAAACAAACTTTATAAAACATACCTAGCTCAAAACAAAGAGATACATTAAACATATACGAGATTGATTGATACCAAAATCGAATGACGGAGAATCAATTATATTGAAAATGAAACGAACTAAAGAAAGAAGTGCAGACTAGTAGAGAAACAAAACAATTAACTTAGAATCAACACAAAGAAGATAGAGAAGAGAAAACAGAGGCGTACCTGAATCGAGTACACGAACTGATTTAAGAAGGTATACATTTCTTATCTAACCATACAAACTCGTTTATCTCAAAATTGATGAAGTAATTACCAAGAGAATAAAGAAGGCGAAGAAATTTTCAAAGCAAAACACAGACTCGGAGATGGCAGCAACTACTTGATAACAACATCTACAGGGACCACCATTAACGGCCTTTAACCTGATATGTGAGGTTTTGTGAGGGCGTTAGAGATTTGTTGACTCTTCGATTTGTAGCCGACAATCTAGAGAACAAAGAGTCGATAGCCGGAGGTGGCATGGATTCCAGACAATGGTGCTTTTGGGGGAAATTAATCGAAAGAAGGAGAATGTGAGTAATCATCGGTGATATGCAATTAAGAAATTGGTTTTGAAGTAAGAAATAGATTCAACATATTCTAATGCCAATAAGACCCCTGGATCCAAAAATCTAGATACCCCCGCATCTCTTTTTTTACCACTTATTTATAGAATTGCCATAAGAAATCTAAGCCCTCTATTTTTTTGATCTAAAGGTCTAAAATTAGTTCTCGGGAAACTATAGGTTCTCAAATGATCCTCCCTATATATATATATATATATATATATATATATATATATATATATATATATATATATATATATATATATATATATATAGCCCCACCTAAGCTTATGTACTAAACCTATAAAATATATTGTTTTAACTTAGAAAATATACTTGATTTAGTTTTCACTTAGTAAATTTCCATCATTATTGTTTATTACTTCACCCCAGTGAACACTACTTTTTTCCACTATCACAAAGATCAAAGATAATCAATATTCTTACTTCCTGATCAAAACTATTGCGTCGATCTTTAATTTATATCTTCAATTGTTAATCGTGAATCCCCTAACCGCAATCTTTATATAGTAAAATTGCGTATTTTCATGACATTTAGTACCTAAGCTTAGGTGAAGTTGTAATGTATATTCAGTTTTCTCATATATATATATATATATATATATATATATATATATATAAATAATATCATATATATATATATAGAGAGAGAGAGAAAGAGAAAGAGAGATGGGGGTTCAATTGAGAAAAAAAAAAGTTGAGAATGAGGGAATCTGTCACACCCCCAAATCGGAACGGCGGGTACATTTAGGGGCGGAGGACGTCATGTTTAGTATCACAACACATGTTTCATAGTAATCATAATAACAAACAGCCATTATATTAATATTAAAGTGTTTACAACGAAGTGATTTACAAAAGATTAAATCCAAAAGTAATTAACAAAACAAGACATAAAGCTACTATACTTCATCTTCCGAATACCAGCGCGTGTACCTGTCTACTAGTTTCTTGAGAATACAAGTTATTTTGAAAGAGTAGATCAGCATTTAAGCTAGTGAGTTCATAAGATTTTAGTGATGTAAAGTAAGTTGAAAGTTCTTTTAGAAAATTCTATCTGTTCCTCCAGAAGATCCTATATCTTTTGATGTGATGAAAGATAAGTAAAAATGACTCTACAATCCTTTCTACTGGTACTAAATGGATACAAGTTATATATACAATTTAGAGTAAACAACCAATCGATTATGGGAATCTACCCTATGCCCACAACCAAACAAGGAACAGGGAATGAGGCGAAAGTCACACATCCTATTGGTTGTTAGATCTTTACTGTATATAACCCTGGTGTATTCATTCGGTACTTATGAAGTTAATTGTAATGGTTCCTTTATATTTGATGAAAATATTCTTTAAGAAAAAACCCTTATTTCCTTTAGTAAAAATAGTAACCACAATAGTTCCTTCAATAAACACTTAGTTTATACTAGTTATATATAATCTAATATCGAACAGATAGTTAATTGTGTGAAGCTGCCCTAAGCCCACAACCAAACAAGGAACAGGAAGTGAGGCGGAAAGCACACATCCAACTGCCTATCGGATATTAATTATATATAACTCTGATGTATAAGCTAAGGTATTATGGAATTAACCACTAAAGGTCCTTTAAGTTATACTGGTTTAATAAAATGGATTAAACCTTTTTTCTAATAAGTTTCTAGTTTAGTCTACTACATGCTCTATCTGAAAAGTATGTTTTTGTACTAGAAATCGGTGTATTGAATTTGTATACTATGACCTGACCCATACCTGGTACTCCTTTTGATTACTTGGTGTATATGGGATATATATATATATATATATATATATATATATATATATAGTAGACTGGGTGCATCTGCTCTAAGCCCACAACCAAACAAGGAACATGAAATGAAGCGGAAAACACACATCCTAATATCTGTCGAACCCGATTAATATATATCCCTGGTGTATAAACTAAGGAATGATAAAGTTAGCATTATAGGTCCCTTTCTATATGGATGTACTAAGACTCGACTGTACTGTTTGTCTTTTGTAATAATGAAAGTATACAGTAGTATTTTAAAGTGACTACTGAAGTACTGACTACCTTAAAACCAATTCGTATTATTAAGGTCAAAAATGTGACGTGGTTGTAACCATACTAATAACTCTCTCCCTCCAGGAGATTCTGGTTACAAAACACGACTTAACAAACAAATCATTAAGCCGTGAAGTAGTCTCACATTTAATGTTATCTTGTTCTTGTTATAGTATGTTCCTCCCTATTTCTCTTTATAGTATGTTCCTCCGTATTTCTATTTATAGTATGTTCTGAACCCCTAAACTATACATATTATAGTTTACTAGTATGTTTACTTGAACTGTTACTAACTTGATGAAAAGACTCATTTATCTACAGATCTATGATTGTACTTTTAAAAACAGTGTTTTATAAACAATAAAGTAACATAACTTGAAAGAGTTCTTAAAATGGTTTTAATCACTTATAAAGTATAAGAAATCCTTGGAATATGATAGTTATCACAAATAACATTTACACAATTATCTTGTGTTCAACTTGTATCCCCCCTAAAAACATTTAAAAGATTGATTATAGGGGTATAAACTCACCTTATGTGGGTGATTCAACTGCAGATTCGTGTAAGGATGAGAAGTTTCACGAATGAATTCCCGAGACACAAACAAGTTCTAAATGACATATAATGGCATATATAGGCATGAAATTAGTGTTTTAAACAACTATCATGCAAGGAAACACCCTTCGGGACTAGGAAACACTTGGACTAAGTGTTACAATCACATGTGACTGATAAAAGGGGGTTTAAGTCCGCCATATGGAGTGTACGAACAAGGGTGGACGGCCAAATGAGTGTACGACCATACATTCATGGAAAACGTGGAAAACAGGGTTTTTGATTCATGGGGAAGCTAGTGTGACAAATGTACAACCAAAGGATGAAAAAGGCTCTCATTTTGGAAGGTTTTGAGGTGTGTACAGCCGTACACACTCCAAGATGGTTGCATTTTTGGGTCTAGATTCAAAGGGGTTCAAGGTTTCAAGGGTTCTAATAGCACCTAGCAAGTGTTTAAAGCCTTAGATTAGGGACTTAACATGGGTGTACGGCCATAGATAGAGTGTACGCCCGTACACTCTTGATGTTATTGAGTTTTGAAGATGTTTCATGGATGAAATCATGGATCCTTGCTAGATATAGCAAAGAATCAACTAAACAATGGAAGGAATGCTTACTTTCTTTGAAGATATTGGTGAAATTTTGATGATAGTTGAGAGAGAATGGAGTTATGTGTGGCCTAAAGAAGAAAGAAGCAAAGAAAATGAGGTGGTCTAATATATATAGGGATAGGTATCCGGCCACCTTGAGTGTACAACCGTACACCCATGTGTGCAGCCGTGCACACCTCTTGGTGGTGTATTTAGCTTAAATGCAATGTGATGTCCTGAAGATAACGTATCCCTACACCCAATCCTTAAGTGTACTAGGCTTAGAACTCATAAAACGATCCTTAATAATGCTAAAAGATAGCAGAAACGAGTCTGATTCTCGATTGATTGGCTGGTCTTATAAGACAAAAAATTTGGGGTTGTCACAGAATCATTCTCAGCCAATCATTTAATCTAAGAAAAAAAGAAATGGTGGTAAACTTGTAAATATGATAATAACCTTCAATCTCAAATACGTAACTGTAGAGAATTAAATAACAGTTCAAACTCATTCATCGTTCATCCTCCAAATTTCTTTTCCAACCTTCAACAATCATCCAGATTTCTTCAATTAAACCATCATCAACATCATCAAGTGTTAATCAATCATCGATATTCGTCAATAACATGTTTATCAACACCATTCAACGGTTGACAACAAAAATTCATTTTTAGTTCTTTTAATCCAACCTTCAATTCTGCTTGAATACGGTCAAATCTTCAACATCTACGATTAATTATACTCCCAGCGTCATTAGATGAACATCATCGATAATATACAAAAAATTCATTTCATATCATTCATTCAACATCGATCGTCAAATAAAACTTCAAAATTAAGGTTAGAAAAAGATCAATTTGTTCTTTTTTTTTTTGAAAATTTTCATATAATTATCAATCTACTATTTTGGAAAATTTAAATAGTCAAAGTATCATGTTTTTAACATTTTAAAAAAGTTAACTTGTATGCACTCCAACTGTTTGATGAAATGCATAAATTAAATTACCACGTTATATTCACATATGAATATGTTTTCTCACCTGAATCAATATATGATTATCAAAACACAAAACAAATATGCAAGTCTGTATGTTATTCATATGTGAATAACATAAAAAAATTATATATATTTGTGAAAACACCTTGTAATATTCATATATGAATATACTATGTAATATTCATAAGTGAATATATTATTATAATATTCACAAGCGAATATATTATGTAATATTCACATGTGATATACCATGTAATATTCACAAATAAAAATATCATATAATATTCATAAGTGAATATATCATCTAATATTGATAAGTGAATATACTATTTAATATTCACAATTGAATGCATCTTCTAATATTTAAATATAAATACTATGCTTATTATATGTTATATTCATATATGAATGATACTTAAACTATAAAAAAATTAATTATATATTTTTATTCATAAGTGAATAACGAATGTACTGTAACAAAAATTTGATGCATTTTTATTCACTTATTAATAATGATAGCTGAAAATATGTAAAAAAAAAATATTTTATCTTAAAACTATATCAATATGTATGTTTATTTGTAGAGTATAAAAAATCATGAATTTTGATATATTTAAAATTATTTTTTGATAAAAATAATTTCTTAAAATTAAAAAAAAAAACGAAAAAAAAAAACTATGTTTTTGTATATATTAAGGTAATGATTAGCATAACTTAAGGAAAAATGTTTTGTAGGAAACCCATGTGTATTCCCTTCCCGCTAGTACGTGGAGGTTTTTGCGGCAAAAATAAATGAATGGTTGAGAATGATTCTCCTGTTCTCAACATTTTTTATTCATCTCGTTTAGTTTTTTCTCATTTAAAAAGAGCTAAAAACATATTATATGATAAACTTTTAAGCATAAAATACAAGATTCACAAAAATACTATATCTCGAAATAAAGATTTTGATTCATTAATTTTAATTTAATAATTTTGATCCTTATAACTTCAATGTTAAATTATTAATATTTTATAAATTATGATTTTGTTTCCTTGTTATATTCTAAAGTTGTGTTTTTGGTCTTTTATATAGTTTCTTAAATAATTTCATCTTTATTATTATTAGAATCTTTTAATTAATTATCATTTGTAGTGTTGCACCAAACAAGATATTTTCAGGTTTTATTTTTTCGCGCCTCTTCGATACATAATTATTTGGATTAAAACTTTATTTTCATATTTTTATAGTCGTATTTACAAAGCTGTTGGTTGCTGCGCACGAAACGGTTGAATACTAATTATTATTTAAATGTACGACTGCATTTTACTATTTATGCGCATTATCTTTTTCTATATCAACGAATTGGTTTTTTCCATTAACTTTGGAATTATAACTTTTCTATTTTGTTTTTTTAGAACTTCATTTTATGCTGTTTCTTGATTTCTAGATATTTCACATTTATATTGCATTCGAGAATTTCGTCATGAAGCATTTCTAATGTTAAATATCCATTTATTTGTTTAGATGTTACTTAATCTAAAATATAAAAGAAAATATATTATATGATAAAATAAAAAGGTTGAATTATTAATTTAAGAGTAAATTACTAAATAGTCTTTGTGCTCATGTCAAGATTAAAATTACGTATTTTGACATTATAATTTTTTTTTCTGTCAAATAATCTTTTGCCCTTTATTTCTCGTATTTATCGATTCATATTAATTATGAAAAGACATATTGCATTTATTTATTTATATATCTATTAAAAGAATTTCTTCAGTAAAATATATCAGTCCACATCTATAATTATTATTTGCGATGCGGTTTAGAATCAAAACCGCAAACCGCACCACATATGTGGTTTGAGTTTTTCGAAAACCACAAACCATGAAAACTGCATTGTGCGGTGTGGTTTTATGTGATTTAAAAAATTATATATGTTATAAATGTATTATACGATATAATCATAATGAAAATAAAAGCATCTAAACAACTAGCACAAAAAACAATTTGTCTATGATAATGGACTCACTTTAAGCCAAACTCATTATATAATGGACAACATTTTAGAAAAGTTCAACTCTGGTGATACTATTGTGGTTTCGGCACCAATTGATACAAGTCGCCATCTAAGTAAACATATAGGTGAAGGAGTTACACAAGTCAAATATGCACGAATTATTGGTAGTCTGATGTACCTTATGAGTTGTATCAAACCTGACTTAGCTTTTGCAATAAACAGACTAAGTAGATATACTAGTAATCTGAGTGATGGACACTGGAAGAGTATTAATCGAGTATTACAATACTTGAGGTATACTAGAAATTATGGGTTGCACTATACAAGATATCACGAGGTGATAGAAGGGTATAGTGATGCAAATTAGATATCTTACAATAAAGATTCCAAGTCAACCAACGAGTTTCTATTCACACTTGGAGGTGGAGATATATCATGGAAATCTTCACAACAAACAGTTATAGTTAGATCCACCAGAGAATATGATTTTATAGCACTTGATAAAAGTGGAAAAGAAGCTGAATAGCTACGGAAATTTCTAGAAGATATATTGGGATGGCCTAAACCAGTTTCAGCAATCTCAATCCATTGCGATAGTCAATCGAAAATTGTACGGGCGCAAAGTGTTATGTATAATGGTAACTCTCGACATATCCATCGAAGACACAACACCATTCAACAACTACTCTCAACTGGAGTTATCTTAATTGACTACATAAGGTCCAAGGATAACAATGTGAATCCGCTAACCGAATGGTTAAATAGGGAGTTAGTTGCAAACTCGTCAAGAGGAAAGGGATTGAAACTGTAACGTTTGGTTCAGGTATTATTTAATTTTCAATAATTGTAACATACACGTTTTGAAATCATGTTTTGTACTGAATAAAATTGTGAAATATTATGTAAAATTGAGTGTTGAGTTGTAATAGACGGTTTTTACGAGAAATGAAGTAAAACAATGTTTAGAATCGCTCAGAAAATATTGGAAGTCTTATGAGATTCCAATTAAAAGCAAAATAGTGAAATTTAGCGAAAATATGAAATTTTAAATAAGTAAAATTTTATTATTAGATGTTGTAGATAATCTCGTTAGAAACTTGTAGGCGAAAACCTCATCAAAATCGAAGTTATAACGAAGAAGTTATGACCAACTGAAGATCCGCGACAAAACCGGCACGACGCCGAATGACGTAAAAAGTGAGTTTTTGATAAACTACTTTTTAGCCTTAGTAATCTAAATGAAAGTCGTAGTATTCGTTAAACCAAGAAATTCGATAAAACGAACGCCAAAATCTGACTTCGTATGAGGAAGTTATGATTTTTCGAAGTTTCAACTTAGCAGTAAACAGCTAAAAACTTGAATTTTAGATCGAGACATATTTTACCGATACATCCTAAACGAGAATCGAAGGACTCGTCATATGTAGTACAACGGTAAAAAGTCTGACGAAAACGGATGTCGGATGAAGAAGTTATGAATTTTTAACGGATTTTCCTGTTCCGATCTGTTAAAAATAATAATATTAAAAATAAAGTCAAAATTAGCTGACGAAGTCTAAACGAAAGTTGTAGAGCATAATTTTAGCTATGTGTGCATATAAAGAATGTCAAAATCGGAGCTCGTATGTGAAAGTTATGGATTTTAGAAGTTCGGGGCCCGAAAATCGAAAAATTTCGCATGAATAGTACCGGCCACGTCACCTCGAACGAAGCAGGTGCGTCACCGGAGACGTGGCCCAGACCGAGCTGCTTCGCTGCTTGCTTCCGAGACCGACGTGTGTTCTTCCTTGATTCTCTGAAGCCGAGGTCCAGCAGGAGCGAGACAAGCCTCGCCTACCAGCTTCGTATCCGATCCTCGCATCCGAGCCTCCCCTTCTCGCCACCTGCCCCTCGCTGCTGCTGCCACAGAACCCTTCGCTGCTTAAGCCAACTCCGAACCTCGGCCCTATATAAAGAGGACCTGCGAGATCTTCCGACTAACTTTGAAAACTTGCCACTTTTAGCCCCTCTTTCCATATTTTCTTCATTTTGACTTTCCCCGAAGCCCCGAAATCAATTTTAGCACCCGAAACACGTTCCTAGACCCCCGAGAAGCCCGAAAATTTTATCTTTTTGGTTTTGAAGCCCTACCTTCGCAGAGCCCGGTTTTCAATCAAGCTCCCGGGTTTCAACATATAAAGACATATTTAAAGCCGAAGTGCTGTCCAAATTACTATTTTAACACCCGGTTAACTTAAGGTGAGTTCAATATATAGGAACAATTGTATGTTATGTGTTATATGTGCTATGTGCTTTTCAGTATTATCATTCTGAGTTATTTTCTTGTGTTATTCGCTATGTTTATAGCAATTGTAATACCTTTGACCATGTGATCAGTGAAAGGACTTAGATTCACATTGGTACTAGTACGTAGCCTCTGGCCATGTAGAGCATGTCTTCGTAAGAGAATGACTTCTATTCTATGGCATTGGCAAATGGTTAGATAGGACTATAAGCCTGAAATCTAACAAGAGGTTAATCAGAAATTGCATGTCATCTATGCCATTTGGGCCAAAGCTTTATTGATGTATATCAAAAATTGAAAAGAATATCTTTGAATAATGTCTTTGATTGATATGAACGCTTGTCACACGATCTCACATACATCTTGTTGTTCCTCTTTGTTTTGCCACATTGAAGTATATATATGGCATAACATTATATTGTATCTATTTTTGAACTCACTAATCGTCACCACTTACCCTATCAATGTTTAACAATTGCAGGTGATAAATAACTAGTATGTTTACATACTATTGAAAGATGTAGAATAGTTTGTAATAGTACTTTTGTACTACTTTTTATGTTTGTATAAATTACAATATCCTGGGTAGTTATGTAATATATATAACACTTTGTAATAGAAGGTTTGTATCCAATAGTTTATAATTCCCTTTTTTTATCAATGTAAAATATTGCTTTTATAAATATGCAAATAGCATGTTTTGGAGTAGTGATATTGTGAAGTACGAAAGTTTGGGTCTTTCAAAAATACGAAAGTTGGGGTCTTTCAACCATGGTATGAGAGCAGTAGTTTAAGCGAACTAAATTCCACGGATTAGTATTTAGACTTAAACTATAGGAAGTTCAATATATGAACTTAATCATTGTAAGTATAGGGATACAAACCATAGGAAATATATAAGTAAAAGTACTAGGTAATAGTAAACCCTAATATTCTAAAATACTATCTTACTCCGTATTTCAGATTGATGGCTGAATAGGTAAGTAGCCATACCCCTGATGTTGGTGGAGATCCTCAACCCGAGGAAGTGAATACTCCAGTATCTCCTCGTGAGGAGCGACTTTTAGGTAAACTTACCGGTTTTATTCGACAAACTCTCGAAGAACACAAAAATAATGATGATAAAGGAAAAGAGAAAGTCACTGGAGAATCTTTAAGTGGAAAGGTGAAGCGTCCCTCGTTCAAAGATTTCAAGAGTAGTGGGGCTACGGAGTTTTCTGGTGTCCTTAATCCTATAATTGTTCTAACTTGGATTCAGAACACCGAGAAAGTATTTCGAGTTTCTCATGTGGATTATGAAGATAAGGCTATTTATGCTTCTGCAATGCTCATTGGAGAAGCTTTAGTCTGGTGGGAAGCAACATATGAAGTTCTCGATGGATGTGACCAGGAGAACTTATCCTGGGAGTTATTCAAGACTCGTGTGCTAGAGAAGTATTGTCCTCTAGATTTGAGGAGAATATTGGAGAAGGAATTCCTCGAGCTTAAACAAGGAGGAATGATTGTGAATGAGTATGAAACTCAATTTAATCAAAGAGCAAGGTTTGCTACGAAGTATATTCCAACTGAAGACGTGAAATTTCAGTTATTCATGGAGGGACTACGACATGAAATCCATGATTTTGTTGTTAACCGGGATGTTATGTCATTCGATAAAGCCGTTGAGTATGCTCGAAGGCGTGAGCATGACTTAGAAATACGTGGTGCCACTCTTACTATTCCAAAGCATCCACGTACTGAAAGAACTACTCCTGCTTCCACTATTCCACCAGCTCAATCTATTCGAACTGATCCAAGCAAGAAAGCACAATCTCAGAGTGCTTTTCGTGGCCGTGGTAGGTCACAATATTTTTCTATTCAATCGCCGTCATGTTGCATTTGTGGAAGGAATCATCTGGGTCAATGCAAAATAGACAAGGAATCCATTGTCTATTATGGGTGTGGAGAAACATGTCATATCAAGCCAGCTTGCCCAAGGAAGGATGTGACTTGTTATGCATGTGGTATTACTGGCCACAAGAAGCGTTTTTGCCCTACTCTTACCAGCCAAGTGACGGGAAGTCAAGTTTCTGTTCAACAACCAGCGAGAAGTCAAGTCCCTGTCCAACAAACGAAGAATACTCCAACTAAAAAGGAGGAGGTGCCAAAAGCTAAGAGTCGTGCATTCCAGATTACCGCAGAGGAAGCATGTGAGGACCCAAATGTCGTGACGGGTACATTCCTTGTCAACTCTAGACCTGCTCACATATTATTTGATTCTGGTGCCTCGGATTCTTTCGTATCTTATGAATTTGCGCATTCTTTTCAAACTGTTTGCTATGCACTCGCGCAATCATTTCACGTAGATACTGCAGGAAGTATATCATTACTTGCTGATAAAATCTATAGGGATTGTGTCATAGAAATTGAAGGCTATACTTTTCTTGATAACCTAATCCCTATCTCCTTGCCCAAATTTGATATTATTCTCGGCATAGATTGGTTGTCAAAGAACCATGCAGAACTCTTGTGTTACGAAAAGATCGTACGCATTCCTATTGAAGGGGAAGATCCTATTCATGTCTATGGTGAACAAAGAATCTTAAAAATAATATCTTTCCTCAAAGCTCGTAAATTCATATCGAAAAGTTGTCCTATCTATCTGGCCTATACAATTGACATCTCAAGAAAGGAGAATAAAACTGTAAATGATATTCCCATTGTTAACGAATATCCCGATGTTTTCCCCGATGATCTGCCTGGACTTCCTCCGGATAGACAAGTAGAATTCTGAATTGACCTTGTGCCCGGTGCTGCTCCGATTGCAAAGACTCCTTATCGTCTTGCACCAGCCGATATGAAAGAAATGATGATCCAACTGCAGGAATTACTTGACAAAGGCTTTATTCGACCGAGTACCTCTCCCTGGGGTGCTCCAGTATTGTTTGTCAAGAAGAAGGATGGATCGATGCGAATGTGCATTGATTATCGTGAGCTGAATAAGGTGACTATCAAGAACAAGTACCCACTACCTCGCATCGATGATTTATTCGATCAACTTCAGGGTGTTAGCTATTTCTCAAAAATTGATTTGAGATCTGGCTATCATCAGTTGAAAGTACAAGAGCAAGATGTACCGAAGACTGCTTTTCGTACTCGTTATGGGCATTTCGAATTCATTGTCATGCCATTCGGTTTAACAAATGCTCTTGCCGTATTCATGGATATGATGAACCGAGTGTGCCGCCCAATGCTCGATAAGTCTGTCATCGTATTCATTGACGATATTCTAATATATTCCAAGTCTGAAGCCGATCATGTCGTTCATATTCGTGAAATCTTAGAAATTCTTTGAAAGGAGAAACTTTATGCTAAATTCTCGAAATGTGAATTTTGGCTCCGTCAAGTTCAATTTCTCGACCATATTATTTCTAGTAATGGTGTATCTGTAGATCCCATCAAAATCGAAGCCATTCAAAATTGGGAAGTGCCCCGTAATGCTTCCGAAATTCGAAGTTTCTTAGGTCTCGCGGGATATTACCAGAGATTCATTAAAGACTTTTCTCGTATAGTCGTACCTCTCACAAGTCTTACACGGAAGGAAGTGAAGTTCGAATGGGGGTGAAGCTCAAGAAAAAGCTTTCTCAACTCTAAAAGATCTTTTGACTCATGCTCCCATCTTATCACTCCCAGAAGGTGATGATGATTTCTCCGTATATAGCGATGCTTCAAGATTGGGACTCGGTTGTGTGTTGATGCAGCGTGGTAAAGTGATAGCCTATGCCTCAAGACAACTGAAAGATTATGAAAAGAATTATCCCACCCATGATCTTGAACTCGCTGCAGTAGTATTTGCCCTAAAACTTTGGAGACATTATCTTTTTGGTACGAAATGCCAATTATTTACCGAACACAAGAGTCTCAAGTATGTATTCAGTCAACAAACTTTGAATATGAGACAACAATGAGCCATGGAGCTGATCAAAGACTATGATTGCGAAATCCTGTACCATCCTGGAAAGGCTAATGTGGTTGCAGATGCACTTAGTAGGAAAGTTTATCGTAATATTATGTGTTATACTATGACTCACACTACGGTGAAGTTCACCATTCTTGATGAACTAGAGAAGTGGCAAGTTGAAGCCTTAAAGCCAGAAAATGTAAAGAAGGAAGGAATGGTACATTATGTCGATGTTTTACTTGATGATCCACGAGGATTAAAAGTATTTAAGAATCAGCTATGGATTCCAAAGATTGGTGGATTAAGACAAAAGATTTTAGATGAAGCTCATAAATCTAAACTATCAATACATCCTGGTACAAGTAAAATGTACTATGATGTAAGAGCTGGTTATTGGTGGCCTGGATTAAAGAGAGACATTAGAAGATATGTACAAGAATTCTTAGTATGCTTACAAGTCAAAACAGAACACCAAAAACCTTATGGAACTCCAGAAAGCCTTAGTGTTCCTGTATGGAAGTGGGAAGAGCTGTCCATGGATTTTATTACCAAATTGCCAAAGACTGCTAGACAGCATGATATCATTTGGGTAATCGTCGACCGTCTGACTAAGAGTGCACATTTTCTCGCCATGCGTGAAACGGCTCCAATGGAGAAATACGCACAAGTATACTTGGATGAAATTTTTGCAAGACATGGTGTGCCACTAAAGATCATTTCCGATCGCGATACTCGTTTCACTTCTCACTTTTGGGCAAGTATGCAACGCGAATTGGGATCTCGAGTTGCTTTCAGCACGCTTATCATCCTCAGATAGATGGTCAGACAGAGAGAAAAATCCAGACAGTAGAAGATATGCTTCGTGCATGTGTTTTGGAGTTCGGTGGTAACTGGGATAAATACTTACCGCTTGTCGAAATTTCGTATAGTAACAGTTACCATACTTCAATCAAAATGCCACCATATGAAGCATTATATGGTCGCAAATGTTGTACGCCGTTATGTTGGCGTGATGTAGGACAGAAGATCCTTGGAGGTCCTGAAATGATTCAAGACACCAACGACAAGATTCAAATCATACGAGAAAGAATGAAAGTGGCCCAGGATCGACAGAAGTCCGATGCGGAAAAGAGAAGACGACCTATAGAATTTCAAGTGGGTGATTTCGTGATGCTGAAGGTATCCCCATGGAAAGGCCTTATGCGATTTGGGAAGAAAGGAAAGTTGAGTCCTAGATTTGTTGGTCCTTTCGAAATCACCCAGAGAATTGGAAAGCAAGCTTACCGTTTAGAATTGCCTGAAGATTTGGCAGGTTTCATGATGTCTTTCATGTAAGTTATCTGCGCAAATGCTTGAGCATCTACGATGAGACAGTTCCATTATCCGAAGTGAAATTGGATAATAAGTTAAGATATGTAGAAGAGCCTGAAGAAATCGTGAATGAAAGAACAACTAAGCTACGCAATAAAGAAGGAGAATTGGTGCTTGTCAAGTGGAAACACCATCATGGCCCAAACTATACTTGGGAGAATAAGAATGAGATAAAAGCAAAATATCCCCATTTATTTTAATCGATGTAATTTCGGTTACGAAATCCTCAAAAGAAGGAGGTATTTGTAACATACACGTTTTGAAATCGTGTTTTGTAATGAATAAAATTGTGAAATATTATGTAAAATTGAGTGTTGAGTTGTAATAGACGATTTTTACGAGAAATGAAGTAAAACTATGTTTAGAATCGCTCAGAAAATATTGGAAGTCTTATGAGATTCCAATTAAAAGTCAAATAGTGAAATTTAGCGAAAATATGAAATTTTAAATAAGTAAAATTTTATTATTAGATGTTGTAGAGAATCTCGTTAGAAACTTGTAGGTGAAAACCTCATCAAAATCCGAGTTATAACGAAGAAGTTATGACCAACTGAAGATCCGCGACAAAACCGGCACGGCGCCGAATGACGTAAAAAGTGAGTTTTTGATAAACTACTTTTTAGCCTTATTAATCTAAATGAAAGTCTTAGTATTCGTTAAACCAAGAAATTCGATAAAACGAACGCCAAAATCTGACTTCGTATGAGGAAGTTATGATTTTTCGAAGTTTCAACTTAGCAGTAGACAACTAAAAACTCGAATTTTAGATCGAGACATATTTTATCGATACATACTAAACTAGAATCGAAGGACTCGTCATATGTAGTACAACGGTAAAAAGTCTGACGAAAACGGATGTCGAATGAAGAAGTTATGAATTTTTAACGGATTTTCCTGTTCCGATCTGTTAAAAATAATAATATAAAAATAAAGTCAAAATTAGCCGACGAAGTCTAAACAAAAGTTGTAGAGCATAATTTTAGCTACGTGTGCATATAAAGAATGTCAAAATTGGAGCTCGTATGCGAAAGTTATGGATTTTAGAAGTTCGGGGCCCGAAAATCGAAAAATTTCGCATGAATAGTACCGGCCACGTCACCTCGCACGAAGCAGGTGCGTCACCGGAGACGTGGCCTAGACCGAGCTGCTTCGCTGCTTGCTTCCGAGACCGACGCATGTTCTTCCTTGATTCGCCGAAGTCGAGGTCCAGCAGGAGCGAGACAAGCCTCGCCTACCAGCTTCGTATCCGATCCTTGCATCCGAGCCTCCCCTTCTCGCCACCTGCCCCTCGCTGCTGCTGCCACAGAACCCTTCGCTGCTTAAGCCAACTCCGAACCTCGGCCCTATATAAAGAGGACCTGCGAGATCTTCCGACTAACTTTGAAAATTTGCCACTTTTAGCCCCTCTTTCCATATTTTCTTCATTTCGACTTTCCCCGAAGCCCCGAAATCAATTTTAGCACCCGAAACACGTTCCTAGACCCCCGAGAAGCCCGAAAATTTTATCGTTTTGGTTTTGAAGCCCTACCTTCGCAGAGCCCGGTTTTCAATCAAGCTCCCGGGTTTCAACATATAAAGACATATTTAAAGCCGAAGTGCTGTCCAAATTACTATTTTAACACCCGGTTAACTTAAGGTGAGTTCAATATATAGGAACAATTGTATGTTATGTGTTATATGTGCTATGTGCTTTTCAGTATTATCATTCTGAGTTATTTTCTTGTGTTATTCGCTATGTTTATAGCAATTGTAATACCTTTGACCATGTGATCAGTGAAAGGACTTAGATTCACATTGGTACTGGTACGTAGCCTCTGACCATGTAGAGCATGTCTCCGTAAGAGAATGACTTCTATTCTATGGCATTGGCAAATGGTTAGATAGGACTATAAGCCTGAAATCTAACAAGAGGTTAATCAGAAATTGCATGTCATCTATGCCATTTGGGCCAAAGCTTTATTGATGTATATCAAAAATTGAAAAGAATATCTTTGAATAATGTCTTTGATTGATATGAACGCTTGTCACATGATCTCACATACATCTTGTTGTTCCTCTTTGCTTTGCCACATTGAAGTATATATACGGCATAACATTATATTGTATCTATTTTTGAACTCACTAATCGTCACCGCTTACCCTATCAATGTTTAACAATTGCAGGTGATAAATAACTAGTATGTTTACATAGTATTGAAAGATGTAGAATAGTTTGTAATAGTACTTTTGTACTACTTTTTATGTTTGTATAAATTACAATATCCTGGGTAGTTATGTAATATATATAACACTTTGTAATAGAAGGTTTGTATCCAATAGTTTATAATTCCCTTTTTTTTATCAATGTAAAACATTGCTTTTATAAATATGCAAATAGCATGTTTTGGAGTAATGATATTGTGAAGTACGAAAGTTTGGGTCTTTCAAAAATATGAAAGTTGGGGTCTTGCAATAGGATTTTCCTATGCATGATTCAATTGCTAGATTTTAACTAAGCATGATTCAATTGCTAGATTTTAACTAAGCAACATGAAATTGCATGATTCAATTTTCCTATCTTAAGGGAAAGTTCAAAAGGTACCACCTACCTATCCTATGCATGATTCAATTGCTAGATTTTAACTAAGCGACATGAAATTGTTGAAGTAATTTTCATTCATGTGGGGTATTGTTCGAAAATTAGTTTTACTAATTTCCAAAAATAGGATTTTCCCATTTTTGAGCTTGAATTTTGAACTCTAAATGTAATAACAAAAAGGTCAAATGAATATATATTCGTGTTCTCCTGTGTGCTACCTTCGTTTTGATATATTACACGTACAAAACAGATTAAAATTAAATGAGAAATTACTTATCAAAGTAAGGTAGTTGAAAGAGATTAAAAAGAAGTTAATTGGGTTTTGTTCCATCCCATATTGGTGAGAGTATGAAAAGAAAATGGGTTTATAACTACAAAGACTAGCTACCTTTGTAAGATTTATAAAACCAAAGCTCTCTCTTGCGCGCGAACGCAAGCAAGGGCGTGAAAATGCGATCCAGTTTGGCTTTGAGCCACTGAACTTATACACGAGCACGCGTCCTGCGGGTACGAATGCACCACCGGTCGACCAGAAAAGTTCAAGGGACCTTTTTGCAATTATTTTCTTTTTGGTTAAAGAAAAAACCCGAGTTAAGGCTATTAATAAGAGATTTCGGTTTTGATCTACCATTTAATTTACTATTACATTTTGATGTATAATGACATCCGTTATGATTTAGAGTATAAATATATCATCTCATTGACTGCTTAGATAACACCGAATGAATCAAAGACAGTCTCATCTTTCTCTCTTACGCTCCTGCTTCTTCTTCCATCTTTTGCTACAACTAAGGTGTAATCCGGGCCAAATGAGGGTTCAAACAATATAGAATAATTGCTTTTTACTGTTGTATTATGGGGAACAAATACCCATATAAGGCGAATTTGTTTATGGAGACCGTGTCAAACACAAACCTCAATAATAATTTATTGTTTGTTCTTTCGTGCAAATCTTAGGGTTATATTTTTCCCAACAGAGGGTAATAAGGTTTCAAATTTGTCCACATTAGGACTCTAAGGTCTTTTTTGTATATATTACACCAATATGGTTGTTACAACTGTTTTAAATGCCCCCTTTAAACGTTAAAGAGACGATTTTAAACGGATATAACAATCATATTGATGTACTATGTAAAAAAAGACCTTAAGGACCTAATGTGGAATTTGAAACCTTATTACACTCATAGGTCATTAATCCTTCTAAAAGAGATTACAAATAAAGGATTTGTCGGGGATACCTTTTTACTTTGACCCTGGCTCTGCATCGATAAGTTATCTAGAATTTATATAATGACATAAAGTGGCATTTAAAAAATATGTTTTCAATAAATAATTAAGGGGTATATTTGAAAAATTAAAAAAAAAAAAACTCTTACAAAGCTAGTCAAAGTAGCTTTTTAAAAAGCTAGCTTATAAGCTACTTTTTGGTTGCCAACCATGACAACTTAAAAAATATCAAAAAATAAGCTAACTTATCTGCTAGCTGTGACGCGCTAAACATAGTCTTAATCATTAAGACTTTGATTATTATTAATTATTTTTCTTGTAAAAATAACAAAAAATTTGTATGCAACATTTCAATTGAAATTCTTGGTTGTGGTGAATGAACAACTAAAAAAAAAATGAAATTAACGAAACCGTCTAACTAAATATTAATATAAATTGTAAATGAGTTAAATAAAATGATAAAAATACTAAAAATTGTATTTAATTCATTACAAACAACCATAAGACTAAGACTATCCGTGTCAAAAAACTAAATACTAAATTTATTATTTTTTGTAAATCATAAGGTCCATTTATTTAATTATTCTAAAAGCTTTTAAGTGCAAATGATCTATGTGGGTAATAAGGTTTTGTTCATATTAGATTCCTATGCTTTTTTTTTTTTTTTTTTACATATTACATCGATATAAGGATGATATTTAAACGGTTATAATAACCATGTTGATGTAATATATATAAAAAAACCCTAATATAAACAAAATTAAAACCTTATTATCTCCTAAATCATTAACCTAATGAAAGATTCTTAAAGCAAACTAAAAAAATACTAATACTAGTAACACCCTTTTCAACATAGCATATGTGGTAAGACTTGGGAGCATTTGAACCCATAAATCTATTCATTCCTTTCAACATATTTTTATTATCATTATTATATGAACAGATGGTGTAATGATATTTGTATACAAGTATAAAAATAGAAATACTTCTATTTATCGTAATTTAAAAATTATATTTGATAAATAAACATCCTTTTCGAAATTGAATTAGCTTTTTGGTGATCTAGACACCTCCTCACGTCTTTATTTTTTGTTTTTGTTTTTGAATTTAATTAAAAATTTACAAGATAGAGGAACACGTGAAGACCAAGAGGACTGACACGTCCGCCTGTCATAACAAGCGCGTGACGCAAAAATTCCAGTTGGCATCCCTACTTTCTTTGCTGGCCGACCTTATCCCCTTCTTCCTTCCCCCATTTCACCTTCATTTTTCATTTTCCTTTTTTCTTTTTCCTTTCTTCACATTTAAATAATCTCAATCCTCTCTACTTCTCTTCTCTAACAACAGCTTTTCCACAACACCAGCACCTTCAAGATCCATCTCACACATATATTTAGGATCAAACCCTAGATTTTCTTCTGACTTCCATCTCACTTTTCATCTCATCTCAATCATACAGGTCAGTTTCCCTGACAAAGCTCTTTTTGTTTTTGTTTTCTTTAATGTTCTTGACATGTATCTATCTCAAGGTTTTCGATGCTGATTTCTATGTTTCTTTATGTAAACAATTGCGATTGGTTTGTGTTTTGTTTTGTTTTGTTTCTGTTTGGATTCCAATTAATGTATCGTTGACTGACCTATGCCGATTTTGACTTGGGTTTTTGAGTTTGTTAGGGTTCTGTTGGATTTCTTGGATCTATGTGTTTCTTTTAATGTGTTGATGCTTGTTTGCCCAATTGCAGATCATTGTTTACTCCGGCTGGGGTTTCCAATTTCGATTAGAATTAGGGGTTTGGTGAATTCTGGTCGAAATTAAAATGATTTCGAAATCGTATGCAAACTTGTTAGATCTAGCTAACGGGAATTTCCCAGCTATGGAAGAACCCAGAAGGAAGATGATCTCCAGGACAATGACTGTCCCCGGAGTTCTAACAGAGCTCGACGATGATCAAGCTCGCAGCGTTTCATCCGACGCCCCTTCTACGGTTATGGCGGATAGGTTAATCGTTGTAGCCAATCAACTCCCGATTAAAGCTACACGGAAAATCGATGATAATGGCGAATCATCATGGAGCTTCACCTGGGATGAGAATTCTTTATATAAGCATATAAAAGATGGTTTGCCTGATGAAATGGAGGTCATCTACGTAGGCTCACTTAGGGCTGACATTGATCTTAACGAACAAGACGATGTTTCACAGATTTTGCTAGAGAGATTCAAATGTGTTCCAGCGTTTCTCCCTCCCGATGTTTTAGACAAGTATTATCACGGCTTCTGTAAGCAACATCTATGGCCGCTCTTCCATTACAGACTACCGTTTTCAGCCAGCCATGGTGGTAGATTTGACCGGTCTTTATGGGAAGCGTATGTAGCTGCAAACAAAATATTCTCTCAAAAGGTAATCGAAGTTATAAATCCAGATGATGATTACGTCTGGATTCATGATTATCACCTAATGGTACTTCCTTCTTTCTTAAGAAGACATTTCAATAGACTCAGAATGGGTTTCTTCCTCCATAGCCCATTCCCTTCTTCAGAAATCTACAGAACTTTACCAGTAAGAGAAGAAATCATCAAATCACTTCTAAACGCCGATCTTCTAGGATTCCACACATTTGACTACGCCCGACATTTTCTTTCTTGCTGTAGCAGAATGCTCGGATTGGAATACCAATCAAAACGAGGCTACATCGGATTGGAATACTACGGGAGAACAATCGGAATCAAAATCATGCCGAGTGGAATCCACATGGGACAAATGGAATCCATACTAAGACAACCCGAAAAACAGACACGTGTCCACGAGCTTCAACAACAATTCCAAGGGAAAACAATTCTCTTAGGCGTCGATGATTTGGACACCTTCAAAGGCGTAAACCTAAAAGTCTTAGCAATGGAACAAATGCTGAAATCACACCGATCATGGATTGGACGCGCAATCTTAATCCAAATCTTGAATCCAGCTCGCGGAAAAGGTCGCCATGTGGAAGAAATCGAAGCTGAAATAAGAACAAGCACCGAAAGAATCAATCAGGAATTAGGGATTCCAGGGAGTAATTACAATCCAATCATACTTATCGACACCCCACTTTCTCTAACAGAAAAAGCCGCTTACTACACAATTTCAGAAGCTGCAATCGTCACAGCCATTAGAGACGGAATGAATCTAACCCCATACGAATACATCGTATGTAGACAAGGTATCTCAGGGTCAGATTCGTCAAATTCCCCTCAAAAATCCATGTTAGTGGTATCCGAATTTGTCGGTTGTTCACCTTCTTTAAGTGGGGCCATACGTGTGAACCCATGGAACGTGGACGCCACATCAGAAGCCATGTATGAAGCTATTTCAACCTCCGACCTTGAAAAACAAATGAGACACGAGAAGCATTATAAATACGTAAGCAGCCATGAAGTTAGTTACTGGTCTAGAAGCTTCTTTCAAGACCTTGAGAGAACATGCGTTGAACATTTCAGAAGACGATGTTGGGGAATCGGGTTGAGCTTCGGGTTCAGAGTCGTCGCCCTCGATCCAATGTTCAGGAAGCTGACAAGTGGCGCGATCGTGGCCGCATACGAACACGCTCAAAATCGAGCTATTTTATTAGACTACGATGGCACTGTGATGCCACAGTCATCGATCGATAAACGCCCGAGTCACGAAGTGATTTCGATTTTTAAAAAATTATGTAACGACCCGAAGAACACGGTGTTTGTTGTTAGTGGGAGAGGGAGAGAAGATCTTGCTAAATGGTTTGCTCCGTGTGAGAAGCTTGGAATTGCAGCTGAACATGGTTATTTTATAAGGTAAAAGATTTTGTTATTTTGTTATTTTACGGTTTTACCCTTTTGGGTAGATGCTGAAGGGTTGGTGATTGGTGACAGGTGGCCGGGGGAGAAAGAGTGGGAGACGTGTGCGCAAGGGATGAATTTTGGGTGGATGCAGATGGCGGAACCGGTGATGAGATTGTATACGGATGCGACGGACGGGTCGTATATTGAAAGGAAAGAAAGCGCGTTGGTGTGGCATCATCAGGATGCGGATCCGGGTTTCGGGTCGGCCCAAGCGAAGGAAATGTTGGATCATTTGGAAAGTGTTCTTGCTAATGAACCGGTTGTGGTCAAAAGCGGTCAATATATTGTTGAAGTCAAACCACAGGTATTGTTTTGTTGACTTTGTTTCATAAGGGTTTTAATACCATAAAAAAAAAAAAGAAAGAACATATTGAGTTTTTTCGGATTAAACCTTAATTTTTTTTTTTTCATAAAAAAGATTATTTTTTTTATCATTTTTTCGGTAAAATCCCAAAACTTTTTTTTAATTTTTTTCCGAGAACAAAAACCATGAACCTATTAATTTTGTCTGAGAAAACCCGTAAAAACTTTTTATATTTTTTTATGGAAATCCCTTGTATCTTTTATATTTTTTCTGAGAGTTAATTTCAAAAAAGACCTTATATTTTGTGTTTTTTCCGGATTAAACCTCAAATTTATTTTTTGTGTGAAAAAGAACTTGTATTTTTTTTTGTTTTTTCTGATCTGGTCACTTAAGTCATTTTTTCCAAAAAAAATTGTGAAATGTGAGTTTTTTCGCGAAAAACTTAAAAGGTTTTGGGTTTATTTGGAAGCATTTAGAAGGTCGAGGGTTTTTTTTGGCAAAAAAATACAAAGTTGAGAAAAAAAATAAAAAAGAGACAAGGTTTTTTTCAGCCAAAAAAAAAGATTTGAGGTTTAATCCGGAAAAAACACAAAATATAAGATCTTTTTTGAAATTAACCCTTTTTTTTTGAAAAAAACCTCGAACCTTTTATGTTTTCTCCAAAAAAAATCCTCACACTTTACAAGTCTTTTTCGGAAAATAATGCCAAATCGAAAAAAAATATAAAAAATGCAGGGTCTTTTTCAGGAAAAATTAAAGTTGAAGCTCAATCTGAAAAAAAAAAAAAAACATAAAGTATAAGTTTTTATGATATTAATCCGTACTTTGAGTTGGAATTATTGAGTGACTAAAGTTGGTTGTTATTATATTATTGTAGGGTGTGACGAAGGGTTTAGTGGCAGAGAAGATATTTTCATCGATGTTTAAGAAAGAAAGAAGGGCTGATTTTGTGTTGTGTGTGGGGGATGATAGAAGCGATGAAGATATGTTTGTGATGATTGGGGACGCCATAAAAGGAGGTGTCATTTTGAATGTCAATAATCGATCAGTGTTTGCGTGTACTGTGGGACAGAAACCAAGTAGGGCGGAGTATTATTTGGATGACACAGTGGAGGTTATGAATATGATTGAGAATCTTGGTGACGTGTCAGTGTCTGAAGATGAAGAAGAAGAATCTGAAGAAGATGATGGGAGTGAGTCTTGATGTTTATGTTAATTCGAATACCTCTGCTTGGGGTTGTTGTACATTCTGAAGCGGAGGTTGTACATTCTGATGAAGAAAGTAAAAGGAAGGAGGGTTATTTTTGATTTTATAGGTTAAAACAGGTGAGTTTGTTTATTGGGAAGAGATGGATGGGAAGATTAAAAAAGAAAAGGTAAATAGAGAGGTGCCGATGTTGAAAAAAAGATTGTTTTTTCCTTCTTTCTTTCGTTGTTTGTGTCTTCTGAATGAACAGATGAAATGAACTGTGAACTGGAAGTGGTCCATTGATGTATGTAAATGTTGATAGATTCTTCTTTTACCTTTGTTTCTTTCAGGTTTTCAATAGTGCTTTTTCCCAACTTCCATTTTGCTTTCCGTTTGGAATTTTTGGTTTGAGGTTGAGGCTCTCACAAGTTTGGTTAAGTTGTATCTGTGGAGATCGATTTTATTTTTGGAACGTTAAGAGAGGAAACAGGAATTATTTGTATAAAATAAGTGTCTTGAGGTCGATCTTTCACTTTCAAGAAGAATTGTGTGGTTTTTTCGAACGACAAATGGTAAACATCCAGATGAAGCTATGAGGCTAGAGGGAGACAAAGGTGCAGTGTAATTTTTGCCACATTTTTTGTTAAGTGTCGTTGAGAAGACGTCACGTTATGTTTTCCACCTCTTCAAGAACTAGCCAAGATAATGTTTGCAACCATCCCCCGTTGCTAAGCAGCTCATCCCAAAAAAATAAAAAATAAATAGTGTGAGCGGATTGTCTCGACAACCTATCCACAATCCACAACCTACCTTACGAGAGTTAATTATGTTAATATATTTTTTGATAATTTTTAAAAAATAAAGTAGTGGATTGGATTGGTTTGTTAATGTGGATAAAAGTTTATTGTTAGTTATACAGTGTGTGTATGTGAAAGATAGAGAAAATAATTTTTTAATAGATACTCAGGTTGGATTGGAAAGAGCGGTCTTAAGAACTAGCATTTAGGGAGTAGGGAGTCGTTCCCACTGAACCCATTGTCATATCAGTTTTTCTCTTTGATTTTTTTTCATCTTTCCCAACCCACAACACACAGAAATCTTATCTTTCTCGACCGATTTAATTAAAAAAAACATACTAAACAACTAAGGTACAAGTCTTAAAACATATGGTACTAGAGAAAATGAGAGAGAGAAAGTAGATAGAGATGATGAAGTGGGTTTGTGAAACCAATTAAACAATCCACCGCAGAAGGAGTGATACCGGCGCTAACTTTATTGCTAATTAAGATTTTACCTTGATTAGTTTGTATATTTTTTTTATTGAGTGAGTTGAGAAAGATAAGGTTTTTATGTATTATGAGTTCGGAAAGATAAAGAAAAATCAAATAGAAAAGCTGATGGGACAGTGGGTTTAGTGAGTTCGGTGGGTTTAATGGGAACGACTCCCTCCTCCCTTAGAGGAGATATGCAACAACAAATTTTTATCTTTTAAATTTAAAGATAATTTATATTAAAAAAAAATTAAGCTAAACAAGGTAGTTTTTATAAAAGTTAAAATTTTCATTAACTTAAAAAAAAAATACACTAGCACTTAATTAGAAGAAAATAAAAACATACATATTAAAAATACGAAATATGATGCATAAAAAAAAAAACTACATATTATAATTTTTTGTATCCTTATCTTTGGCACTTAATGTCAATTCTTTGTTGTGTCCGGTATCATAATTAATATATATCATTAACATTGTCATGTTTACTTCTTTTTTGTAATGCTTAGGTATTGCTCCAAAGTAGTTTTCAAGTTGTCAATCTCGGATGTCAATTCATTAATGTTATTTGCTTTTCTTTTTACCTTTTCTTTTTTGGTGTCTTTCCATGGGACGACTATCCCCTAAATAAATTATCGTGGTTTAGGTTTGACATGCGTATCCGATAATAAGTGGTTTCAGATGTTTTGGTTCTTTTAGAATCACCTGTGAATGATTCAATAGTTTGAATATCATACCATTTTTTGCACTATTTTCCAATATTCCAAAAATCAAGAAATGTGAAAGTTGCCCCCTTATCATTCCATTAAAGTGCTAGAGCTTTCTACAATATTGTTTCATCATTTTCACCATTTTGCCAACGGAGTTTCACGCTCGTGAATATGGAGTTTAACTCCTTGATAACTTTATGGTGTTCCTCCACTTTGAGTAAATTTGATTTTTTTTTCCGTTAGTCTCCAAGCTTCATTTATGATAGAAAACGCCTTGTAATTTTTTGCTAAAAAGTTGGTGTATGTTGTTTGTTCTGACTGTTGGTCTTCCAAAACATCAACCCATGCATGTTCAAACACCTTTTCTTCCTTTGGTGTCCAATTCTTAGAATGCACCTTTCCTTTTTTTTTTCTTTCTTGGGGACCGGTTGAGGTTGAACATCTTCGGGCTCAAAATCTATTTCGGGCACTCTATGGGGTTAGGATTAGAATTGGGGTTGTGATTGGCTTTGGATTTGGGATTGGAATCATAATTGGCTTTCATGAATATTTTCAAGTGGGTTGAAATCATTTTTAAATTGGGATTGCGATTGAGATTGAGATTGGGGTTGGGATTGAGATTGAATAAGATATGGAGTGTAGTATGTACCAAACACCGTGATAATGGAAATGAATAGGAGAATAAATATGACAATCTATTTGATTTTGGAAGAAGATAGGTGATGAAGGGTTTGTGTTGTTTTATTTTGGGTGTTTTTATTGTTTATTCTTAGTGTTTTTGGGCTGGATAGAGAATTGGAAGAAGTCATTTTTCACAAAATAAGAAGAGTGTTTGTGTGAAAAACTGAAAGACAATGTTTGTTAAAAAATTAGATAGTTGTTAGTATTTATAATGGTTGAAAAATGTTATAATTCTGATTTATTATTATTATTATTATTATTATTATTATCTATTTATGAAAAACGGGTTATTTTTTGAATTTCGAAAATTAAAATCTTCTCTACCATCTTCAAGCTGTTTTCGAGTAAGGGTTATGAACTCAACATGTCGGGTTCGCGGCATGACATTCGTAGAGTCTAGGTCACCTTTGTCACGCTAATGTCGAGTCTCCTTTTAGCCTGAGTCCACAAATGGAGACCGAAGGCAACTGTTGCCATTTTCATCAAACTAAAATAGTAAAGATTTTTAGTCATTGGAACTTAAAAAATAAATGAATCAAAAACAAAAATTGGTGAAAGCAATATCTTGTGTTTTTTTTCTTCACCAATGGCTCAAGTTCCTCACTTCTAGAAAGTCTTAGGACAATCTCTTCTTATTAATGAGGTAAAAAATTTAGGATGATTTTAAGCAGTGATTACATGGTGATATCTTTTTACGATGGAGTATAATTATTTTATAACCTTAAAACTATATAATATTGGGGTTAGGAGGAGAAAATGGTTTCTAAAATCGATAGGTAATCAAATTGCACGAAAGATCATGTGATCACTTCCCGAATATGATATATTTTGAATATATATGCATGGGATATATAAAATCCAGATTATGAGGATACTCTTTCAAGTAACAATCTACCATAATAAATAAAGATAATTTTGTCAAATGTCAACTTCTTATTGAATTCGACACATGTCATTTTCTTAGAATTTTAAAATTATTTTTTTTCCACTTGTCATTTTTGTATTTTTTTCATTTTTATTCAACTTCCACTTATTAAATGTCACTTCATAATAACTAATGTGAATCTCTAAATATTATTAAAAGACAAATCTTATGACATCATTATAAACAATCAGGACCATTGATTGTGTTTTAATTCTATGTTTTCCACTCTTAGATCAAGTTGTTGATATCATCCTCAAATGGAATGTATTTAATTCCTGTAAAAGTTTTCCATATTTTAAATCTTGAATTTCTGGTTATAAACGTTTTAATATTGTCAACCAATTTTATAAAACGTAACTTATATTTAAATAGGAAATGTAACAAAGACTATTAAAACACACAAATCCCCCATCCCGATATTTTGAAGCTTCCTTCTTCCCTACCATTGTCGTCGCTAGCGTGTCTGCCTCCGGTCGCGGTCGACTATTGCACCTCCGACGACTTCTTCAGGTAATGTTTTCAATCTGTCCATTTCTCTTGCTACGTAACAGGCCTTCCTCTTTCTCCTGAATTCAAGGATTTGACATAAAATTTGTTGTTCGTCAATATGCCACTATAATTTAACTTATGGTTTGTTCAAAATCATTGGTAATAATAATAATGATAAAATTGGTTATGTATGTTTTAATCGATTTGAAAATTGGTTATGTAACTTTGACGCAATTTTTGATTTTCTGAATGGAATATGAAACACTGAAGTTTCAGAACTTAGCACTCATCAACGTTGGAATTCTGCTACCATTAGGATATCAGAGAGTGAACAAATGTTGAAAAAAAAAATGATTCTAGGTTGGTCTTTATTTTGTAACAATCCTACATTGTTATTATTTATGAAATGGTCGTGATGTTTTTTGTTTTTTAATCTTTACTTCTTACTACATATTTGAATTTGAATTTGGGGGTGTCCTCATTTGCGGGATTCTGAGAAGGATTGCTTTATAAGGTAAGATTTTGTTGTTTTGTTATTTTACGGTTTTACCCTTTTAGGTAAATGCTGAAGGGTTGGTGATTGGTGACAGGTGGCCGGGGGAGAAAGATTCGGAGACGTGTGCGTAAGGGATGAATTTTGGGTGGATGCAGATGGCGGAACCGGTGATGAGATTGTATACGGATGCGACGGACGTGTCGTATATTGAAAGGAAAGAAAGCACGTTGGTGTGGCACCATCAAGATGCGAATCCGGGTTTCGGGTCGGCCCAAGCGAAGGAAATGTTAGATCATTTGGAAAGTGTTCTTGCTAATGAACCGGTTGTGGTCAAAAGCGGTCAATATATTGTTGAAGTCAAACCACAGGTATTGTTTTGTTGACTTTGTTTCATAAGGGTTAATACCATAAAAAAACCTTAGTTTTTTCCGGATTAAACTTTAATTTAATTTAATTTTTTCTTGAAAAAAATTACATTTTTTTTTTCATTTTTTCCGAAAAATCCATCTAACTTTTTATTTTTACCGAGAAAAAAAACCATGAACCTATTAATTTTGTCTGAAAAAACCCTCAAAACTTTTTAGATTTTTCCCAAAAAACCCTCATGTTATATTCTTTCCGAGGGTTAATCTTAAAAAAGACCTTTGTGTTTTTTTCGGATTAAATCTCAAATTTATTTTTCTGCCCGAAAAAGACCTTGTATTTTTTCGTTTTCTCCGATCTGGTCCCTCTAGTCATTTTTTTCCTAAAAAATGAGGGTTTTTTTTATAGAAAAACTAAAAAAGTTTAGGGTTTATTTGGAAGCCTTTTAGAAGGTTGAGCGGTTTTTCAAAAAAAATAAAAATACAAGGTTTTTTTCAGCCAAAAAATAAATTTGAGGTTTAATCTGGAAAAAAAAACACAAAATATAAGGGTTTATTTTTAGATGAGAATTTTTTCTGAAAAAATCCTCAAACCCTTTTTCCAAAAAAACCCTCGAACCTTTCATTTTTTTCCGAAAAAACAAAAAATAAAAGGTTTTTTATGAAATTAATCCATACTTTGAGTTGAATTATTTGAGTGACTAAAGTTGGTTGTTATTAATGTAGGGTGTGACGAAGGGTTTAGTGGCAGAGAAGATATTTTCATCGATGTTTAAGAAAGAAAGAAGGGCTGATTTTGTGTTGTGTGTGGGGGATGATAGAAGCGATGAAGATATGTTTGTGATGATTGGGGACGCCATAAAAGGAGGTGTCATTTTGAATGTCAATAATCGATCAGTGTTTGCGTGTACTGTGGGACAGAAACCAAGTAGGGCGGAGTATTATTTGGATGACACAGTGGAGGTTATGAATATGATTGAGAATCTTGGTGACGTGTCAGTGTGATGAAAAAGAATCTAAAGAAGAAGAAGAAGAAGAAGAAGATGATGATGATGATGATGATGGGAGTGAGTCTTGATGTTTATGTTAATTCAAATACCTCTGGCTTGGGGTTGTTGTACATTCTGAAGCGGAGGTTGTACATTCTGATGAAGAAAGTAAAAGGAAGGAGGGTTTTTCGATTTTATAGGTTAAAACAGGTGATTGGACCGTTTTTTTTTTTTTTTTTTTTTTAATTTTCTTCTACCGTTTTTTTTATTTAATTTTCTTTTACGTGTTGTTTCCCTTGCTACGTGTTGTTTCCCTGTTTGCTGTTAGATTTAGTTTTCATTCTACTATCACACGTGTGCGTTATCCTCTCCACCGATTCCTATTTTCCCAAAAACCCACCGCCACCCGTTCTCTCATCCACTTTACCCGTCTGCTTGCTTTTCATTCACACCGACGAATCCTTCCTTGTCGCCTCATTTCTCACTCTTTCAACTCCATCGAAATATCAAAGATGGTGGGTAGCAAGTTGATTTCTGATTTCGGTTGGTTGTGCTATTCATCATCAGAAATCGATTAAGAGAGGCAAACAATATTTTCTCCAATTTCTATTCACCATGACCCATACAATCGAACGCTGCCGACTCCCCCTTATCAAATTCTCCCCACGGCCTCCCTTATCCGATATCTCAATCCGTGTCGAATCAGCCTCATTTCCTCTGCACTTTCTACTCCGTCGCAACAACGCAACGAGGACACAGGTAACTTTTTTATTTTACAAATTAGAGGTTCAATTATTTGTTTTCTTTTTTGGGTTGATTTTGTTTGTAGATCAATTTTACAACTGCAAAGGCAGGAGGATTTGAATGGGTTAGTTGGAGACGTTGAGTACAGGTTTGGGAAGTGGAAAGACTCAACAAGGTTACTACTTTTGGATGAGAAACATGCCTATAAGGCGTTCGATGAAATGCCTGATCCGATTAAGGTATTAATTCCAGGTTAGTTTACCTAATTAATTACTTGATTATAATTGTTTGATTATCCATTTTAAATGAATGAGGTATCCATTGTAGCTATTAAAAGTCCTAACTAAATTTACTTTTCTGCCCCTATGTTTCTGGATATTGAATTATGGAATGTTTTGAATTGTGTTTGTGAACGAACACAATTGTCATCAGGTAATTTGGTTTGGGGGGAGACGGAAGGCGAGGGAAAACAGGGAATAGTGTAGGAGCAGGTTGATTCCACCATTTGTATTTCAATTTCACAGTTTTAGTGTTTGTAACTCTTATTTTCTTTGTTCTTTTTAAGTTTTGAACACCAACTATTTGACAAAAATCCTCAACGAAAAATCTGGTCAAGATTGTGTTTCTACTTGGTAAACTATATGATCGATCTCTTCTTTTACACCAAATTACAATTCTACCCTTCATAAGTTTTTCATTAAAGGATGCACTTGCAACTGCTAAAAAAAACTTACTTCAAATCGCAAGGAACAATTGATTAAGGTACTTCCATTAATTTATTTTTCTTTTTTTGTATTTATGTTGTAAAATTTCTTTTTTCTTGCAGCTTCATAAATATTTTCTTAATATGAGAGAATATAGTGACAAACTTAAAAGATGCGAAGTTCTCTTATATCGCTTACATAGTGAATGGTGTTAAGTTTATGCTATTTATGCATGACACCCAACGATCAAAACAAAACTCGGGGGTTCTAACTAAAGGAGAGGATAAGCAAAAATATTATGGTCATCTAGAAGAGATTATCAAGTTGCATTATCCTCATAAATATTCCACTGTACTTTTTCACTGTAAGTGGTTTGACACTGCAAGTGTTAAATCTGATAATAATTTCACCAGTGTCGACCCACAACACGAATTGAGCAACGAAGATCGACTCATATTTGCTACCCAGACCAAGCAAGTATTTTACATTCAAGAACCTTATCGAAGTAACGAAAATGACAACTAATATTGGTGGGTTGTAGAAAATTTAATCATAGAAGAATTTAGTATCTACTGATGAACGATGTTGACCATGATCCCATTGAAAATGTCAACAATGATTCAACCGATGTCGTTCATAGTAATGCTTCTTCTAATTTCACTCTTTCAATCGACTTTAGCCAATATTTTCAAAATTCTTAATCAGTTAAAGATGATATTGAAGTTGGTCCACCAACGGGTTTCATCAATAATGTGTCTGATTGTGAGACTGATTATGATGAAGAGGATTTTCGGTTATGATAGTGATATGTTAAAAGACACTGAAGTGTCTGAGGGAGAGAATGATTAAAAAAAATCTTTACATTTTACTAGTAAAATAAGGTTTGTATTTGTTGTAATCATATCGTATTATGTGTGTGTGTGTGTGTGTGTATATATATATATATATATACATATATATATATATATATATATATATATATATATATATATATATATATATATATATATATATATATATTGTTATAATTTTGCAGGATATCATTTTTTTGGATTGTATTGATCCATATCGTGGTTGTTGTGATGGGCCATGGAGGTGACGGTGGTGACGAGCCACTCGATCCGTTCGGTGGACGTTTTGGTGATCACCAGATCGATGCTAAATAAGGTTTATTCTAATTCATTGTATTTCATATTGTATGTCTATAAAAATTATTTTGACTGATATTTTTTTATGCAACATTGCCTCCAAAACAAAAAGGCATGCCAGCAAACAAAAAAATGTACAAGTTATTCGCAGCTAACGACAACCGGCATCTAAAGATAATATTTGACATAAATACTCACATGTCGATTAGGGAAGTATATTGATGTTTCATTCTAGAGGTTGGGAGCTATATGTGGTGCAACATCGGTTTCAATAAGGACACATGGACTGATGTTTCTAAAGCCGAGTTGGCATGTTTGAGTATCTTCGATAAATTATTTATGAAGTTATATATTTAATATGTTTACTTTTGATTTATTTTTAATTTCTCTGTTTTTTTGTAGACATAGTTTGATTTTGGAGCGATTACAAATGATCCTGTGGCTCCAGTTGGACGTCATTGAACAATCGGATATGTACGCGGTATAAAGGCCACTAAAATATTGCAACAACTCGTTTGATTGGTTTTGAAGGGGATGTGTAGGCAGCAAGGGCTCAAGCCCTTACGAGTATGGATTTGTAGCGTTTGAATGCTGCTATTGACCACTTCTTAACAGAAAAGCATAAAAAACGATCTGTTGGAAACAAAGAATGCGGGAAGAAGCAAGTAGTTAAGAATCGTGGAGGGACGTGCATCTACGGTGGTGTTTGTTTTAAGAACGTAAGTTACAATAATGCTTATTTAGGTATAACATATTTTTTAATGTTTATTCAAGTATAACATATTTTGTAATGTTAAATAGAATTTGAATAGACTTGAAGCATTTCATCGTGGGCATGTGAATAAAAAAGAGAAATTTATCGATCTTTTAGTTGAAGACCAATATGTAAGTTATTTTACTTAAAAATGAAGTAGATTGTTGTTTTTTTTTTGTTAGTTTTAACGCATATTGACAATTTTTGTGAAATACAGAATGCCTTAGTTGCCAAGGTTGCTCTACAGACTCATCACATAGCCGACTCTGGTGGTGATCCAGACACCATTGATTGGATCACAATATTTGAGAATGTGTTGGGTGCTCAAAGGGGGCATGTGAGAGGCATTGGGTCTAAACTTTCTTCAGCAGCGGGTACAAGTGATCAATCTCAATAATAGAGACAGTCACAAGCACCGCAACCAACACAGGTACTTGTTAAATTCTTAAAGAATTTGGCAGCTTTGCTATATTGTTAAGAACTTGATGCATTTATAGTAATTTTTGCTAGTTTGGTTGTTTGTTAAATTATTAAAGACTTAAATGATTGAGTAGTTTAATAGTTTGTTAAATTGTTATCGAATTAATTCATTTGGTGGTATGATGGTATGATGGTTTGTTAAATTGTTAATGACTTAATGTGCTTGTGACTTAATTGTAGGATGTTGATGTGAATGCTTTTCTTCAAAACCCGAAGTTTATGATGGCCATTGGAAACAATAGCCGCCCGTTTAAAAACCAAGTCAACAAAGATGGGGAAGACGAAGACACATAGTATTTCTTGTTTTATGTTATGAATGATGTTATTTTGGATTTATCACATAATTTATGGATGATATATTAGATGTTTATTTGTGAATTATAAGATAGTTTATGTAATGTGGTACATTTGATATTTTATGTAAGGGATAATGTCATAAAAACCCTTAAGTTTTTCAAGAATTTGCGGTTTTACCCTTTGACAGAAATTTTGTTCATTTATACCGCAAATTTGTAAAAAAAAAATCATTTTTGCCCTTTTTACAGGTTAAGCCGGTAACCTGTGTAGCTGGCAAGCCAGCTGGACGATTAGTTGGAAGGACTAGCTCCAACTCATAAAGCAAGGAACATACCACTAAACTACATAGCTTTTTTTGTTTTATATCTAAAAAATATAGTATATATCGTATACTACTGAAACAATTTAAAATTCAATAATAATAATAATAGTAATTATTGTTATTATTATTATTTTATTTTTTATAAGCGTATGTATACATTTTAAATTACGTTTTTAAAGGTATAAATATTTTTATAAATAAAAAAATATGTTTTTAAAGGTTAAAATACATTTTTAAAGGTATTTATACACTTAAAAACGTATGTACGTCTATAAAAACGTAGTTTTATGATGAAGTATGTATTTGTAGACTTAGAACATATTTTTTTAATATACAAATACCTTTCAAATTGTATTTCTTCTTTAAAATTACAAAAAATACATATTTGTATTAATAATACAAAAAAAAAAAACCATATTTATATTGAAAACACAAGAAAAAAATCCATATTATTACCGAATATGTAATTTTATGTTTTTGGAAGTTTAAAAGATATGTACCTATATACTATATACTTTCAAAATCGTAAAACGTATATTTATATATATTTAAAAATATGTTTTTAGCGTGAGAATAAACGAACTACGCTTTAAAAAAATGTACGTTTTTAAGTCTATAAATACGATTTCGATGTATTTGTATTAATAATACAAAAAACCATATTTATATTGAAAACAGAAAAAAAAAATCCATATTATTACCGAATATGTTATTTTATGTTTTTGAACTTTAAAAGATCATAGGTACCTATATAGTATATACTTTCAAAATCAGAAAACGTATATTTATATATTTAAAAATATGTTTCTAAGCATTAAAATAATTGAATACGCTTTAAAAAAAATGTACGTTTTTAAGTTTATAAATACGATTTCAATGTAAAAATATATAGACTTAAAAACTTATATTTTTTAAAGCGAACGCTAAAAACATATTTTTAAATATATAAATATAATTAAAATTATATGTACACTTGTAAAAAAATAAAATAATAATTATTATTCTTGTATATAAATTTTTTCGTTAATATACATTATATATAATGTTTTAAGGTTTAAATACCAAAATAGCTCCTAAGCTTAGTGGTATGCCTGTTTGTCTTTGTGTAGGTAGGAGGTGGTGGGTTCGAATTGCTTCCACCTAAAAGCTTCAAATTTTTGCTTTAATTGAATAAAACACAGTCAGTGCATATGTGGCTGACACATCAGTGAGATCAGCCCATTCAGCGCACACGTGGCTCGCCACCCATGTAAGTAACCGGCTGAACCTGTTAAAAGGGTAAAACCGAAAAAAAATTGCAAGTTTGCGGTATAAATGAACCAAAATGCTGTCAAAGGGTAATACCGCAAATTTCTGAAAAACAAAAAAAATTGCAAGTTTACGGTATAAATGAACCAAAATGCTGTCAAAGGGTAATACCGCAAATTTCTAAAAAACTTAAGGGTTTTTATGATATTATCCCTTTATGTAATGTGGTATGTATCTATTTATGTATTTTTATCAAATCTACATTTTATAATATATACAAATTAATATCATAAATAATATGTTTTTTCAAAAAAAAAAAACCATTAGCAGCGACACTTTTAGGGACGACATTGACCAATTGCGACGACAACTAATTTCGGGAAGAGTAGCCGGAAAAACTCCGACGGGTGGTCGGAATATCAATAAAGACGACAGAGACATTTAGCGACGACGAGTATTAGAGACGATGCTATTTGCTACGACAAATGAGTATTAGTTACGAGGTAATAGCGATGACATGTTTTCACTAAAGGTATTAACGACGACAAGGGGCATCAATTGCGATGTTTTTTTGTCGTCGCTAAAGGTTACATATTTTATTGTGATTGATTAGAAGTCGGTAATTGATGAATTTAAAGGTCTTAAAGGTCGTTCGCTTGAGTTGTAATTCTTTTTCTAATTATTTTTTGTGTTTACGTGCAATTTTTTTTTTTTTTGTATAAGAACATTTATTTTAATTTATAATACTTTCGATCATCCAAATTAATTGTTCAAACTCCACCCATGACATCTAATAAACTTCTTTCTCTCTCTATCTTTGTCTAACTCTCTCTACAATAAAAAAAATGTATATATTTTATTTAAAAATAAAAAATAAAAGGAATATAGAGATGAGTATATCATTATTTGAGTGTTTGTGTAATGATAAGACCATTATAATTATTAGTAATGGGTATAATAGATGTCTAATAGTTTCAATATTATATGCTTAATTGATAAAAAATTATTTAATGTCAGTTTTACCTTTAGTTTTCAATATGCATTTACTTGTGTTTTTTTATTTAAAAAAACATAAAAATACGAAAATTATTTTTATCACTTAGGAAATCAAAGCTTTTAAAATTAAATTAATATATTTTTCTCTCTCACTTTTTTTTTAAATCAATCATTTTTTACTTGCTATACCGATTATACATATAAGTTGAAAAAAGAAACTTTTAAAAAAAAAAAAAAACGGTTACGCACCATATATGAATCCACCCGCCTAAACCCTGTCTTCCTCCATCCGTACCAACCCTTTTTCTCTCCATCCGATACAAACCCTTTTTTCTCTTCTCTTTTTCTTCTTCTTCTTCGACGCATTTTTTGTTTGGATTCCGATGGAAAAGTAAACTGAGAAGTGAGAACATATACTGACCAAGGCGCGATCATCTCTGCAGTGTGTTGAACAGGTATGAAATTGTGACGTTGCAGCGTTTTTGTTATATCAGCGATGTGAAATGGCAAATATGATTTGGTTATTAGTCTGTGAATGATGTTCTCAACAATGAGTTGACTTTTAGGCTTACAAGTTTTGTTTGTTGAAGATCCATTTCATTTTCCTTCATTCTGTTGGCTGCTATAGAGTGTAAGTTTAGGGTTTAGAGTACAGAGATCATTTTTTACTTGTTCTGTTCATTAAAATTCATTAGAATTCGTAGGCCAATGTCTATGTATGTGTTTAGGGTTTAGTGTACATAACTATATATTACATTTAGAGTTTCACTACAGATATTGTAACATCTGCACTGATCTGGAACAAGTGTTTTGATACAAATCAAATTTATTCTCACTCATAGGTTAGATATCTGATATCTCATCATTAGTTGTTAATTTCTTGAAATCAATTCTCATTTCCTGTGCTAATATAAATTTGTGGTTGTGTTTATAAAAGAATTTAGAAAGAACATATTTTAGATTTAATTTTAAACTTTCATCACTTTCTTTCAGACATTTTGTGTTGAGAGGATGGTTTGGCTTAGCTATAAGCCTTATGACCATTTGTATACCTACAGAATACCTGGAAGCTGCAGGATCATCAGCAAAACATCCTTACAGATCCCTTCTCATGTGTTACCCAAACGGAATCTTTCAATCTGTTATGTAGCAGCAGATGATGATGACAACACCACGGACTTTCAGAAAACTTCCAATCCTATGACTGAAATACTAGAAAACGCATCTATGGAGACCACTGAAGCCAAAGATCCATTGACGTCAGGGGTTGGGATTGGCTTTGTGCTTTTGTTATGTACCGGAAACATGCAGGCAGTGATCGATCTTCTTAAGAACGCAGAAGGTAAAATCTTGATCTCATATTCTTAAAAAAGTTGAGAGTTAGAGGCATCAAGTGATTTTTTATTTTATTTTGCTAGGCATTATTCCGGGATTTTTTAAGATGATTATCGATCACATCAAAAGCGTGATGCTAAGAGAAAATTTCCCAATAGGCCATATCATCAAGGTATGCTATTTTCTACAATTTTCACTAGTAAAATGTTTCTTAGTTTTCTATATTAAAGGTTTAATTGTGTCTTTGTGTGTTGCAGATCGATGATAAAGATGAACTAGTTGGTCAGATTGTTGAACACGACTCTTTTATATGGGAAACAACAAGACTTTTATTAAGACACTTAAGGAGAACTTACACTTTGTGAGACTACTACACACTTTGCTTTCTTTGAGGCTTTCTTGGATGGTTTGGAGCAAATGAGCTCCATACCTATTTATAGGCCTCTTAGGAAGGTTCTAGATACTAGCATACACTTACTACATACTAGATAAATCTAGAACTATCTAACATACTCTACATGCTTCTATATGTTTCTAGAACGTTCTACCATGTTCTGGAGAGGTCTAGGTTGCTCCAGTGTCTTCTAGAATGATCCATATCCTTCCAGGGTCTTCCATGTCGCTCTAGAGTATTCTAGACTCTTCCGGTATATTCCAGAGTCTTTCATAGTCTTCCATAATGTTCTAGAATCTTCTAGAGCATTCTAGAACAAGCTAAAGTCTTCTAAATAATATTTGTTTTATTGGGCTAGTGATGATCTTTAACACTCCCCCTCAACACTAGCCCTCATTCTTCGTACCATGTTAAGCTGACAGCGAAAACCTTCACATTTTCCAGTACTCAGCCATTTGGTGAACAAGTCTGCTATTTGGTCATCGGTCTTGATCTGCCGCATCTCAATTTCTTCCATCAAGACTTTTTCTCTGATAAAGTGGTAATGCACTTCCACATGCTTTGTTCTATCATGAAATACTGGATTTTCTGCCAGCCAAATTGCAGATTGGTTGTCACAGTGAAGTGGTACTGCATAGTCAACTTTTTGATGTAAGTCCTCCATTAGGAGTACCAACCATGTACTTTCTTGAGCTGCTACAGCCGCTGCTTTGTACTCCGCTTCCGTGGTTGACAATGATACCGTGGGTTGTCTTTTACTACACCATTATATTGGTCCCGACCCAAGCTTGAAAACATACCCAGTGATCTTCAGGTATCATGGTCTCCTGCATAGTCAGCATCACAATATCCAACCAACTTGCAGTCTTCACCTCTTTTATACAAGAGACCATAGTCAATTGTACTTTTGACATATCTCAAGATCCGTCGGGCAGCATCCAAATGAGGTTTCTTCGGACTTTGCATGTATCGACTCATAACTCCAACTGCATAAGCAATGTCAGGCCGAGATAAAGTTAGGTAGATAAGACTACCTACTAGTTGTCGATACATCGTTCCATCGTCCAACTCTTTTCCTTCATACAAAAAACTTATAACAATAATAGCTAAAAGTAAAAATATATAAAAGATTATATTGTTAAATTTAAAAACAAAATAAGTTTTTATGTTTTAAATAATTATAATAATAGACGATTGAGATTATATATGTATATATAGGGCTAGGTTATAATCTGGATTGTAACTATTGTGTGGATGTAAGGATCCGTTGTGGTCCAATCATTTTTGGAAATTTAAAAAGTGATTATCCTATGTAATTAATAGGCTTAAAACGACTTTAAGGGTAATTATGTCAATTTGGTTAAGAATCAAATAAGGCATGTGAGATATTCTTGCTACTAACCAAAAAATCACATCCAATTTCAATAAATTTGGGATTTGAATTTGATTCTCCAGATTATCGAGTTAAAAGCTGATAAAGAACTATACAAAACTTTCTGATTATGCATTCTTACAAGAATAGACTTACCAAACTTAAAGAATAAACATACAATAAGAAACCATAGTCTAACAGAATACATATACAACAACCTGGATTTACTCGTGAATATGTAGACATAACTTTTTCCGATTATACATTCTTACAAGAATGAACATACATAGAATAACTATTCTTAGAGAATAACTATTCTAACAGAATTCAATATGCATATTCTAATAGAATACAATGGCAATAAAGGAAAAAATATCATTCTTCTAAGAATAATCATGAATTCATGTAAAAAGTATTACATAAAAAAGAAAATCTTAAAAACATTCTTCAGTGATTCTTTAAGAATGAATTAGAATACATTTTGTGAGAATGACATTATGTGAGAATGTCTTTCAGAAAATCAAATTCTAACTTTTTTCTTTTGGATCCATGAAGCTGCAAGTGGGGGTAACACCAAAAGCCATAATCTTTTGTTGATTATCTTCTTTATTCATCAAGAGTATCAAAATATCCTTCTTCTTTATCTTCTTTGTCTTTTGTTTATTATCTTCTTTATTCATCAAGAGTACCCATTTCATTCTGAGTATGTATATACGCTTCAGTTGAAACACAAAATAAAAATGAAACAAAAAACAAAAAATAAATAAAGTACAACAATTATGAACATAATTTAATCAAATGGAATATGACTAACCTGAATCGATTGACTGGTCCAGACACCGTTCAAATGGTTCAGACACCGTTTCATTTAAATCTATCACACGTAGTTCTACCACTTCAATTATAAAATTTTCTTGCACAAACATATATGTTTAAAAGAGTATGTATCTCCAAGATATGTTTGAATCATGAATTCCATGTGTAAGTTATTGCATTCTCAATCTGTTCATGTGCATCTTCCAAGTTCTTCACCACTGCATGTTCCATTCATCACGTTAATATCATAAATCAATATTCACAAATCGCTATATAAACCATGTAAGCTACAACTTGATCAATTAATCTACTAAAATTGTTAACTAACTAAACACATAACCCACAATAAAACGGATTTAATACCAAAAATCTTAAGTGAACAACTGAACAATGGATAAAAACAAAAATTTTGAAAATAAATTCATGCACCTGAGCATAAGTGACAGTTGAAAAACACTACAATTTATGTGTAAATGTAACAGGACGGATTCCCAGGTATTAATTAATTATGTTCTTTTGGTATTTTGTGAGGAGACTCGGCGAGTTGGAGCCCAAACTCGCCGAGTATGATCGCGGATATGGATGCGGGTTCGCGTCCGGACTCGGCGAGTCCACGCTGTTTAATGAAACCCTAATTTCTAGGGTTTGAGACCTATTTAAAGGGGTTTATGGCCGTCATTTGCGGCCACCAACCCCTAGAGAGAGACCCTAAAGAGATTTGAGCGTTTGGGAGAGATAAGAGGCCATTGTTGACATTTGAAGCTTGGTTTGGCAAGGCTAAGGAGTTTCCAGCTAAGAGGAGGCAAGTGAAGTGGACATCCTTCGATTTTGGAGCTCAGAGCATCACCTTGGAGGTATATCTTGGCTTCCTTCTCTGTTATTATGATGAACATGGGGGTTTAGGGTTTCTTGACCCCTTTGTTGGTTAGATTTGATGTCCATTTCGTCCCTAATTGTGATGAGGCTTGAGATGAGATCCATAGAGGTCCAGAAGAGCTGTATTCCTTAAGCTTTATGAGGGTTCATGAGAGTATTGGCCTAGATTTATGAGATATGGGGCTAAAACATCATTTATGAGCAAATAGTTGTTGTTTGAGCCCCAAGGTTTGAACTTTACGTGATTATCATGCTTGGGGAGGCCAGATCTATGATTGTATGGAACAGATCTGACCTCAGAAGTGAGTTTGAGTTGATGCATGGCATGGATTCGCCGAGTCTGAAGAACAGACTCAGCGAGTAGCATGAAGATTGCCCAGAACCACTCAGCGAGTGGTCTTGCCGAGTTAAGGGATTGACTCAGTGAGTCAGGGAGAGTCAGAGTGGGTTAACAGGTAGACTAAGTCAAGCTGGAACTCGCCGAGTTGTTCTTGAGACTCGGCGAGTTGAGTCGTGGTGGCCCCGCAACTCATGCCAGGTGGAACTCGTTGAGTTAGGAAAATACTCGACGTGTCGAGTGAGGATCCCAGGGAATCAGTGGATGCGTGTAGACTCGCCGAGTCGCTATAGTGCACTCGCCGAGTCCGGTCAAAGTTGACCGTTGACCATTGAACAGTGTTGTCCTGTGTTGACTTGATAAGAGTTTGTCAACCTTAGTTGTGAAGTGTTATTTAGAGATTTATTGTGTTATAGGAGGAATATAGATCGAGGGATCGAGCACGAGTGATTTCAGGGATTTGCGAGTTACCGAGATACGCGAGGTGAGTCTTCTCGCTATACTTTACCCTGAGTAGGTAACCAGAGTTATGTGATAGAGTATTTGTATACTATGTATGTTATGTGTTGCATTGCATTATTTCTATGTGATTTATGCCATGCATGTTGTCAGAGTAGAACCTGAGGGTTCGCAGAGTTTGGGTGCACGGACCTACACAGTTATAGCCTCGAGTGGCTAATATGTGTTATGTATGGTATTTTGGGAAACTCACTAAGCTTTGTGCTTACAGTGTTTGGTGTTATTTGTTTCAGGTACTAGTGATGACCGTGGGAAGGCGCCGACTTGATTAGTACACAAAAGAGATTTTCATGTTATATGATCTTGGGATTATTTATATGTCATGGATTGGTGTTTGAAACATTGATGTTTTATGAAAATTAAATGAATATGTTTTTATATTATGCGAAAAATTATTTTGAAATTCACGGTGTTACCGTAAAATTCTGATAACCTATGATGATGAAGAATGTGATTTGTCTTTCAATCATTCAAATACCTTGAGTAGGTAACCAAAGTTATGTGATAGAGTATTTGTATACTATGTATGTTATGTGTTGCACTGCATTATTTCTATGTGATTTATGCCATGTACGTTGTCAGAGTAGAACCTGAGGGTTCGCGGAGTTTGGGTGCACGGACCCATAGAGTTATAGCCTCGAGTGGCTAATATGTGTTATGTATGGTATTTTGGGAAACTCACTAAGCTTTGTGCTTACAGTGTTTGGTGTTATTTGTTTCAGGTACTAGTGATGACCGTGGGAAGGCGCCGACTTGATTAGTACACAAAAGAGATTTTCATGTTATATGATCTTGGGATTATTTATATGTCATGGATTGGTGTTTCAAACATTGATCTTTTATGAAAATTAAATGAATATGTTTTTATATTATGCGAAAAATTATTTTGAAATTCACGGTGTTACAGTAAAATTCTGACAACCTAATCTGATGATGAAGAATGTGATTTGTCTTTCAATCATTCAAATTCCAAGAAGAACATTTGAAGCAAGGGATGCCCAATCATTTTGAACCTAAAAGATCCAGTAACAAAATCATACGCAATAATATAACTAGGGGTGAGCAAACCCAAACCAAGAAACCAACTAAAACCGACGAAACCGAAACCGAAAAAACCGAAACCGAAGCAAAACCGACGATTAGGGTTTGGATTTTTTAAAAACCGAAAAATCGGGTTTGGTTTCGGTTTTTACTCAGAAACCGACCCATCCAACCCGAGAAACCGACCCATACTTAAAACCGACAAACCGCCCCAAGAAACCGACCCATCCAACCCTTGAAACCGACCCATACTTGATTGTTTTTCGGTTGTAATAGACTATTTCGGGCTTTGGTTGTAATTTGTAATAGACTATTTGTTGTAAGACTCATGTTTTTTGAAGTATTTAACTTAAATTTTTTTTTTTTGAAGTATCTAACTTGTTGCTTCATTTATGGAAAACAGGTTGAAACCCAAAACCCATGGGTTTAAACCCATAACCCGTGAATGTATGGGTTGAACCCAAGAAACGGAAAAACCTCCCAAATCGACCTGAGAACCCGAGAAACTGAACCGACCAGAAACCGATCCTATTGGGTTCTGAAAACCAGAAACCGACCACTTATGGGTTGGGTTGGGTTTGGGTCCAAAACCGACCCAAACCGACCCATGCACAACCCTAAATATATCCATTAGATATAATTTATGAGACCCACGAATGATAAGTATGTAATGAACAAGAATAAAAGCGTAACATGATAAACAACAAGAAAAGAGGAAATCCAACACAAAATTGATTTGGTAAATAACAAGAATCGAACTTAAATGAATAACAAGAATCAATTATATACCTTAATTTGGAAGTTCTGTGAGTCGATTCGTCACCGTTGAATTCCACTGTAGTTCACACATAAGGGAGGGGGAGGGATCTGATTAGCCTAGATGAAAACGACGGGAATGATGGCTCACATTAGTTTCAGAGACAAATCCAGATAGATCTTCCAGCAGTGGACGACATGGTTTCTAGAAGTGATGAAACATGATTTCTGATGATGGTGGTGGTGATGAAACAAATATTTGAACAACGAGGGCTCTGATTCATGGAATTTCAAACATGATGGCTTCAAGATGGTTTGATGTACTGTCGGTTTCAGTGTTGTGTTTATGTTTCACTGGAAGGGGATCGTCGATGGTGATACTCCCTTGTGAAATGACGAAGATAAGAAGTGGAGAAGAAAAATAAAGCGGGAAGGCATTCCTATGTTAACGTAGGGTTGAAAAAGATATTAACATAAATATAATATCAATCTAAAATGCAGTTACCAAGATTATAGGCTTCAATTTTAAATTTAATTGATTGATTTATAAGTCATTTACCAAAATACCCTTATTTGATTAATTAATGTTTTATTTTTTTTCTAAATAATACTTGACACATATTAATCCTTACATCCACACAATATTTTTTCATCCATATTTTAACCTACTTTTATATAATTCAAAATAATCAATATTTTATTCTAAATTATTACAAGAATAAAACTTCAAAACACCATTTTTATAAATAACTTAACATATATCTAAAAATTTATAGTTGTTTTCTATGCAACCTTCGAATACTGACCTAATTATAGATAAATTTAAATTACTTATCCATCAAATATAATAAAACCATTAACTTATTGGATTCAAAGTTTAAATAAATGATATAAACAAAAGTTTGACCAATATACCCCTCCACCTAATAAAAAGGTTTGGTTGATATATTGCGACACAGACCAAAAGAAACACACAGCACGCCTCCATTCTTCTATAGTCCGCTCCTCAAGCGATTCCCGATTGCTTGCCGCCGTATTACTACGATTTCCATCGGCGTCGCACTCACAGATTCGCTTCAGGTTCGATATTCTTCAATCTTTTCCTGCTTTCGTTCAATTGCATTTGCATTTTGGCTGCTCTAGGTTTTACTTTTTCCCCTGATTTCAGTTGAAAAGGAAATCATATTAGTTGTTGTAATCGAAATCTGTGTGCTTTTCTTCAATCCTTTCCTTCTTTCGGTTTTCTTCAATCCTGTAGATGTATATGTGAAACTGCAATAGGTTATGTGTATATGTGAAACTGCAATTGCTACTGTTAACAGGGACATACAGATTGTGTTCATAACCGGAACGTAGACATTGTTTTGAATGATGATCTTAAGATGCTTATGTGATACACCAACCATGATAATCTTGTTGATGGTGGTATATCGAAAAAGAAGCTTAAGCCTAAACAATTGTTATTAGTTTAAAAAAAAATGTTAGTTATAATAAGAAAAATAAGTCATAATATAAAAGGAAGCCCTTTTTGGTAAATTTACACATATAAGCAGTTTTTTTTGCGGAACACTAAAAATGGCTTATCAGCTGATAGCGTTTTGACACGGTATAAGCTTAGCCAAACACATTTTTAAAAAAACTCTGTTTTAAATATATATATATATATATATATATATATATATATATATATATATATATATATATATATATATATATATATATATATATATATAAGTTAAAAAGTTAAAATCACTTTTAATAAGCTTAGCCAAAAACCCTGTAAATTCATATAACCGAAATGTATCTTTTCTGGTGAAGGAACAAAATGTAATTGTAAATATTTTAATGTTTCTGTGGTTTGATTTAAATCTGCATAGGGTAGGTAGGTAGGTATATGTCATGATGCATACTAACATTTTATTTGGCTATTTATGTTATTTTAATCAAGTTTAACGTTTCAAATACCTGGGTATTTAGTTATTAGCTTGTTTGTTGTTGGTATATAGCTGTTTGAAAGCAGAATGCTAGAGTTTTGATTTCTGTTACAATTGAATTATTTATTGTGTTAATGATTGCAATTTGCAATGCATAGCATATTATAGATTGAGAATTTAAGTAATCTTGTATTAGTTTGACAGACTTGAAGAATGTAGTTAGTTTATATGAATGTTGTTATTAATATGTTTTATAATGGTTTTTGTTGATGTTATTGATTGATATAGATATAGGTAGAAGATTGAATAATGAGTGGAATAAGCTTGGTGATATCAAAACCTTGGTGTAGGGTGTATAATCCTTGTACAGGTGAAAATAATAAGATCCATTTTGGTACAAAACCAAACAATAAGATGGACTTAATCCCATGTCATTTATCAAATTCAAACTTAAGAATTTCTTCTCCTGTTGCAACCAATCACATGTTGAAACATCGTGTGTATTCATCATCATCATCATCATCATCATCATCATCATCATCATCATATGCACGTAAAGATGTAACCGATTCAACATCTCAACCACCTTATGGCTTGTATGGCCTTGTTGCTATTATTGGTTTCGCTTTGCCTAAAGCCTGGGAGGCCGCTATGCATTTTATTTCTGCTACACAAGGTACGTAACTTTATCTGCCTTGCATAATATATATATATATATATATATATATATATATATATATATATATATATATATATATATATATTGTTATAATAAAGTGTTTTTTATAGGTTATTATGAACGAATCACGGCAAAGCACAATAGTTCCATATTCCATGCTTTGTGGTGAGGTGAGCATCGAGTCTTTTCATGAGTACCCGTGAAAGTTTTTATGTAATGAGAAAAGTAATTTTAAATTTTATAGGTATTTGTGCACAAACCCATGCCTCCATGGCATGCGATGGTTTCAAAGATTTATGTGGAAAAGGATGAGTTGGAGAAGGTGCACAAGATAACGGATGAAATACCGAACATGATGAGATCTAATCCAAATGTTTACTTGGAGGAACAGCAGCCGTATTGTGAAGTTTCATTGGGAAATTATTTTGAGCTTACTATTGGATGTTATCTAAAACAGGCGGTATGTATATATGTTTACTACTTCCTCAAACATTTCAAACCATTAACTTGCCTCACCAAATAATAGTATGTGCACATTTTATGAATAGTTAAATGAAAGAAATAACAATCAACTTTCATATAATTGTGTTTCATCTCGCAAATGTATTTTTATTGAAATTGGATGGTATAGCATTTACTTTCATTGTTTTTATTATGGCATTGTACTTTGAAAGGAGAATGTTATAAGATGGTAGAATTTCTAAAGTACACAATATCTTAATAAGAAAATCGAAGATGTAAGCAGAAGTAGGATGCTAGATGTTAAGCTTTTTGGAATTTAGCTAAAATGTTTTTTCCTTTTTGGAGCTAACACATGTTTGATTGTGCAGAGTGAAGAGGAATTATATTTAGCAAAGCAGGATATTCTTTTGCAGTTGGCTCAGCTAATCAAGAAGCACGGGTGCAAAGTAGGTGGGCACAGGGGGGAAGTAAAGTGTTTGTAAACTTAGATGTCAAAGACTTAATAGTAAATACCATCTGAATGGGTTTTTTTTTAAATATAGCTTCAAATTGCCTACTATGTACAGCGTTATCCATGTCAGCAAAATAGTAAGATGTGGCTCATATTTACTCAACTTTAAATTTAAATATCATATTTATCATTTTTAACTTTCAAATTTGCTCAATTCTTTTTTGTAAACATTTCTTAAAAATTTGTAATCAATTCTATTATTTAAAAATCATTATAATCTAAAAAAATTATATATTGACCATATTGCATCAAATTCTTCTATGGTTGCGATTATGGATGAATTAACATGATGATTATTTGTTTGAAGTGTATGTTTTGCAGATTTTAATTTTGTTTGATACTTCTGTAATGTTACGTTTATTTGATTCAAGTTTGGTGCTCAATTGATTTGGTTTTAAATACAATAAACTCCAACACCAAAACAGAAATAGCAATATTTTTTTTATTAGGTACCATAGTAGAAATGTACGTTCATTAGAATTAGAAAAGAGTAATAATCACAACTATTGATGCCTAGTCTTCAAATCACTTTTTACAAGTTTTTTTTTTTTTTTTTTTACTAAAATGCCCTTATGTCCTCTCTAAACGAATCCATCAATCTAAACTTCCAGTTCGTTTTCAACAAATGATGCCCTTTAAGAAGTGGTATGTTGCTTTATTGTTTGTCCCCAACGTCCGTTCCAACTCCTATAGTACTCAAAAAGTTGCGTGATTTCCGTTTATGTATGTCCTTTCCGTATTCAACACTTTCCTCACTTTCGGTTGCTGCAACCCAATTGGTTTAAACACATGAGTACCAGATTGGATCAAATGCAAGAAATAACAATGTATTTCTATTGATTTGTTCATTATAGCGTCTTACTTTCATACTACAATATTATTTGAAAATTCTATTAGATAATAGATGCCATTCTTCCATGCAAAGCATTTTTTTGTGGTGTACTTGGTAGAATTTTCAAATTATAATGTACTAATAAGAGGAAATTGAGATTACAATAACTGGTCAAAAATTTCAAAGACGATGCTATCCCTCGAAAGTAAAATGTCATAATAAAAGGTATTAAGATACAACCACACTATCAAACACAAAATCATCACCAAGAATAAAAGAAAAAAAAATCAATATTATAAAATCCGTTATGGAATTCTTAAATTCTTTAAACTAACTATTTATGGATAATCTATTAACCCATATTCAAATCCTGACACTATTTAACCCATGTGGTCATGGAAGTTCGTCTACAGTGACTCTAGGGCATGAGACATAGCTGCATGTATACAATAGATGATTAGTCTGTGCGCGAAAGCTTGTCTGGAACCCTTGTTAAGGAAATTTCTTTTCCGATTTCTTTCCCTTTAAGCTACATGTTTTCAGATGATTAATTCTAAAGAAATCTATAGAAAAGTCTCTTAGGCATATTTACGATCTAGTCATAAATTAAAAAGATAAAAAACTATTGTCATCTAGGTTGCATGCCAATTGGCGTGCTTGGCTGACATGGCAGCTAATTTCTTTTTCAATTTTCTTTTATTTTTTAAAAAATTTTAAATTAAAATAATAAAAATAAAATAAAAAATATCTCCCCCTTTTCTTTCCTTTCCCATGTTTACTTTTCTTCTTCGTTGAATCTACAAATTTAATGATGTTGTCGGAGAGAAACAAATCCGGTGAAGCATCCGTTCAGTTGGTTTGTTCATTCAGACATTCACAATCATCGTTTTCCTCTGCTTTTACTTTTTCCATGTCTGGTTTCTTGTCTTCCACCAGATCCACGTCACCATCGAGAATCAACGTTCATTCCGATTACAGTCGTCATCTCCTTTGGTTCGGTTTTCGATTGGTAATCTCTCTCTCTCTCTCTCTCTCTCTCTCTCTCTCTTGTATCTTATTTCTAAAGTCCGACACCTCCCCCTGTCACCCCAACAACTCCTGCAACCACCCCGGTCATCATTCAAACCTTAAAAGTTGAACCTTAAACCTGCAAATAAAACATAACTTAACCCTAAACCTGTAAATCAAAGAAGAGGGATATGCAAATCGAAGAAGTAGGTTCAGATCCCCAAATCGTCTTTGTCGACGGTCATCCTCTGTAATGTGATTCAAAGAACGGTGACATCAAGAACGCCCCATGTGACAAATCCAAAGAACGAGGAAGCTTTTTTATGATGACGGAGACAAAGAGGGGATTGCCCGAGATTTAAATGGTTTCTTTAAGGTTAGTGGAGATCGGTGGTAGTTGTCCAGAAGTGGTGAAGTGATGGATCTTCGAGAGTTAAGAGAATAGGGAGGAAGAGAATAGGTTTAGGAGTTTGGTTTTGAAGGCTCACCGGTTCGAATCAACATGCCTCCTTTTTATTTAATTTGACTTCAAAACCATGCTTCTTTTTTAGTTAATTTGAGGGTGTTGAGTTTGCTTTTAAAATGATTTTTTATCTTTTTTTTTTTTTTTTTTTAAGTCAAAAAATTTAATAAGACGTTTGAAACTCTCTTTTAGAATAATTTTTGGGTAAGAAGAAAATATCCCTTTTAAAGTCACAAAATGTTATCTTTACTTACTTTTGGGGTTTTTTTTTGGGTTTTAAAAGGTAAAAAGCTAAAAACTATTACAAACATATTTTTAAAACTTCTTTTGGCAAAAATAATAAGTCAATAAGGACTTTTGAAGTAAAAAAGGTAACCCAAACACCCACTTTGACTTCATCATTTATTACATTAAATATAAATATAATGGAGTATACATAGGGATAATGATTTAGAAGAGTAACCAACTATTGATTTTGTTCACATTTGGTCATTTTTTTTATAACCAATATACCATCGAACTTATTACTTATGTTCACCATAACCCTTTTGATCGACTATCACTTGTGATAGTCGGTCATAAGGGTTATGGTGAACACAAACAACAAGTTCGATGATATATTGAGTACAAAAAAAGGAAAGAGACCAAATATGAACAAACTTAATAATTGGTTACCCTCTAAGTCATTTTCCCAAAAAAGTTAAATGAACTTAAAGCTATAAAAGTGTGACAACCCTATTTTTCCCAAAAGCATTGTAAACACTCGAAAGCTAAAAACAACGAAATTAACCTCGAAAATAAAGTGTTCAGGTATCTAAGTTGGGATGCATCGAATATTAGATATCATGCCCAGGTTTCCAAAAACATAAAAAAACGCTCAAAACCGAGTTATATTGAAGAAATTATAACCACTCGTATAATTACGACACGACGTTAAAACATTATTTGACGTAAAAAGTGGAATCTCAATAAAATACATTTTAGCCTTAAAGTATCTAAACAAAAGTCGTAGATCTCGTTGAAAGATGAGCGTGCATAAAAAGATCGCCCAAATTGGACCTCGTATGAAGAAGTTACGAATTTTCAAAGTTTCGTAACAGTAGTAGAGGGCTAAAAACTCGGATTGAAGATCGAGTGTTATTTAGCTATCGCCACCTAAACGGAAGTTGAAGATCTCCTCGGTGGTAATAAAACAATCAAAAGACAAACGAAAACCGACGTCGAATAAAGAACCTATGAAATTTTAACGAACTTTAGGAGGTCCGACCTATTAAAATTATATCATTAAAAATAAAGTCAAAACTAGCCGACGGAGTCTAAATGAAAGTTGTAGAGCATAATCTCACCTACGCGTGGATATAAAGAACGCGAAAAACGGAGCTCGTATGCGAAAGTTACGGAATTTAGAAGTTGGAAGCAGGGATTACACCCCGCGTACTCTGGGAGTACGCCCCGCGTACTAGACCCAGAGTCGAGTCCCATCGGCCCGCCCAAGCTACGCCTAGCTAGCCAGGAGCCGTAAGCCATGACGCATTTTTACGCCCAGCGTAACGACGTACGCGCTGCGTACGTGAGTACGCCCCGCGTACTCCAAAGTTACGCCCCGCGTACGAGGCAATTTCAGCCTATAAATAGAAAGGTTCAGCTGCGAATTTAAGCACACATTCTCAAACCTCCAGATACTCTTACACTCTTCTAAAGCTCCAGAGACCAGTCCATCACCTCGGTTTCCGCACTCGAGCCCCCGACGAAAGATCTACGTTACAGCGATCCCCGAAGAGCCCGACGACGCAAGTATCCGCGATCGAAGTTCTACTTAACTCTAGTCTTCCTCTTCAAACTTAACGAGTGAGTTCATACCCCTACTTTTCAATTCTTTTTTCATGTTTTAGGGGGGAAATACAAGTACATTACACGTTAAAAGTATCGTTTTATAAACATAAATGCAATTTCTAACTTCGAATATCGATACAAACATCTTATGTATACAAGGGCGATTATATCACTAAGTTATTTCTACTAAATGGAACATACTATCTGAAAAACTATAATGGGTATAGTTAGCAAGCCAATCCTACATTTTTATACAATTTGAAAAACGAAACACTTTCAAAAGAAGTAAGGTCATTTCATTGTAAATCTACTTATACTAGGTAATGTGAGATATTTAAACTTCAACGTACATTTTTGTATGCATTTCAAGTCCTGTATTATATACCATAATCTCTTGGAGGGAGAGCGTGATATTTGTGTATAGATCTATACGGGATTGACAATCCCGCACCTAAACTACTAGCTATAGTTAGACCGGCAGGTCTGGGGTGACAAAGTCATAACACTGCAACACTTGAAAAATGTTGTTACAGGCCGTCAGTGTCATTAGTATGGTTATAAAACTCACATAAAAAGTATAAAACAAGATTGATTTACGAGATTCATATGTGCATCGCAGTTTTCCTACATTATATTTTCATACAAAATTATTGTTATCATTTGATTATAAAGGTTACTAACACATTCCAACTTTGGAAACTTTTTCATTTTACAAGAAAATATTGGATTTTCTAAAAACCTCGTTTACCAATTTACTACCAAAAGGGATATACTTTTCAACTCAAAACACTCATGAACTCACCAACTTAATTGTTGACACTTTTCAAAACCACTTGTATTTCTCAGGGAATCAGTGATACAGGTAAACTACCAGCTTTTGGGAGAAGGAACACAAAGGATGTTTTTTATCATTAAACATTTATCAACATATTGTAATATTCTTTTGATAACATGTATAACGCAACAATATACGTTTTCATTTTATATATATGATGGTTGTGTTACTTTCTTTACAATATTCAATTGTTGTGATACTACGTGAAGTCATCCACCCCCGAATGTTTCCGCCATTCTGGTTTGGGGGTGTGACAGATTGGTATCAGAGCATTGTTTATAGTGAACTAAGTATATCAAACCACATAAGATATACAAACTATAAATACAACGGGAACCAAAAACCCTCTGATAAAAACATTTTCATTGAAATATATTTTCTTTTAAATATATACATTTTTACCGCACGTATCAGCCTCGCATCATGACAAGTTTTTCTAAAAAGTAGTATGACAAGTTGCAATACCACGATCGAGCCTTGGGGTATGTAATCAAATCAAGAATAAATATAGACTGATCAACTATATTTATCCTGGATTTGACCAATATACGTCGAGGAATGGTCGTAGTAGTCAACAAGCCAAAAACTTATAAAATCTAAATTCGCTAAATTGAAATACTATAAGTCTATTATTACAAATAATTGAACGATAAAACATTGCGCTCAATAAAGATATAAATAGGCTTAGGAAGTCGTTAATTAGAAATTTCTTTTCTTATAAAAATCTCATACCTCTATCCCAGTACAGACAAATGGCCGGATTTCCTTTACCGGGAGACCCCTACTACCTAAATCAAGGTAATGGCGGCTGGATAGAAGAAGACCCGGAGGAAGACCCAGAGGAAATCGAAGAAGAAGTCGAAGAAGAATTCGAAATCGAAGTCGGAGAAGAATACGAAGTCGACGAGGAGATCGTGGAAATTTCTAGCGGAACAGATTCCGAACCAGAAGTAATCGACCCTCCCATCCCCCATCCTCCAGTGATCAGGCCACATCAACCGGGACCCATTCCCATCTGGGGAAGCCACCTCTACTACTGGAGCCGTCAGCAAGGTGTACGCCCTCCATTCGGCATGTGTCGGGATTTTTACAATGTCAGTGGGGGAGGCTCAGCTGATCGAGCACTTCCCGTTGTCGTGAACGCTATAGCTAACCAGAACTACCAGGCAGACCAACAAGCAACCAGAATTCGAGAGATCAATGCTGCTACCCAAGGTAACGCCTCCGACATCAGCCGTTTGGAAGGACTACATGAGAATATCCAAATCTACACGGGGACACTTCAGAACCAAATGATAACAGCTCTAGATGAAATAAGAGAGATGAGAGAACAACAAGCAGATTTCGAGAGGCGACTGATGGGAGTCAAACGGTCAGATGCCGAATCCAGCTCCAAACGCCACAAGTAGAGTTTGTTCAAGCTCCAACAAATTTTGATATAGACTAGGACATCGGATAAAGTTTTTCTCTTATTTTCTTTTATATCTGTAAACGGAGACCTCTTAGATAGGTCAAATTTTCCTAGAAGCATAATGTAACACACCTTAGGTGTGACATATATATAAATATGCAGTACTTCTTTATATACCTCTCGAAATTAATTAAATTGTTGTATCTAATTTGAAACCAAAAACTAAAGTCAAAACAAATTACAAGATACGACTAACCCTCAACTACACGATTGTCAAAACATTAGAAACTTATAGTATTCATTCTTATTTTCTCTACCAGAACATGCCTCCTCGTAGATCAACACGCAGAAACTCAACTCCAGCACCACCTCCACCACCTCATCCAACTATGGATGCAGCTATGTTCCAAACTGCTGTAACAGCCGCTGTAACCGCGGCGATGGCTCAAATGAGCAACAATGGGTCGGGAGGTGGAATAAATAGCTTTACCAACGGCCCAAGCCAAGGCCGTACTGGAGTCTGCACTTACAAAGACTTCACCAATGGAAAACCTATTCCCTTTTATGGAACTGGAGGAGTATTGGCTCTGTCCCAATGGATAGAGAAAACGGAAGCCGTATTTGAAATTTGCGCATGCCCGGAAGAAAGCAAAGTAAAATTTGCTGCCTGTACATTCTCTGAACGCGCCTTGACATGGTGGAACGGCCACGTCAAGACACTAACCCTGGTGGTGGCGAACTCCATGGGTTGGGAAAATTTGAAGCGAATGCTCCTACGGGAATACTGCCCAAGGGGCGAGATTCAGAAGCTGGAACAAGAATTGTGGAACCTTTCGATGAAAGGATCGGACATCGCAGGCTACACCAATAGGTTCAGCGATTTGATAACACTTTGTCCTGGGATGTTGATTCTAGAAAGCTAAAAAGTGGAGAGGTACATCTGGGGATTATCACCCCAACTGCGAGGAAGTGTGCTAGCTTCCAAGCCCATGACCTTCGAAAGTGCCAAAGAACTGGCACAATCTCTCGTTGATCATGGCGTCTGCCAGGGAGTCACAACTATCATAGCTGAACCAACCAAAGGGAACAACGACAACAATAACAACAGCAAGAAGAAATTCTAGAACAAGAGAAAGGGACTAACCTCGCAAGAACCTTCAAAGAAACAAATGGTGGCGGTTCATGCTGCTACTACTCCCGTCACAACTCCTACAACTTCGACGCCAACAAAACAATATGCAGGGAACTTGCCAAAGTGCAGCAAATGCAACTACCATCACCACGGTAATTGCCGCGAGATGTACTGTAAGAACTACGACAGGAAAGGGCACACAACCCGTTTCTGTAAGGCACCAGCGCGGCCATTCACTCAAGTTCCTGGTACTGGAGTAAGGCAAGCATGTTATGGATGTGGAGAAACCGGGCATTTCAAGAGGGACTGCCCCAAGACAAGGAATGTTGGTGGTATTGGGAGAGTGCTGGCGATAGGTCAAAATGAAGCAATAACTGATCCAACAGTAGTTACGGGTACGTTTCTCCTCGACAACATTTATGCATGCATACTCTTTGATTGCGGTGCGGAGAGAAGTTTTGTGAGCCATAAATTCAAACATCTACTTAACCAGAGACCCCAACCACTTAATAAAATATTCACTGTAGAAATGGCTAATGGAAAAACAGAAAGCACAAGTGATATGTACGTCGGGTGCACATTAAATTTAAACGAACACTTATTTCAAATCGACCTTATGCCCATTTCGATAAGAAGTTTTGATATAATCATCGGTATGGACTGGTTGAGTCTTCACCATGCCGACATTCTTTGCCATGAAAAGGCCATTCGTCTCAATCTTCCCAACGGTGAAAATATCATCATATATGGAGACAAACCTAGTACAAAATTACAAATCATCTCCTGTGTTAAAGCACGAAAATATCTTCGCAAGGAATACCATGCCTTTCTAGCCCAAGTAGTAGACCAGAAGAAAGAACCAAAGAATATTAAGGATATTCCAGAAGTCTGCAACTTCCCAGACATTTTCCCAGAAGATCTCCCAGGAATCCCACCGGAACGTCAAGTCGAATTCAGAATCGACTTAATTCCCGGAGCCACCCCAGTAGCAAAGTCACCTTACCGTTTAGCTCCAGCCGAGATGCAGGAACTGTCCAGTCAATTGAACGAACTGTTGAGCAAAGGATTCATCAGGCCAAGCTTCTCACCATGGGGTGCACCAGTCCTATTCGTGAAAAAGAAGGACGGATCTTTTCGCATGTGCATCGATTATCGAGAACTGAACAAACTGACAATCAAGAACTGATATCCCCTTCCACGTATAGACGATCTTTTCGACCAACTACAAGGAGCGAGCTACTTCTCAAAAATCGACCTAAGATCCGGTTATCACCAACTACGAGTACTGGAAGGAGACATCCCCAAAACGGCTTTCCGAACACGATATGGTCACTACGAGTTTGTAGTAATGCCCTTCGGGTTGACAAACGCTCCAGCAGTGTTCATGGATTTGATGAACCGAGTATGTCGCCCCTTCCTGGACAAATTCGTGATCGTGTTCATAGATGATATACTCATCTATTCTAGAAACCAGGAAGAACACAACCAACATCTCCGCCAGGTTCTGGAAACATTAAGGGAAGAGAAACTTTACGCAAAATTTTCCAAGTGCGAATTTTGGATTCGAGAGGTGGATTTCCTAGGACACGTAGTAAGCAAGGAAGGAATACACGTGGATCCCTCGAAGATCAAGGCAATAGAGAATTGGACGATCCCAAGAACCCCTACAGAGATCCGACAATTTTTAGGACTCGTCGGGTATTACCGAAGGTTCATACAAAATTTTTCCAAGATTGCCAAGCCACTCACCACACTAACTCAGAAAAATGTGACCTTCGACTGGGGAGAAAAACAAGATGCCGCATTTCAAACGCTAAAACGAGCTTATGTAGTGCGCCCATCCTAACCCTGCCAGAAGGAACGGAGGACTTCGTGGTCTATTGTGATGCATCAAACCAAGGACTCGGGTGTGTCCTGATGCAACGAGGGAAGGTCATCGCCTATGCCTCAAGACAACTAAAGACGCATGAAGTGAACTACACAACGCACGATCTCGAGCTAGGAGCAGTCGTCTTCGCTCTAAAGATATAGAGACACTACCTCTACGACACGAAATGCACGATCTTCACTGACCATAAAAGCCTTCAACACATCCTCAACCAGAAAGAACTCAACATGAGACAAAGACGGTGGGTAGAACTACTAAGTGATTACGAATGCGAAATTCGATATCACCCCGGAAAGGCTAATGTAGTGGCTGATGCACTCAGTCGGAAGGAATACTCAGGTCGCCGAGTGAAGTCCCTAACTATGACGATCCATTCCCACCTGTCCACGCAAATCAAGGAAGCCCAAATAGAAGCCTTGAAATCTGAAAATGTGGCAGGAGAAACCCTAAGGGGAATGGATAAGAATCTTGAAACCAAGAACGACGGAGTTCGTTATTTCATGGATCGAATATGGACACCAAAGTTTGGTGGATTCAGAGAAATCGTCATGGACGAAGCCCATAAAACACGATACTCCATACATCCCGGCTCCGACAAGATGTATCTCGACCTCAAGAAGTTGTACTGGTGGCCGAACATGAAAGCCGAAATTGCTACCTACGTGAGTAAATGTCTGACGTGCACTAAGGTCAAAATAGAATACCAAAAGCCTTCAGGTTTATTACAACAACCAGAAATACCCGAATGGAAGTGGGAGCGGATAACTATGGATTTCATAACCAAGTTACCCAAAACGACAAACGGACTCGACACCATTTGGGTAATTGTCGACAGATTAACAAAATCAGCGCATTTCCTACCGATCAAAGAGACGGATAAATTGGAGAAGTTAACAAGGACATACCTCAGGGAAATTGTACGACTGCACGGTGTGCCCGTATCCATTATCTCGGACCGAGATAGTAGATTCACCTCAAGATTCTGGCAGTCGCTACAAAAAGCTTTGGGGACAAGACTAGACATGAGTACCGCCTATCACCCTTAAACCGACGGCCAGAGCGAGAGAACCATACAAACCCTAGAAGACATGCTGAGAGCCTGCGTAATCGATTTTGGCAAAGCATGGGACACGCATCTACCCTTGGTCGAGTTCTCGTACAACAATAGCTACCACACCAGTATCAAAGCTGCCCCGTTCGAAGCCCTCTATGGCCGCAAGTGCAGGTCACCTCTATGCTGGGCCGAAGTGGGAGACACCCAACTAGCAAAAGGACAAGCAACTGACAACACACTTACTGGGCCAGAAATCATACGGGAAACTACGGAGAAGATTGTTCAAATCCGAGAACGTCTAAGGGTATCAAGGGATAGACAAAAGAGTTATGCAGATAAGAGACGAAAACCCTTGGAATTCCAAGTTGGAGACCGTGTCCTACTAAAAGTCTCACCTTGGAAAGGATTGATACGCTTCAGAAAACGTGGGAAACTGAACCCCAGATACATCGGACCATTCAAGATCCTTGCCAGGATCGGTCCAGTGGCTTACAAACTTAGACTACCTCAGGAACTCCACAACGTACACCCTACCTTTCACGTATCAAACCTAAAGAAATGCTTATCCGACGAGACCCTTGTCGTCCCTCTAGACGAAATTGCAATAAATGAAAACCTCCAATTTGTAGAGGAACCAGTAGAGATCATGGATCGGGAAGTCAAAAGGACTAAACAAAGCCGCATACCTATCGTAAAGGTCCGCTGGAACGCCAAGCGAGGACCTGAATACACCTGGGAACGAGAGGATCAAATGAAACGAAAGTACCCGCATCTTTTTCCTAATTTGTAATATCTATCTTAGATTAAATTTCGGGACGAAATTCCCTTAACAGGGGGATGATGTGACAACCCTATTTTTCCCAAAAGCATTGTAAACACTCGAAAGCTAAAAACAACGAAATTAACCTCGAAAATAAAGTGTTCAGGTATCTAAGTTGGGATGCATCGAATATTAGATATCATGCCCAGGTTTCCAAAAACATAAAAAAAACGCTCAAAACCGAGTTATATTGAAGAAATTATAACCACTCGTATAATTACGACACGACGTTAAAACATTATTTGACGTAAAAAGTGGAATCTCAATAAAATACATTTTAGCCTTAAAGTATCTAAACAAAAGTCGTAGATCTCATTGAAAGATGAGCGTGCATAAAAAGATCGCCCAAATTGGACCTCGTATGAAGAAGTTACGAATTTTCAAAGTTTCGTAACAGTAGTAGAGGGCTAAAAACTCGGATTGAAGATCGAGTGTTATTTAGCTATCGCCACCTAAACGGAAGTTGAAGATCTCCTCGGTGGTAATAAAACAATCAAAAGACAAACGAAAACCGATGTCGAATAAAGAACCTATGAAATTTTAACGAACTTTAGGAGGCCCGGCCTATTAAAATTATATCATTAAAAATAAATTCAAAACTAGCCGACGGAGTCTAAATGAAAGTTGTAGAGCATAATCTCACCTACGCGTGGATATAAAAAACGCGAAAAACGGAGCTCGTACGCGAAAGTTACGGAATTTAGAAGTTGGAAGCAGGGATTACGCCCCGCGTACTCTGGGAGTACGCCCCGCGTACTAGACCCAGAGTCGAGTCCCATCGGCCCGCCCAAGCTACGCCTAGCTAGCCAGGAGCCGTAAGCCATGACGCATTTTTACACCCAGCGTAACGACGTACGCGCTGCGTACGTGAGTACGCCCCGCGTACTCCAAAGTTACGCTCCGCGTACGAGGCAATTTCAGCCTATAAATAGAAAGGTTCAGCTGCGAATTTAAGCACACATTCTCAAACCTCCAGATACTCTCACACCCTTTTAAAGCTCCAGAGACCAGTCCATCACCTCGGTTTCCGCACTCGAGCCCCCGACGAAAGATCTACGTTACAGCGATCCCCGAAGAGCCCGACGACGCAAGTATCCGCGATCGAAGTTCTACTTAACTCTAGTCTTCCTCTTCAAACTTAACGAGTGAGTTCATACCCCTACTTTTCAATTCTTTTTTCATGTTTTAGGGGGGAAATACAAGTACATTACACATTAAAAGTATCGTTTTATAAACATAAATGCAATTTCTAACTTCGAATATCGATACAAACATCTTATGTATACAAGGGCGATTATATCACTAAGTTATTTCTACTAAATGGAACATACTATCTGAAAAACTATAATGGGTATAGTTAGCAAGCCAATCCTACATTTTTATACAATTTGAAAAACGAAACACTTTCAAAAGAAGTAAGGTCATTTCATTGTAAATCTACTTATAATAGGTAATGTGAGATATTTAAACTTCAACGTACATTTTTGTATGCATTTCAAGTCCTGTATTATATACCATAATCTCTTGGAGGGAGAGCGTGATATTTGTGTATAGATCTATACGGGATTGACAATCCCGCACCTAAACTACTAGCTATAGTTAGACCGGCAGGTCTGGGGTGACAAAGTCATAACACTGCAACACTTGAAGAATGTTGTTACAGGCCGTCAGTGTCATTAGTATGGTTATAAAACTCACATAAAAAGTATAAAACAAGATTGATTTACGAGATTCATATGTGCATCGCAGTTTTCCTACATTATATTTTCATACAAAATTATTGTTATCATTTGATTATAAAGGTTACTAAGACATTCCAACTTTGGAAACTTTTTCATTTTACAAGAAAATATTGGATTTTCTAAAAACCTCGTTTACCAATTTACTACCAAAAGGGATATACTTTTCAACTCAAAACACTCATAAACTCACCAACTTAATTGTTGACACTTTTCAAAACCACTTGTATTTCTCAGGGAATCAGTGATACAGGTAAACTACCAGCTTTTGGGAGAAGGAACACAAAGGATGTTTTTATCATTAAACATTTATTATCATATTGTAATATTCTTTTGATAACATGTATAACGCAACAATATACGTTTTCATTTTATATATATGATGGTTGTGTTACTTTCTTTACAATATTCAATTGTTGTGATACTACGTGAAGTCATCCACCCCCGAATGTTTCTGCCATTCTGGTTTGGGGGTTTGACAAAAAGTATCAAAGATTACAACCTTCTTAAACCATAACGTATATGAAGAGCGTTTCAAAGGGATAACTTGGTCCAAACAATGTCTATGCTACGCCTACTGTGGTTAGCTGTCAACAACTCTCTGCAAAAGAGTATTACTGTGTATGGGAGGTATCTTTATTAGCATAAACGTTTAGCTCACGGTGTATTATGGTGTTGTCTCTACAAAATCTGCATGATCCTGTATATATCGATGTTGTATCTTATTCCATGAATTTGATCTGAAATCCAAGTAAACTCAAAAATCACAACACTTGTGATTCCACTCGTTTGTAAACCTGTCCAGAATCCATGATACGATAAATCATTTGATTGGAAATGTAAATATAGTCATGAAATGCACGTTCTCAAATCAATATTCCTCTAATAAATATGCAAATGTATTACAAAGTGCTACATGTATGAATAATGTTCTTTCTAGGTTATATTTTAAAGAGAAGCAAGAATGAATCTCATAAAGTCATTAATATGAGCAGGAGATGACGTGGGATTTTCTATAAATGAGTAAAGGGAAAATGACTCAGAAGGGTAACCAACTGTTAAGTTTTTTCACATTTGGTCAATTTCCTTTTTTTTGTACCCTATATACCATCGAACTTGTTATTTGTGTTCACCATAACCCTTTTGACCGGCTATCACAGGTGATAGTCAGTCAAAAGGGTTATAGTGAACATAAACAACTAGTTCGATGGTATAGTAGATAGAAAAAAAGGAAATGGATCAAATGTGAATAAACTCAATAGTTGGTTACCATCCTGATTCAAAAGTCTTTCAGTTTAATTGGTTAAGAGCGTGTGTAATTTTTAATATGAAGGTTCATTAAGTAATCTGCTAAAATGGTCAAAGAGGGTTAAAAGTAATTACATTAGCTGTAATCTGTCTTTTTTTTGTTAATAAAACTTAATTTAGGATTAGATCGTAGAATGACAAAAAAAGAAAAAGAAAATGAAAACAATAAATGAAAAAGTGACAAAAAGTCTAAGAATAAAAAAAATGACCTCTAGTTACCATATAGGGGTGACATACTTTTACCAAACACACATGCAGTCATACACATTACTCAATGTATCATTTAATCAATACAAAGGGCAAAGGTTATCAAGGTAGGGGTATATAACATGGTTTTTTCTGTTAGGATTACAATTATAGCTTGTTTTTTGTTTGATGGATAGAGTTCTTTTCTTAATTGGGTTTCTATGATGATCTTATAGCATGAGTGTGCTAGGCTTGTAGGCTGTGCAGGAAACTAGGTCCTTGTAGGTTGAAGACTTGATTCGATGTTAATTAGAATTTCCTGTTGTTGCCTTTGTTTTTCTTGAGAAGTACAAAACAGATGGACATTTTAGTTGAAATTTGCACTCAAGTGGAATCAAATAATCCATAAACCAATCACCAAGAAACACCTAAACGTAAACCTAAACCTAAATCAAAATAGTTGTATGTAACCATAAGATGTAAAAACTAAGATTATAGGGTAATAAGAACATATTCTACTGCCCAAGAACACAGCACCAAAAGTTCCCCGATTCGAAAAAGGAGAGGTTTTATTTTATGATACATGCATACACACAAGAACAATAAATTAACAAAGAAAATATAGTATGCTGAATTCAAAGGTTAATCATGATCATGAAAAAGAACAACTTCAATTCAATTATGAAACTTCCAAGTGCTATAACTGACACTTAGTATAAACAAGGGGATAATAAACTGTGCATCTATGGTGACAAAATATTGATCAAAGGCAACATGAGTTTAAAGCCTACATCTTTGAAGCAAACCTACGTGAGCTCAGTGGCAATTTGCTCATCTAGTTTATATGAAAAAGGGATTTTGTATTTAGGGTCAATATGGTCAATCTACACATTCTTTTTTCAATTATGATGATTCTAAAATAATAAAAATGATTATAAATTGTAAAAAAAATATATATTTGGACGAAGAAGAAAGCTTTAACAACCAGCCAATTTACCTTCACAACCTTAGGCGAACTAACCCACATAGTTACACTCACATCAGAACTGATTCGATGGATCGTTTCGAAGTTTATTTTTGTGGCTATTAGATGGGTGGTATATTTGTTTTTTGTACTTTTCTATTGTTTATGTAAAAATGATAATGTTTCTACATCTAAATTAATTCATTTTTATTCCCAAAAAATATCGGTCCGTACATTTATAGGCTGTTTCTTTCCTGTGATCTTCATAGGTAGTGTCCCTCTTAGAAGGACCACCTAAAAACAATGTTTGTAGCGGTTGCTATCGATGAGAACAACCAGACCCTCCATATAACATTTGGTATGGTCGTGGAAAATAATCTCTATGTTGTACATGGTTCCTTATGAGCTTAAGAGAAGCTCTGAGACAAGGTAAGGAAGTATCGTTATGTAACATCCCAAAATTTAAAACAAAAAATTTCATTTTTAGTTTAATAATTCATAAAACCAACGGTAAAAAGACATCCATAAAAACACCCCATGTCAAAACCAAAGTGTCGATAATCAAAACATGTTATCATAAAACAATATCAGAGTGCAATCCTAAAGATCTCATGTGCGGAAAACATAGTGTGATGCACTGCGATTGAGCCGACTCCTTTCCTTTGAAAACAAAGTACCTAAAACCAAAACTGAAAACCGTAAGCACGAAACTTAGTGAGTTCCCCCATCATACCACATACCATACAATAACATACTTCCTAGCATATCCGGGTGCTAGCCTACCCCTTCGGTCTCTTTCAACCGGTAACCACCGAGCATATCTGGGTGCCGGTCTACCCCTTCGGTATCTTTCAACCGGTAATTGCCTAACGTGACTGGGTATTGTCCTACCCCTTTGGTCTCTTTCAACCGATAACTACCTAGCATATATGGGTGCTGGCCTACCCCTTCGGTCATTTCGATCGGATCCGGGGACTATTTTATCCCTTACCACTACCATATAACATACTAGCATATAAAACATAAATCACATACTGCCTAACATATTTGGGTGTTGGCCTACCCCTTCCGTCCTATCGACCGGGTAAGAGACTATTCCCCTTCTATCATTATCACATAATATCATACCATGCTAGCACATAAAACATAACAGATAGTGGCATACCAGGCAATTATCACAAAGAGAATTATCTAATCAAACAACTCCTACTAGTGAGCCAACATTGTGGCCTTAGACCCACTTCTACTGGAAGGCAACTCACCTAAATATCTGGAAGTAGTTGCAATTACTCCGGCTCTGAACTCGACCCTACTCAAAATCCTACACATAGACATTCCTTCAATTATCCTTTCCAGATTCATGACCCTTGAAGGTCAACATTGGTCAAAGTCCAAGTCAAAGTCAACTCTCTGGTCAAGGTCAACATCTTGGTCAAAGTCAACATTCTGGTCAAAGTCAATGTTATGGGTTGACTCAACTCGCTGAGTTGGTCCATCGACTCGTTGAGTTTCATATATCAGAAAACTATGAAATCGCGATCCAACTCGACGAGTCCCTCCTATCAACAACATCATAACTTTTCCATTCAGCTCGTCGAGTCCTTCCTTGAACTCGTCGAGTCCTTCCTTTACTGAATCGGGAATTTTGCTCACAGCTCGCCGAGTTCCTCATTGAACTCGTCGAGTTCTTCAATCTTCAAGTGCAAAAACCATGTCCAACTCACTGAGTCATCTCCTAGACTCAACTAGCTTATCACTCGACAAAATCCTTTACTGCTTCGATTTTCACCTGGTCCGATTTTAGGGCACGAAAGGAACGAATGATGTATATATTTAAGTTTCGTTAAGTCCACCTAAGCATGCCCAGTCCACGTAGACTTCTTTAACCGGGAAAATGAGGATCACCAGATAATAAAGACTAAATTGTTCGGTTTATCCGGTTTATTGAGCTTTTTCGTTCAAAAAAAAATTAGGACTTTTTGAAACTTTTGCCAAAATATAGGGGCTTTACTGTAGTTATCCCATATATTTATTATAAAGGAATGGCATTTTTTAATGGAATTTTAGTGGTTTCATTTTCAAGTGAAGAGACATTTTGGTAGTTACTCATATTTCAATATAAATGGAATGATCATTTGAGTAATCCATGGGAATTCTCATGAGTGTCTAGTACAAAGAAAATAAAATAAATAAATTAAACATATTTGATAGCAAAAAATTGAATTTAATGAATTTTTAGTTAAGATATATAATTTTTGTAATTAATGAATACCCTAGGTTGCTCTTTTGATTCCTATTGTTGCTATTTTGGTGAAAGTGAGAGTAGAATGAGCCATGAGGCCCCAACAAGAGTGATAGGGTGCTAGTTGCTTGTGCCTCGCGGTGTCTTTCAATGTTGGAAATTCTTAATCTAGACTCGACCCGCCCATATAAAATCATTTTATAACCGTCATTAAGGAAAGTTTTGTAACCACTTTTGTGGAGATTTTATAGAGCTTACGTGACAATTTTTTTAGGACATGTTTGATGTCTTTTTTAATGCAAGACATTTGGATCTTAATAGAGACAAAAGAGAGTGTTCAAAGGCAAAAAAGTGAGATTTAGGCTGTGATCTGTAAGGATTTTTGAATCCGTGATTATCCACCCAACCGATGAAATAAACGCTCGTGCATCGCAATCTGGGTTCTCTGCATTTGCATTTCCTTCATTGTTATAAGAACCGATTTGTTTATTTCTTGGTTAAATTTTGTACTTGTTTCCTTCTTAATTTCGGTGCTTGATTTTTCTTATGTTCCAACGTTTTGTTTTAAAATTTGTTGTTTATGATAGTTGTTATCCCTAAAGGAAGTCAAAGTTTGTTTAGGCTTCTAGAAAATTAATACCTACAAATATATTTTGAATCTGAAATTGAAAGTCACTATTATTGCACATAAATTCAATTGTCCAACTAGTGGACATCTAAAATTATATTGGTGGCATAAATTCAATTGTCCAACTAGTGGACATCTAAAATTATATTGATGGCTGGGAAATAAGTTTCTATTGATGGTAGTTAAAAATACTACTTTTTATAAATGATGTTTGGATTAAATTTTCAAATCATGATTTTTTTTTTTTTTTTGAGTTTTTAAACTGTGAAATTTTGATCGATAACATATTCAATAACTTGTGAAGATTCCCCGCTTTGCGTGGGTTGAAAGTCATCGATGAGTTGTCCATTGTATCCTTTCTTACGACCTATTTCTTGAAATTTAACTCAATTATACCCAATATACTGATGTAGCAATCAAATTACTTTAAAATTGTGTATGAAAATTATACATCAATGAAAAATATATTGATTCTGAGCATGGCTAGATACTTTAATTGCGGTTGTTCTTTACATATACTTCTTCAAAGTTCCTCTCCAATCACCTTTTCCAAGCTTTTCTAAACCAATAAAGGATGATTGTGTTCATATGTTGTCCATGGATACCCTGATCAATGATTGTTTTCACAAAATACATGAACAAAACAATGAGGATCAAAAGTTTTTCTTGGTAAATACTCACTTTCTCTTTAAATAGAGCGTGACCCTTGTCACGAATAACTCCAGGATGTCTAGGTCCATCTATGGATCAGTTCAACTGTATAACAAAGTAATTGTGACAGAAATTTATTTATTTTGGCTCAAACTCAGCTTCATTTGTAAAAAAACTAAAATTAAAATCATACATAGCTTTTTCAAAGTACATTGTTGAAATAGGAAAAAGTGAAAATAGGACGCTATAATAAACAAATTAGCAAATGTACGTCCTAACCTTTCGCATTTAAACAATAAAAAAAAATGTAATTTACTCCGTTCTTGATAAAACAATCATAGTGAATAGGATCCCCACTTTGTGGGGGTTAAAAAGTGTTCGGTTGTAAAACATAGAATCACAGATGCACGTAGATATATATTACAAACATGCACATCGCATACACATACTGTTTTGACCATTTTGCACCTACTTGGTATTTTCCTTAGATGCTGCCTTTGATGTTATGAATGGATTGTGTCCAACTTTACATAAGCCTGCCTGCAAGGAGAACAATCAAACCTAGAGTTGATCACCGAGTCAACTCAATATTTTAAAGGATAATTTAGCATCAAAATGACTTAATCCTATATCAAACACTTAAGAGATGAACAACATATTCATTATAAATTATTTAAAGAAGTATGTAATTGATTATTTAAATGAGAACCATCAAGGCTTCCATAAGCATTATTCTCCCATGATCAAGTTCATTATCTCTACATTTCCACTACACCAATCAAGCTACCAAACCCTAATGGATAGTTTAACTTCAAAGTGAAAATTATATATGGACATTTAAAGGGTCCAAAAGAAATATTTAAAATTCTAGAATTTTAAATGATGTTATTCAGGAGGATACTTATATACGTGGTTACCCAACGGGTAGCGGTTTCGTAAAAATGAAAACCGGAACCCGAACCACTTAAGGCGGTTCCGATTCCGGAACCGGTGGTTCCGGTTCCAAAAGCAGGTACCCAGTTTCGCTACCCATCCTTAGGGTGTCAAAAAAACCCAAACCCGATTAACCCGACCCGACCCTAACCTAAATAAGGTAATTAGGGCCGGGTTTAATAGGGTTAGAATTCCAAATCGGGTTATTCGTGTTAACTCGACAAACCCAATTTATAGTTAGGGTCGGCTTTAGGGTTGATTTTTACAAAAAATCAGGTTTTGGGTCAACCCGAATAACCCGGTTACGAATTGACAACCTTTACATATTACATTGTTCTCTACTTGTACAGTACAAAAAGACTACAAACCCATTGAAAATGTAAAATTTTGTGACTCTAAAAGCATACGATGGTCAAGTAACTCCCATTTGTGAAGTTGAAGTCCAAAAAGATATAGAACCTCTGCATCTCAAAAGTTCTAGAGCGGCTGAGAAAGTAAAGATTTTATGTTGATAGTTATTTCTACTTTAAACTAACTTTAAACATGAATAAACTACATGGTGATTGTGTTGATCGTTAACTAGAGATGGAAAGTTCGGTCATTAATATTTATAACGGAAGACTTCTTTTGGCTATTGTGGTATGCATGCTTTCTCGTAAGTTGTAATAACCATGAGTTACATGATCTTTTATTTTTAATTTATTTCAATTTTGTATGCATTCTTGACGTTAACTAAAGAGTAAAAAAATGATTTGGGTTTATATCATATTTCATTCTTGAAAAAACCATATATATTATGTTTAAATTAAGTGTTTAGTGTATTAACCCGGCTAACCCGACCCTATTAACCCGAAACCCGATTAACCCGAACCCGACCAACCCATACCTTAATAGGGTCGGGTATCAGGTAGAATTATTTTTTGTGAAAACCCGACTAACCTGACCCGTTTGACCCGAAACCCGATTGGGTTGACCCGATTAACAGCCTTATCGAAGAGTCAAATATTATCCGATTATGTGTAAATGTTGTCAAATCGAGATCGTTCCTTGTACCGGTCGCTTAGATCTTTAAGGCACGACTTTGATATGAATTGTGAATACATAAAACCTAGATTTAACATGTTGAATATGAAGAATGACATTAGGGATGAGCAAATGGATTGGGGAACCGGCCGGAACCGGTACCGGAACCGGAACCGGCACCGGAACCGGAGCCCGATGGAACCGGTCGGGCCGGGACCGGGACATTATTTTTGTAGATTTTTGGAACCGGGAACCGGTAGGAACCGGAACCGATATAACCGGAACCGGTAGAACCGGCAAAAACCGGTAGAACCGGTAAAAACTGGAACCATATGATGCTATTTTTCAAGGATCGGTTCCAACATTTGAAGACACGACAAGAACCGGTAGGAACCGGGAACCGGTAGAACCGGACCGATAGAACCGCCGGGCCGGTTCGGTTCTTGATTTTGGCCGAAGCTGGTTCCCGGTTCCGGTCCGGTTCCAGCCGGTTCGGTCCTTTTGCTCATCCCTAAATGACATAATCAACAAGATCGATGCAATGCTTAAGCGCAATTTTTATAAATGATATGAGTAGAACAAAAAGGTAGGAGCATGGGCTTACTCAAACAGTCAAACTACATAAATCAATCTTACTCTCAAAATAATATGAATGATACAAATATGAGCTATAATCTACAAATTAATAAGACTATACTATATATAGAGGAGCTACAACCCACATAAGTCATCAACATTTACCCATGTGTCATAAATGGGTCTTCAAGCCATCAAGTCATCCTCCATATAAAGATTTCACCCAACAAGTTACATAAAATATAGTTATTTTGTAGGAGTAGAGGATGGTAAATTACTATGTTTTCATTTAAACTAGATTAAATCTCTTATTTATTCTAAGGGTGTCATTGTTAGTAAGGGGTGCTTAAATTTCTTTATTGACCCTTACTTAGCCTCCCTCATATTTAGTGTAATGAGTTCTTGATCATAGAAAAAGTTAAGGAGAGAACCTGTGATATCTTGTAAATTAAGCACAGGGTCACTTTATATGTAATTTTGTCTATAATTTATATCACTATTAAAATTAATACATAAAGTAATAATGTAATAATCTATTTTAAAGTAGTAAGTAAACAGAACCTTTACTACAGAAAGCATTACAACTTGTATATATGATATTTTAAAACCACAATTAAATGCTCTCGAGTCTTGAAATTTTGCTAAAAAGCTGACAACCAAATGGTTTTCCTCATAGCAATTTCAAGTATTAAGATGAAGGTGGTTATAGAACACAAATACACTATCTTTTTTGTGTCAACAACCAAAAGCATAAAAGTTTCAGTTAAGTAGTGTGATTACTCTTAAGAAATAAAAAAACTAGTTGGAAGTATTTCTTTGGCAGATTCAAAGTGTTACAAACCCCCCCATGTGTTCACTGAGTGTGGCCTCGTGCTTCTTGATTATCTGAGCTGACTGCAGAAGAATATCCTGCTTCACTAAACGTAACTCGACTTCACACTGCATAATGAGACATATATAGCGTTAACACAAAAAGGAAGAAAATTTATTTGTGTTTATAGCATCCTCCTTTGTGTTTCTTTTCATTACAACCCTGTTTTGTACCTTTAAATTTTTTTTCTTATTAAGATATTGCATTTTAACATTCTTTCAATATTGCTTTTCTATGAATTAGGATTCAGGTAACAATCTATTCATTTATAGCAATAAAAATTGCTTTGCATTTTGACAACAATGCTACAAATGGGTATGTTTTTTCAAAGTACAATGTTATAGTAAAAAACAATGAAGTAGAATGCTATCATAAACAAGTAGCTGAACATATGTTGCAATTGACAACTTAAAAGTATATTGCCATTAGTTAAGTCCCACACAAAACTTCAGATCAAGGATTCAATCAGAATTCAGAACAGGCCATTTTACAATAAAAAATTATCTGGTTCTAAATTTTAATTCAGTGAAGTTATTCTTTTTAGCAAGAAATTCTCTTTTCCTATAAGCCCCTTTTATCTTACTATTTAATTTGGACTCTCTGGGTTTTCCTAAATTCTTGAAATGCCAGCTTTAAGATCATAAAACTAGATTATCATATTCATAAGTACATCTCTTATTATACCAATCATAACTTTCCAATAGTAGATAGCATGTGGTTCATAAAAAGGAAAGCAAGAAATAGAAATGCAGTTTTAATGATTTGCTAGATAAAACCATTATAGTTTCATTTCTTAGTTCTTACTTATACAAAGCAACTCTAACTCTTCTGATTATAAAATTGTAAGTACAATGCTATTATTGGGTACTTTTACAAAGTACAATGTCTTAATAAAAAAAACTACTTTAAAGTACAATGTTTGTAATAGAAACAAACGAGGTACATAACATCTTTTTCAGACGATTCAAAAAATGTGCATGTAATATAATTTGGTGAGGAATGAGGATGCATACCATCTTTTTTAGATAGCATCCAAGAGTAAGCTCTATACAATATCCATCCAACTTAGAATGTTGACAATACGGCTCCTTTCCCTTCAAGTAAACGTTTGAGTTAGACTTCATCGTGTTTATTATTTCCTTTGATATCTTATGGCTCTTCTCAATCTCATCAGCTTGCACAAAAGTCATGGACGCCATTAAACAAAGTTCATATGATTTGTTTAAAATATTCTATGAAAAAAAAAACTATGTTATAAAAGAAAACTTTTGAATGTAGGGATGAAAGAACTAATCATCACCTGACTACAAATCGCGTAATTTGCAACGAGTATAGGTGAGCTTTCCTCACTAAGCAATGTGGTGGTTATGAGTCCTGATTTAATAACTTGACCTTTTACAGATCAACCTGCAGCCAAGTACCAACCTAAAACAAAAACACTCAAAATAAGAACAAATTCATACAAAATATAAAATATCAGAAAGCTTATTCCCATACTTCTATTAATCTATTATATCTCCAATTGAAAAGGGTTTGCTAAATTATATTGCTGCAAACCCCTCCAGGATATTGTGTAGCATGAGTACAAGTAAAGAAACAGCCAAAACTGTATAAACAAGCACTTGACAAAATTCATGAAATAATACAAATTTTGAGAAATTTATTGGTAGTATAACTTGATTTATCTTCTTTAAAAAAAGGAAAGGGCATATATCTTCTAACCCATATCGACCACCTTTCTTCTCCTTATATATGCAACCAAATAACCTAATCGACACATTCCCAATGAGAGAGTACCTAATTAATTCCTAAACAATCTAGCCTTACGACATAGCTTTTATCCACCCATAGTACGTAATCTGAAAAAACCCCTCTTTTAGTTTTTTTAGTTTTAAAATCATTTAAGTAATTTTAAAAAGTAAATAAACATTATTGTTGAAAATTGATCTGAATATCTCAAAAGTTCTTTAAACAATTTGGTTTAAAAGAGGTTTTAGAGGAGGGTCATGAATTAAAATATCAAGCATAATATATATATATATATATATATATATATATATATATATATATATATATATATATATATATGTGTGTGTGTGTGTGTGTGTGAAGTTTTGAGATATATAATCGAAAATAAAGGTCTACAATTAGATGAAGTTCAATTGAGGTTTTAATCACCGCTTAATATAGTCATACATGTAGTCTCATTAACATTATGGTGAAATTTCACTTTCTTTTTACTCACCAACTCTTGTATCATTCAAACAAGATCACTCATCCCTACGCAACATAAACAACCATTATTAAGCATAACAATGTCCTCAACACAAGCAAATTTTGCATCAATTAAGGATCGATCAGTGTCCACTTCTCTCGCCGCAATAGTATCTCAGGGTTTGCAACGATGACTTGGCATATCTACTATACGATCATTGACAAAAATATGTCTATGATTAACTAATTGGTGTTTTTGTATCACCACATGGTCTGTTGTTACCGCACAACTGCAGTACCATTTGGCACTAACCGTAATGTGTGTTTTGACCATCCTACATGGACTAACGAGTATCTACTTACATGGTTAATACTTGTAGCTCTCTTAGGGCAGCTCTTGTTTGTACTTTTATTTCTATGAGTCTATCCTTTGCATCCCTTTTTATTCTATATTGTAATTTTGCAAGTATTTTCTCTTATGGCTCATGCTTATTATATGTCTTATTGCTATCCCCATATCTCTTTTCATCTTGTGGTTAACTTAGCATATATATATATATATATATATATATATATATATATATATATATATATATATATATATATATATATATATATATATATATATATATATATATATACACTAGTTGGATACCCGCGCGATGCAGCGCGCAAGCCAATTCTTTTCGGCAAATAATTTCCGCACAATAATTGTCTTTTTATGGTTGTGCGTCGGTTCCTTTCGGCAGATACTTTCCATACAACAATTAGTTTTTTTGGCAGAAGAGAGTTTCTTTCAGGCTTTTGCCGGACTACTTTCTTGGTTAGCAAGAAATGAATAGTTACTTTTCGGCATCGGATAGTTCAACGAATAGTTTTTTTTTTTCCGGAATGTAGTTTCTTTAGGTGAATAGCTTATTTCAAAAATATCATATTATAAACAACATCCATTGCGTGAACGAATTCTAAACCAAAAAACCATATCAAATATCGCGTTACAAAACCAATCTTTCAATGAATAGTTTATTTTCGAAAATTAGTTTCCTTTCAATAATAGACGAAAAAGTTTCTTATGCAAATTAGTTTTATTTTGAAAATCCTTCAAAAGTTAGATTAAGATGAGAGGACATGTCATCAAAGGTGTTTCCATATAAATGAATAAAGTAACATGTAAATTCTATTTTTAAATTATTTGATAGGTTTTTCAAGTTAAAGCCAAATTCACCTGGTAAAATCATGTTTTAATTTAAACCAAAACCAATGATTTATTTTATTTAGAAACGTGGCATATTTTTTAGAGAAGCCTAGGAAGCTAAGCACAAGTTGTAAAAATAGAACTTATAAAAATAGAATATAACACAAACTGTTAAAAAAATAAATAACAAAATATTGAATATTTTTATAACATACATAACATTACTGCACCACTAATAGTAGTGTACTATGAAGATATAACCGAATGGAAGTCTCTACTCCTTCACGGGCCTCTCGCTGCCAATGTTGCAACTAATTTTTCTTCTTTTTCCATTTCTTACGTAAGGCAGCTTAATCTGTCTTTATGGCAACTACCTTCACCTACCACACAAGCATAAAACCATTAAACAACCTAATAACTTATAATAACATATAATACCCACAATAGTAATAAATGTTATTACTCGATGCTTGCAAATTCCTACTAATTCACTATACTAAGCCAAAAGTAAATAGCCTAATCCCACAATGATGTTTCTTAAAACTGTAGAACCAATCAACTCTTGCTTCAATTTTAATGAAACTTTAGAAATGTGTCAAGGGTAATAGTGTGAAGTGGCTCTAAAGGTCACTGGTCACATAATCTACAACATGTACTATTTCTTCTTTTTTTGTTCTTTTCAATTAAATGATGTCTGGTCCTCAAAACAAACATAAAAATGAACAATATTTATTTCATCTGATTATGTTTCAAACCATATCACCAAAAACAATTCCCAGGTCTGATTCTACGGCTAAAGCCTTCACACACTCAAAGATGAATATATAACCAATGAATTGAAAAACATACATAAATACATTTAATTCATAACAATTTTTTTTTAATAAACACCCAATGATTTCTTGACTACTTCCCCTTCAAGAAGGGACCCCTTGAACCCGCAAACTATAATTCAACCCAATAAAAACTAATAATTCCTTCTTACCTTGCTGCTATATAAACACCCTCATAAACACACTAATTCATAAAGTAACTCTAAATGTAAATTTATATATTAAACCACTTGTAAATATTGTCAAGTTAATCTGGAACAGAGTAGTAAAACCATTTCTAAAGATGAATCAGCAAGAGAAATCAATGACCTACAACACTAAACAATCCAGTTAGCATGGATTCAACATAAACTAATTATTTAAAACAATGAATTCCTCAAAACAGACCACTACAAAATTATATATAAAATCAATCATTTATAAAAATATTTCATACACATCTTGTAATTGAGTAGCAATACATAGGCATGAGAAACATGTATCATTACCAACAAATATTTGGAGAATTATAAACTTAAATAATGAAATAAACATCCATGGAGAGAGCGCAATGATCCAAGATGTCCTTACCAAGATGTGTTCATAATTTTGTTCTTTTCAGCATCAGCTTCTTCATCAAATACTGAAATGAAAGAACAACAAATAAGTCTTGACATTTAAAAAATGCCCTAATTTAGGTCAGAAAGGACTAAAATCATAAATAAAAAACATAGTGAACCAGGTGAAAAAATATCAAAGGCACAAATCTATGTTTGTGTTTATGTCAACAAAAAGATAAACCGAGAAAAAGAAGAAAGAACATAGATCTGCTTCCCCTCTCCGTATTTCGAGTCCATTACCTCTCCATATGCTTTCACCACTGTTATCATTGTAAGTATCCACATATGAACATATGAGTGTGAATCACTATATAGTACATATTGTTATACAATCAAAGGCTCCTGTATTAAAGTAGATCATTAGTCCCAAATCCTAAATAACAACCCGATTTTAATCGGGTTCTGGTTCATTTTCATTTAGATATGAAAAGCCTCGTTCAAACCTAATGAAAACATACCGATGAGATTGTGAAATCGAATCTGTTAAACCAAAACTACCACATTCAGATAAGGAAATGAAGAAACTGAACCTGTGAAACCCCGTTTTTCTGATTCATATCACTTTCTTACTCCAGATTCCACTTCCTGCAAAAACTTTACAAATATTCTGAAACCAAATAAAATATGAGTCTTTGCAAACAACTCCAAGAAACACATATAAACATGAAGTCATATCAGATTTCCATCATAATCAAATATTTATGCAATTAAACACAAAAAAGGAGTCGTTAAATGGTGAAATAGGAAAGAATTACCTCCTCTATGGAAATATACTCCATAAATTGCATACCCCGTGATTAAAAGACAAAAATTAAAACATAAAGATAAACATTAAGAGGGTCAGTAAAGGGGTAAATCATCTGATAGAATTTGTTACCAGTATGCTGGTAAATACGAATATGAGATGTGAATGGATCTAGGATTTGGTTAGAGAGAAAACGAAGATGAAGGATAAGATTCAGATGATCAGTAATGGTGGTGAATGTCATGGTGACTGCTGCCGAATGTGGAGGCATGCAGTGACAGAGGCGGAGATGTGAGCACCGTTATATCTGCTCAACAAAATCCCATTATTCCATAAAATTAAAGGAAATCTTGAATAAAAGGAAACACACGAGCCTGGAAATCAAAACAACAATCGATAATGGTGTTTGAGCCATTGGCGGTGGCTATGAACGTTGGTTAGGGTTAGGGTTCTTAGAGGCGACGACTTTGATGCGATGGTGGTGAAAGTTTATCATTTCTTCATTATTGAAGGTGCCGATGAAGCTTCCTATTTGTGGTGACATACTCGACGGTTTATATCACAGAACATAGAGAAAAGAGTAATAAAAGGAAATGAATTAGCAGATAGTGAAAACGTATATCATAGAGGAAGATGAAAAGGGTGGAGGAGAATCAGAGTTTTCGAATTTGGGATTTATTTACTGAAATATAGGCTAAAGACCAGGTCAAATAAACAGAGATAACATGGAATGATAAGAAGTCGGGTATGTATTGCATTCGATACTTATACATATTGCATTACATTTTGTATCATTTCATTTAAATTGGATACGTCAAAATTTTAGAAAGCTAGGTCAAAATGGTTTAAAATACTAATTCAATCCTAGTTAATCCTCAAAATAACTGATTTAAATATGTTGTTAATACTTGTATCCGTAGCATTATAATTTGTAAGATAGATATGATAATATTATTATATTAATGAATGGTTGTACTTTAAGTTAAGAGACTTGAACGTCTTAAAAAAATAATATTATTTTATTCAATCTATTTTTAGAAATAGTAAGATTTCTTTTATAAGGTAGTATATATATATATATATATATATATATAGAGAGAGAGAGAGAGAGAGAGAGAAAAGAGAGAGGTTTCGTTGAGATTAAAAATAAAATAGAGATCTTGAGATTCAACCTCAATCATATATTTCACATCTGCCGCTCTAACACTCTGGCGTACCGGCTCGACAGTCCTGTTGTAATTATAAATGATTATATAGCGCCATCCTTTCATTTCTCCTCCACTACTATCCCCACCACCACAACCGCCACTGCCACTACCACTACAACCACATCTGACACTAGCTGACCCACCATTGTTACCTCCATCACTTATACCACCACCACCTCTTCTGCCACCAATTGTCATGATCATTTATGATTACTCACTCTGTGAAGTCTGTGAACAAACATATATATATATGTATAATCATTTATGATTAGGCACATACGTATAAACATGCATAATCATATATGATTATACATCTCTGTTATATAATCATTTATGATTAAGTATACTCTGTTGTTGTCGGTACGCTGGAGTGTTAGAATGACAAATGAAAAATATGTGGTTGAGGTTGAATCTCAAGATCTCTATCTCAAGTGAACCGTCTCCTATATATATATATATATATATATATATATATATATATATATATATATATATATATATATATATATATATATATATATATATATATATATATTAGCATTTCAAATTTTGTCTAATTCCCTCAAACCAAGGAGATGTGAAGCGTTAAGAATTAGAAGCTTTCTCGTTTGCTAAAATCTTTGTTGGTTGTATATTTTGTATTAAAATGTCACATTATCTAGTTGTGATGAACAATTTTAAAATTTTTCATTTAGGTGATAGACTTTCGTTAGCATATTGCAACCATGGGAGTAGATGCTTTCCATGTTACCAACATTTACTATATTTATGCTTTGATTTATTAACAAAACCAACCTTTTCAGCTTTCTATATTAGTTGTTGTATAAATAGAATAGAATCATCCTTCCACATACTCATACTATTTCTCATTGCTATGGATCGAATTTACTTCCAATCGGTTAACTTATACATATTAAACTGTGGAAATCTACAGTCTTAACATGAGAATTCTCAATGGATTTTGAGAACTATATTTTGAAGGGCAGATGGTTGAAGGTGCTTAACATTGTTTTTTTGACATTATATAGATGAGAGAGTTTGGATGATATATTTGAAGAGGTTTGATCCTCTAACTATCAATGCAAGAATCTTGCAACCAATTCTGTATTCCTCATAAAACACTGGTTATCAACGATAATATATGCACTATTATATAGAAATTATTAAAATAATATCATTAAACTGATTTGAAACGTGATATTATTCTTCAAACTTCTTATATAACGATTCAATGCTTGCTAATTAAAGTTGATTCAACACCTAAATAGCATTCATTGAATATTTTGATTAGAATGATTCAACACCTTATAGTTAGTAACCATTTTTATGAAGTTCTTGATTACCAGAATCCATCAAGATATTTTTTGAGTTTCAATAAACACCAAATTAATTTGAAGGCACTAGGTGTTTAGAGAAACAAGAGATACGGAATTGAGAGCAGCATAATTTCAGATAATCATGTATGAACAAAGTGAGTATTTGCATATGAAAATCGACATAATTATTGCATTTTCTTTGCTAGTTGAAATTTGTTAAATACTAGAGCATTTAAATTGCCAAAGCTTGAATTAGTTGAATATTGAAATCGGGCTAGGTTATAATGCGGATGGACAACTATTGTGTGGATGTATGGATAATACTATTTTTTGAAAATTGCTAAAAGAATATGTTGTTTAGTAATGTGAATACGTTGAATCTCATAGAACTATTGTTATTTTAATGGATTCTCATTAATTCTAATTCATTTTTGTTCTCATGCATCATTTTTTATTTATTTTAATTCTTACAATAATTATATAAGATTGAACGTATTCATATTATCAAACAAATTATTCACACGTCCACAAAATAGATGTCAATCCACATTTGAACCTAGCTATATTGAAATCGATCCATATAAGCCTCTGCCCTCTGGAACAGATACCCTACGAGGAAAATATCCTGAAGTTTATCGTATCCAATCTCATCGATTTTATTTAGGCGAAAATCATGTAGCTGGAAGATGATACAAACGTGATGAATTTATATAGTGATATGCAAGATTTAAGGATACTTGGTTTTGAAGATAATTACTAAAGATACGACACTTGAAAAATTAAAACCAAAATTAATGAATTGACAATCATATCCTTTTGACGTCATCAAGCTCATTGCGTTCATTGTTTGATCCTACATACTAAAAACAATATGATCACTAATATGCATGATTATTCAAATCCACAATAAAAACGGCCAATGATTAAACTTTAAAGATGATAATTCATGATGCTTAATTATTACTTCTTGGTCAGAACATGCCCTTTGTTTATGACCACAAAGAGTCATCTTTTTTGGCTGTTCTGGAACAATATATTCTCCATGAGCTTCAAATATCAATTGTTTGTTCATGCAAATGCTGGTAAGCGAGGCAACTATTTCTCAATTCAAAGTGACATATCAACCCATTGACGAGAAGAAAAAGAAAAATTCAAGCTATTGTGTATGAATGTGCAAATTTAGTGCACAAATTACAAGTTTATATAAAAACAAAAGCAATTATGAAAAAAACAAAACAAATTTTACTACTTTCTCTGTCAAAAGAAGAAAGCATTACGCGTGCATTATGTTGTCCAAATAACTGGTTCCGTATAACTCCAATATTCGGGTGCATCAAAACCCACAAACAAAAGGAATGGAGAAAAGGTTAGAGAATGTTGCAAGAAACGACAAAATAGAACCTGATTTTCACTTCCCAGTAATTGAAGTAAGGCAGGAGAAGATGGAATTTTGAGTAAGCACTTAGAATTATGAGTGTAATACGAATTTACTAAACAGAAATTTAAAGAGAGACAGAGAGAGAAACCTAGATCGGTAGGTGTGGAAGGTGGTAGAAGGCACCGAAGCGATGTAGAAAGGATTTGGGAAAAAGAAACCTACTCCTTCAGTTTTGTATACGATTAAGTTGATGAGTTGTTGTGATTTAGAATGAAATTATATCATATCAACCCCTGATTTCTTGGGATTTATATGATCAAAGATATGTGGAATACGCAATTGAGCGGAAAGTAAAAATGTCTGTCAAATCTAGAGTCGTAATTTAACAATGTAATTCGAATAGGCAGGAAAACGCCAACTATCCAAAAATAACTCTTTTTTATTATAATAACTAAGTAAAATAACATACAAATTATAAAAATTAGTGATCATTATTAATAGATTTGCTACTTCATTAAGTTTTTTAACAAAATTTAATACTATATTGTCGTTATTTTGTCTTCTCACCGGTCCCTAACAATAAAAAATTATATAATAAAAAGCAATTTATTTAATCATATTAAAATGCAAAATGATGCTTTAAGAGGCTATAAAACCTATCATTTGATAAACTCAAAAGCTCCCGAGAATATTTCATCTAACGTAGCAATGTCTGTATTTAACTACAAAAACATATCCATGCAACCCACATTTAGCATGAGGTAACCAAATCAGTGACGATCAAAGAGTAAAAATCAAATATTTACTATGATAATATGAGAATCAAGTTTTAAAGAATATAGTTTTAGTTGGATCTATTAAGATATGTATATAACAATAAGTTGCAAATTATAGAAGGAAAACAAAGTCGAAGACATCAAAATTCACAATAACTTCAGAACCATTAACACCTCTTTTCTAACTTGTTACATGTCCTCTTTTTTGTTGGATATGATCTAAGCCTCCAATTTCCCAATTATTGAAGTCGCAATTAAAATCATAATCGTAAACCACAGTCAACGACCATCATCATCTTTGCAATCTACTGTTAGAAATATGATTTAGTGCACTTGAAAATCTGAGAATCGTGATAATCACTTTCAAATCGAAGTATTTGGTTAGTACTCTTAAATCCTCAATTGGATAAGACTCAGATAAAATCAGAGAGAATGAGATGGTGTAATTTCGTGTGTAATTTCGACCCCAGATGGACCCCGCTCCAAGGAGCGCTGCCCCCGGACCCCCGTTCGTTCAAGGGCTTCGCCCCTAAATGACAGTATACTTTAATACTTGATCAAATTTAAACAAGTGTGTACTCCACACCTTCCTTACTTGTTTAATATTTATTAAGCTCATTTTTAGTCAATAAAGTAATCCCTATTACACTTAAATAACATTGATGATAATAAATCACCAACATCTACTCCGTAAACAAAACTTATAAGCAAGCTTAAAATTACATAAAAATGATGAAATCATTAAAGAAGTAGCTTAAAATTACATAAAAAAAATAGAATTGTGGGATCAATACCGGTATGATTTCAATTTGCAATACTCATTTTCCTTTACATTGAGAACTCATGTGATCAATCTCCATATTGATGGGTGTATTTTTACGGAAAATTATTAAGAAAATTTCTACCAATAATCTTGAACATGAAGTAATACAAAGAAATCAAGTTAAAAAAACTAAATAAAAAAAAAAAAAAAACCATAGATGCAGTACGTGTAATTGAATATAAAAGGGTAGTTTTGATTTTAAATTGTATAAATAAAGAGATTTGGATGAAATACTAAGGTGTCGTTCGGTTCATGGATTCTCAAAGAATTTGAAGGAAAATGAATTTAAAATCCATAGCAAAGTGTGTTTGGATTACCAAAGAAAAGGAATTCGTTTTCCTTAATTAAAATTATATTCCACTACAAGAAAAAAGGCCTTTTACGACGCTCATTGCGCGTCGTAAAAGGCTCAGACGACGCGCAAATGCGCGTCAAGGAAGGCCCTGTCATAAAGAAAGACGACGCGCATTTACGACGCTCATTTACGACGCGCATTTACGACGCGCGTTTACGACACGCAATGTGTATCAAGGAAGGCCCTGTCATAAAGGAAGACGATACACATTCACGTGTCGTAACCTTACGACGCGTATGTTAATGACACGCAATGCGTATCAAGAAAGCCACTGTCAAGAAAGGCCATGTCATAAATGAAGATGACACACATTTTTGCGTATCATAATTTTAAATGTTTAAAAAAAATATTATTTATAGATTTTTCTAATTTTCAAATTAAATAATACATTAAAAATCTCATAATACAAAATAAAATACCATAAATAACAAAGATAATTCATTTCACTAATATGTCAAATACAAATAACTATTCTAGTAGTGAGTAAATGTTATAAAAAAAATGAACTCATTTATATACAATTGCATTATCTAGCTTCCTATGTGCCAAGAACTCTATGTACAAAATGTTATCTTTGGTATGCATGTCTAAATACCTACTAACTCCTCCTATTCAAAAGATAGCCACCAATTTTCTCAGCAAAGTGTTGAAAAGGTACCTGCAATACAAAATCATCAACAAACATAATATATTTTAATTTTTTATTGAAGTATATGAAAATTGAAGTAGTTAGTTTAGTTAGCTACCTCATTTTCCTGTTTGATATCATGTGTAAAGAATTGTTACATATACATCCTATACAGAGTAATAAAGTAGGAGGTTATTTCCTGTAGTTTACCCATAAAAGAAAGGAAAAAAAACTTACAGGTTCTGTAATATAGACACGTGCCAGGTCCTTCAAAAGGTGAATTGAGAGAAACAAATACGTTTGCAGCATTCATGAGATTAATACTTAACCTCCTTCCCATAATTATTCTTTGCATTTCATTGTACAATCTGTTAATCAAATTTATATGTAAAAGGGTCATCATTTTGAACTCACGTTCCAACACCTTCTTTGAATAGATGACTATAATTTCTAGCCACAATTCAACTTATAAAAAGGAAAGAAAACAACAATCTAGCTTATAAAAGATTAATAAATAGAGGGCCTGAAATTGCTTAAAGCTCAACACCAGTAATCGCTAATCAATAAGATAATACTTTGTTTTTTTAACTTCTCCAACCATTGGTGGTTGTTGAGTTGACCCGACATCTTGTTGGAAAAATCAGGGCTTCCTTCAACTTCTCTCACTTTGTCCATCAGAAGGGATGATGGGCTTACTTCCTTCAAATCAACATTCAGATTCTTAAACAAAACCTGAAAGGCCACAATAACAATAATGAATATAGTATATTATCGGAATTGATGTTATAAACTTTTTGATTATGATGTGTGTAATATGATGTGTGTGCAGAAGAGTAGGGATCTTGCTGGGTACCATAGTTTTCAGCATAAGTAACCTGAACAGGAAGGGTTTGTCCGCTTGCAGCCCCACCGTATGCATGGTACACATCCACCACACCATGTGTGGCTGCAACTGCAACTGGTTGTGCATACGAATCTTGACTGTTCACCATTGTCCTGCAACCTATATATATATATATATATATATATATATATATATATATATATATATATATATATATATATTACAACTGCAACTGGTAACACTGTAACTCCTAGGCACCAAGAAGGGTATTTTTGGAAATTGTAAAAGATCAAAAAGGGTATTTCAGGAAAGTGAAAAACCCAAAAGGGTATGTCTGGAAATTGAGATACCTGAACAAGCTCTTCATTTTCAATAGCACACTTGCAAAAATTTTAAACTTTTAAACCCATCTTAGAAGGACTAAAGGTTAGAAAAGAGAAGTAATGAAGCTATGAGTTGAGAAAAGAGTAATCACAGCAAGGTCTCTAAAACAGACCTGCTGTTCAAAACGGATTTACTCCAAAATCTAAAACAGAAACATAGCTTTAACTAAATTTTATAGAAAACTATGATTGTTCAGGATTCCAGAACTATAAAGAACTCCTTCTAACTCCAAAGGATGAATTAAATATGAATTTTACAAAAAGGTGTATCACTTCTATCTCCAACAAGACAGTCAAGTGAGGTTGGCTAATTCTACCCAACTTGTGAGTAGAATTCGTCCATACCAAAATTCAGAGAAGTAAAGGACATACAAATGAAAGTCTCAGAGTTGGAATTGAATGAAAAGAATTTCCCAAGCTCCGGATATAAAATTCACATTGTGGACAATCACAACACTAGTAAAAGCTGGTGACTGCCCACTGATCTGGAGTCTGGATCAATTCTAACCAATTTATAATTGGAAATAACACCCCATCTGCTCCAGATCTTAAATTCATAATATCAGGAACATATATAAACTTGGAATCACTCTGGATCCTTTTCCAAGCCTTATAAATGATGAAAACAAAATGACATATCAGAACAGACCCGGATCAGACCTAACAGCAAAGATTCTATTCTTGCACATAGATAAAGTCCTTACCAGTGAAGTTGGGCTGCTTAAGAAAGTTAGCCAACTCAATTTGTGAACTTTGGGAACTGGTTTGGGGTCCGTTTGAGTTCTATAGCTCAAGGTATGATTTTTACAATATGACTATAGATCTGATGGAAAACAGAATCATAGCCACCCGTGATTCCTTTTTGGCTTATCCATCCTTCTCCATTGTTAAAAAAAAGTTCTACTAAGAACTGATACAGATACAAGACATGAAATCTAAGTAAACCATTGAGATGAACATGTAGTCAACATTTCATAGATGTAAACATGATATCCCATGCCTCTAACATGGAACATGATATACACATATCAAAACTTTTAATTGAATTTACAAATACATACACTAGCCAAAATCAAGGGATATCAAGTACCTTAGTTGATGACTTGAGTAGTGAACTACAGTCATTTTCTGTGCAATCCATCATGTAGATCATTGGAACTGGGTAAAAGGAGCTAAACAGAAAGTTATACCAAATGAAAATACAAATGCCATCTACGCCTTACCATTCCTTGAATGTCTGATATCAATATCATCAGAGAGTAGCTGGAAGCCTAAATCTTTAGCAAGTGAAAGAGGACATTTTGGGACCAAACTAAAAAAAAAAACTAGCTGCACTCAGGGCCAGAAGTGTAGTTTACTATATCTTCTTTATAAACCATCATCTGGAATTAATTTTCACAAAATAAAAAAAAACATATAAGGTTTTCTCAAGTATCAACTATAAAAAATAAAAACCAATTTCCACTGATCTCGATTGATGTTACTGCTATTCAGATGAAAGAAGAAGAGGAGAGAAGTAAAACAGAGAAAGGAAAAGAAGGAGCTATTGTGGATCTTATGCAAGTGCTTCTTGCCAGCACTAAAGAAGTTAAGGAACAAAATGATGGGTTTGTTGATGTGGTGAAGAAAACCAAAGGAAATAATGGAAATTTGTTTTCAAAAGAAGCTACAGGGGGGAAAATAGTTTTCGAGTCAGGGGCATCAAGGGAATTTCTCGAAAAATGAAGGTTCAGGGGTTTTTGCTGGAACAGTTGACCTGTTCTTTCAAGCTCCCCATCATCCCTCTCATGCAAATCATTCTTCTGTAAAACTACATGAACAGCTGTGATTCCAAATAGAAAACAAATTGACCACAAGATTAGGAAAAAACTCATTTAAGAAACGAGTTGGGTGAAATTAAATGGAAAATAGAAAACAACTTCTGGTACATGTACAGATGAGAAATATATATGTAAAATTTCAAAGAACATTGAGGAAGAGTAAAGATTAGTGAGAAAAACCTACCTCCAACGATGGATTTTCATGTGCATTCATCTTTTAGGTCACCTATTTCAATGCACTCTCATTTTAATTTTTAAAACTTGTAAGCACATACAAATTAGGGTTTTTTCGTATGGAGAAAGAGGAACGGTAGTGGTGGTGCGGTGTGCATTGCTAATGGTGATGGTGTAGTGGCTGGTGTGATGGTGGTCATAAATGAGCATTTTAGAAAGAGAGAGAGAAGGGTGGTTGCAGTGGTTTAAGAGAGGAGCAACAATGACGATTTAGAGTGGTAAGTGGGTCTAATGGTGGCGGTGCGGTCGTCTGACGTGTGAGGACTGACAATGGTGAGGGAGAGAGAGAGAGAGAGAGAAGAAGAAGAAGAAGAACGATTGAAAGAAGGTAGAGGAGAGCATGGCGGGGTTTTTAATTTTTTCAGAATTTCATTTCCCCCTTTCCCCCACTATTAAAGGATGGAACGCGCGTTCCATTAATAAATATAAAGCGACATCCGTAGACGACGCACATTTTTTTATAGGTGCCCTCCGTGTTTTTTTTAGACACTAATTTAAGGGCGCGCAATAATGCGTGTCTTCTATCCTTAAATTTTTTGAAGAGATGACATTTTTCTAATGTCACTCTCCTTTGCGTAACATAGATCAATGAGCATCGTATTTTGCGCGTCGTAAAAGGCCTTTTTTCTTGTAGTGTTCCGTATTTGAGTTAATTACAATTCTTTAGTAAATCATCAAGAAAATAGATTCCATGAGATATCTTTCATAAAAAAGATAAAATTGACCTTCCTTCCCTGTATAAATCATCTACACGATCTTCTCTCAAAACACAATCAAAAACTTGATTAAATTATCTCTCCTTTGACAAATCAACAAACCAAACAAAAATCACATTCATTTTCATGTCAGCCAAACACATATCAAATTCCAATTTATTTTCCTTCATATTCCAATTCCTTTGTAAGATTCCATTCCTTCAAAAAAAATTCTACGAACCAAACGCCACCTAAGGTTATGTTTGGCGGACTAGCTGAAAAGCTAGTTGATGGCTGAAAAGCTAGCTGTTAAATAAAAAGCTAACTGATAGCTGAAAAGCTAGCTGATAAAAAATAACGTTTGGTAAAACTAGCTGAAATATATAAAATTACATAAAAGGACATGTAAGAATATGTGTTTCTATAATTAATTAAGGGGTGTATTTGAAAATTTTTAAAAAAGCTCGTAAAAAGCTATTCTAAGTAGCTTTTCAAAAAGCTAGCTTATAAGTTAGTTTATAAGCTACTTTTTGGCTTACCAAACACGACAACATAAAAAAGCTCGAAAAATATGCTAGATTATCAGCTAGCTGTGGCACGCCAAACACAGCTTAATAGACTTGAAATATAGTAATGGTTTAAGAGAAGATGCCAAGTGGCAAAAAAAAAGAGTTTAAAAAAAAGACAAGTGGCATGATTTGGTTTTGTTTATTAAAAGAGATAGATTAGTTTACTAGTTTATAACCCGTGAGAATCACGATTATAAAATTAATTAAACTTTCATAATAAAAAATCAAAATTATTAATCAATTATTTTAAATAAATTATTACTTAAAAAGATATTCTTTTAGTTATATAAAATTATAATCATTGATTTAAATAAATACGTAAATTTATATCACCTTATAATTTGTATAAATTTTATTTTATTTTTGAATCTAATGTTATTAATTTAATATAATCAAAATAAAAAAGTTTAAAATTTAATGTAATTAAGGAGGGAATTTAAAATTTGAAATTTGAAATGGATAATTAATATGTTGACAAGTGGCATGATATGAGACATAATATTAATGAGGATATCTAATATAATGACAGTTGTCAATTAGAGAATAAATCTATTTATTTATTAGAATTAGAATTAGAATAAGGATAAGAAGGATTTGAAATGTTAAAAGCTGGATTAAAATGAAATACATGCGCAAACAAAGAGTTTATATGCTGCTTTATTTAGAGCGATGTATCAATAACACGATCATACAATTACAAACCTAAACTAAAACCGATATGTTTAGATTAAAAAAAAAATGATAAACAGGATTTCTAACATTCTAATCTTTAGAATCAGTAAAAGCATACCCAGATTTGAACTAAATGCTAAAAGAACGAAACTTTAATAGAAGAATGACTGTTTGTATTTGTGAAAATAACAACTAGGTAAGAAACCCCAAACCGAAATCAGCTTAACAGATGAATATAGCTCAACATACCTTTCTCGAGAGACTGAATTAGGGTTTTATCGATTCTCTGAAACCCTTTTCCTTTTAGAAGCCAATCAACACATACATACGAAATTAAACATGAATTTGATACCTACTTGTACTTGAAATTGAGGCTTGATTCTCTCAGATACTAGAAATTGAGGTTTGAGGCTTCAATAGTGGTCACCGGTGATAAGAGTAGGGGGAATGTGTGGGTGACAACGCCTCTATCATGAACGAGGATATGATTAAGCTAGGTCTCAATCGGTGGTGGTAGCCGGTAGAGGGCTAAGAGAGAAGAGAGAAGAATGTGAGGGAGACCGGAAGATGGGAGGGAGATGGAACTTGTCTTGTTGGCGGAGGTGAGAGATTGATCGACCAAGAGGGGACTGCCAACGATTTCTTTGCTAAATTACACCGATTGTCCTTAGTGCACGTGAAAACGTGTGTAACACCGTAAATTTCAAAACAAATTTTGAAACATAATTCCATCAATATTCATCAAACAACCATTTTAATTATCCAAATAAGTCAATACAAAATCCCAAGATCATAATGTCAAAACTCCGAGCGTGTGTGTGTGTACAGATCAAGCCGGCGCCTTCCCGTGGTCGTCACTAGTACCTGAAACAATAACAACAAACACTGTAAGCACAAGGCTTAGTGAGTTCCCCAAAATACCACCCATAACACATATTAGCCACTCGAGGCTATAACTCTGTGGGTCCGTGCACCCAAACTCTGTGAACCCTCAGGTTCTGGCTCTGATAAACATGCACTACATAAATCACATACAAACAATGCAGTACAACACATAACATGCATAGCATACAATACTCTATTACATAACTCAGGTTACCTACTCAAGGTAATATAGTATAGTGAGAAGACTCACCTCGCGTGTCTCGGTAAGTCGTAAATCTGAAATCACTAGCGCTCGATCTGCCGAGCTATAGTCCTCCTATAGCACAATACATCTCTAATTAACACTTTCCCAACTAAGGTTAACTACACTATAACAAGTCAACTTAGGTCAACGCTGGTCAACGGTCAACGGTCAACTTTGACCGGACTCGGCGAGTGCACTATAGCGACTCGGCGAGTCTGAGCGTATACACTGATTTCCCTGGAATCCTCCCTTAACACGTCAAGTATTCTCCTAACTCGACGAGTTCCACCTGGCATGAGTTGTGGGGCCACCACGACTCAACTCGCCGAGTCTCATGAACAACTCGGTGAGTCCAGCTTGACTCAGTCCACCTGTCCACTCTGACTCCCCCCTGACTCACTGAGTCAACCCTCCCCAACTCGGCAAGACCACTCGCTGTGTGGTCGGGCAACATTCATACTACTCGCCGAGTCTGTTCTTCGGACTCGGCGAGTCCGTGCCATGCAATGACTCAAACTTGCTCATAAGGTCAGATCCAGTCCATTAACCCATAGATCCAGTCCTTCCAAGCTCATTTAGCACGTAAAGTCACTATCTTGATGCACATACAATCTCTATATGACCATATATGATGCTTTTGACCCATATACTACAACTCAAGGTCATAAACTCCATTGCTATACATAAAGCTTGATGAGTGAGGCTCTCTGGACCCCTATGGATCCAGATCCAGAGCCTCAACACAAGAAGGGAACTATTTGGCATCAAATCAACCCAATAATGTCCATAAAAACCCTAAATCCGATTATACTTCACAAAACAGAAGATAAGCCGAAATTATACCTCTAGATTGATGATATAAGCTTCAAATCCACAGTATAGCAACCTCCTTTGCTTCCTCTTGCCTAGAATCTCCTCCTTCTTTGCTAAATGACACACACAAGGTCAAGAAATGCTTCCTTTCTCTCTCAAAACGTTCAAGCACTCAAGGGTTTCTCTCTAAGGGTTGGGTGAGCACAAATGACGGCCATAAGGCCCTTTAAATAGGTCTCAAACCCAAGAATTTAGGGTTTCATTACTCAGCGCAGACTCGCCGAGTCCATATCCTGGACTCGCCGAGTCCAGGCACGATTCTTCGTCCAAATCCGCGTCTCTACTCGGCGAGTCTGAGCTCCAACTCGCCGAGTCCCCCTCACAAATCAACAAAATACCATTTACACGATACCTGATAAAAGTCCGAATGTTACAACTCTCCCCCACTAGAACTAGACTTCGCCCTCGAAGTCTCGCTCTAAAAACAGCTTCGGGTGCTGCTCCTGCATCATACGCTCTGGCTCCCAGGTCATCTCTGATCCCCTCCGATGTTGCCACTGAACCAACACCAGAGGTACCTCCTTGTTTCTCAAAACCTTGATCTTCCGATTCCTAATGGCCACTGGTCTCTCGGAATAATTCAGGCTTGCATCTACCTGAATATCCTCTAACGGAACCACTACCGATTCATCGGCTATACACTTCCTCAACTGCGATACATGAAAAGTGTTGTGAATCTGCCCCAACTCTGCTGGTAACTCCAACCGATAGGCTACCCGACCTACCCTTGCAATCACACGAAATGGACCTATAAACCGGGGCCCCAATTTGCCCCTCTTCCTGAACCGGATCAATCCTTTCCAAGGAGAAACCTTCAGGAGAACGAAGTCGCCGACCTGAAATTCCAACTCGGACCGGCGTCTATCCGCATAACTCTTTTGTCGGCTCTGGGCGGTCAATAACCTCTGTCTGACCTGCTGTATCTGCTCTGTCGTCTGGATCACGATCTCTGTACTGCCCATTACCCTCTGCCCAACCTCTCCCCAACAAATGGGAGTCCGACACCTCCTACCATACAACAGCTCAAAGAGCGGCATACCGATGCTCGAATGATGGCTGTTGTTGTAGGAAAACTCTGCCAAGGGCAAATACGTATCCCAACTATCCCTAAAATCCAATACACATGCTCGAAGCATGTCCTCGAGCGTCTGAATCGTCCGCTCACTCTGGCCGTCTGTCTGGGGGTGATATGCGGTACTAAAATGCAGCTTAGTACCCAACTCCTCGTGAAATTTCTTCCAGAATCGGGAAGTGAAGCGCACATCGCGGTCTGAAACAATCGAGATCGGCACCCCATGCCGAGATACAACTTCCCTCACATAAATCTCCGCCAATTTCTCCGCCGAAGAACTCTCACTGATGGCAAGAAAATGAGCGCTCTTTGTCAACCTATCCACAATCACCCAAATTGCATCGACTCCTCTGGAAGTCCTCGGTAATTTGGTGATGAAATCCATGGTGATCTGTTCCCACTTCCACTCGGAACCTCCAATGGCTGCAACTTGCCATGCGGTCTCTGGTGCTCGGCCTTCACCCTTCGACAGGTCAAACACCTCTCGACAAACCATGCGACGTCCCTCTTCATACAAGGCCACCAATACTCCTTCCTCAAATCCAAATACATCTTTGTAGCCCCCGGATGGATCGAAAATTTCGATCTGTGAGCTTCCTCCATCAATGTAGTACGCGTACCACCCACAAACGGTACCCAAATCCGGCCCTGATAAGTCATAAGCCCTCGACTATCCGATACAAACTCAGAAACCAACCCAACGACCCGTTCTCTCTTCTGCATCTCTGGATGCACAGCCTCGGCCTGTGCCCCACGAATGGCGTCCAGAACTGGAGCTATCACGGTCAATCTCAAACATACATTTCGCAGTGGAATGCTCTCCGCCCTGCGACTCAATGCGTCAGCTACCACATTAGCCTTGCCCGGGTGGTACAAGATCTCGCAATCATAATCCTTGACCACATCTAACCACCTCCTTTGCCGCATATTTAGGTTATGCTGATCCATCAAGTACTTCAAGCTCTTATGGTCCGTGTATATCATACAACGAACCCCATATAAGTAGTGCCGCCAAATCTTAAGGGCGAACACCACTGCCCCCAACTCCAAATCATGTGTGGGGTACCTCGTCTCATGAGGCTTCAACTGCCTCGATGCATATGCTATCACATGTCCCTTCTGCATCAGCACCGCTCCCAGCCCTAAAATCGATGCATCACAGAATACCACAAAATCTTCCATCCCTTCCGGAAGAGCTAATACCGGAGCTTCACACAACCTCTGGCGAAGCGTCTCAAAGGAGGTCTGCTGCTCGGGACCCCATAAAGATGTAACACCCTTTCGGGTCAATCTGGTGAGTGGCACTGCAATCTTGGAGAAATCCTTGATAAACCTCCGATAATACCCTGCCAACCCAAGGAAGCTCCTGATCTCAGAAGGTGACTTTGGCACCTCCCACCTCATCACTGCGTCAACCTTGGCCGGATCGACCAATATCCCTTTCTGATTAACGAGGTGCCCCAGAAACTGGACCTCCCGCAACCAGAAATCACACTTGGAAAACTTTGCATAAAGTTTCTCCGATCTCAAAACTCCAAGAACCTCCCTCAAATGCTCCTCGTGTTGCTCTCTAGATCTCGAATATACCAAAATATCATCGATGAACACAATCACCGACCGATCCAACATCGGCCAACATACCCTGTTCATGAGGTCCATGAACACAGCCGGGGCATTGGTGAGCCCAAAAGGCATCACCACAAACTCATAATGCCCATAATGCGTCCTGAATGCTGTCTTCTGGACGTCCTCGTCCCGCACTCTCACCTGATGATAGCCCAACCTCAAATCGATCTTGGAGAACCAAGATGCTCCCTGTAACTGATCGAATAAATCGTCGATCCTCGGCAACGGGTAACGGTTCTTGACCGTCAGCTTATTCAATTCTCGGTAATCAATACACATGCGATGCGAGCTGTCTTTCTTCTTCACAAACAGGATGGGTGCTCCCCACGGCGAGCTACTCGGCCGAATAAACCCCTTCCCCAGCAGCTCCTGAAGCTGTGAGGATAACTCTTGCATCTCTGGAGGTTAAAGGCGATAAGGCACCTTAGCGATAGGCGCGGCTCCCGGAACCAAATCGATTCCGAACTCCACTTGCCTCACAGGAGGCACACCTGGTAACTCTTCGGGAAAAACATCTGGAAACTCACACACCACCGGAACTTCATCCACTGAACTCGGTCTCTCGGAGATCACTCGCGTATCCATCACATACGCCACGAAACCCTTACAGCCCTGCTGTAAACACTGCCTCGCCCTAGCGGCCGAACAAAAGGCTGATCCAGAACGTGTACCCTCGCCGTAAACCGAAAGAACTCCCCCACTAGGATCTCGTATGGTCACCAGCTGACACTCACAATCGATAACCGCGCTGAATCGGCTCAACCAGTCCATGCCCACTATAACACAGACATCACCCATCGCAATAGGAATCAGGTCGATCGGGAACTCAACCCCAAAAATCTCCAATACGCATCCCCGGAGGACCTCCGTGGCACAAATCACTTTGTCGGCGGCTATGGAAACCCGCAGAGGCCGACTCAATGCCCCACGACTAACACTGATATGCTGACTAAATGCCAAAGATACAAAAGACCGACTCGCACCCGAGTCAAATAACACTAAAGCAGGCACAGAGTTCACAAGGAAGGTACCTATGCATAGCATAATATAAGCATAATATCTCAAAACCAAAAATAAATAAATAAAAGGAAACGTACCAGCCACAACATCGGGTGCCGCGCGGACCTCTTCCGCAGTCAGCTGAAAGGCTCTCCCTCGAGCTCTCGGTGCCTCGGCCTTCACGGGCCGACTCTCTGTAGCTCTGATGGCGGCGGGAGCAGATCCCTGAGACGCTCCACGCAGCAGCGGACACTCCGCCTTCCGGTGTCCGGTCTGGTTGCAGTGGAAACACACTGCAAACCCCTTGGGGCAGTCCTTGGCCATATGCCCCTCCTTGCCACATTTGTAGCAAGACCCTGCTCGACAGACTCCATCGTGACCCTTGCCGCACTTCCCGCAAGTGCGGCCCTTCTGGCTCCCAGGTTTGGGATCAGCAGGCTTGGCCCGCTTGGCTGCCGGCTGAGACTGTGTCGGCCGCCGATCCCTCCCTAGAGACTCCGCCTCCTCCCTGGCCTGAGTCTCAAGCTCAATCTCCCTCTTCCGGGCATTTGCCTGAAGCTCAGCAAATTTCCGATACGAGGAGTTTGCAGCGAACTCCCGAATATCCCGTCTCAGAATGCTCAGGTAACGACTCATACGTGCCTGCTCGGTGGACACGTGCTCAGGGCAGAACATCGCCCTCTCATGAAACATCCTCGTGATCGCTATGACTGACTCGGTACCCTGCTTGAGGGTCAGAAACTCCTGTGCAAGACGCTCCCTCTCCACCTGGGGAACGTACTCATCTCGGAACATGGTAGTGAACCGTCACAAACTTCCACCAGTCCTTCGCTTCCAAGCGAAGCTGGTTCAACGCGAACCGAACCTTCAAATGCTCAGGGATGAGCAAGTGAAGAAGCACCCCTCCATGTCAGATATCCACCTCATAGCTGCCACCAGATCCTGCGTACCATCAAACTCTGGTGGTTTGGTGTTACTGAATTCCCTAAACAGTGACGCATCACCTCCCTGGGGTCTCGCCGCAGTGATAGCTGCGGTAGCCGCTGCGACAGCAGCCTCAGAAAGAGCGGCATAACGCTCGTCAAATGTCTCAATCATCGCGGTCTTAATAGACCCGAACATCTCTGGTATCTCAGCTCTGATGACCGTAGCCACCTCCTCATGAATGATCTGTCGAATCTCCTCATCACTAGCTCCGGCATCCTCCGGCATATGACGTGTCCTCACCATGATCAACCTCTGAAATACAACATGCGATAAATTAGAATTCACTCGAACACTCTTACATCCGACAATCCACCCCTCCTTGATTCTTGGTATCCCAAGATTCTTATTTGGACTGTGTACTGCCCCGGTGCTTTCAGTAGTACGGGCCCAATACTACTGTCCACACCTTCTCAGTACACACCCCAAACCTTCCTCTTCGGATCCCAATTCCCAAGTACTCTATCATGTGTAAACCACTTTCTAACAGATCCCTCATAAACCCCTTGCTGCTACCTACTCACTCTCAGCATCTCATAGCAGCTCACCCCTCTCTAGGCTAAGGCATCACAAATCAGACCACTCTAGTCCTATTGGCAATACCTAGCCTATTCTAGCATGCAAACACATCATATTAATATTAATATCACGTAATATAAAGGTATTTTGGGAATTCACCGTTCGGGCGCTGACTGATCGTACACACGTTTCTTCCTGGAATTGTTTCTTTTCAAGAAAATCTTTTACTCTTAGAAAATTTTAGTTTTATTTTGAAAATATCTTTTCAATTCCTCAGTTTGAGTTCAAATACTCCCGAAGGTGTACCCGAATCCCTCAAACCAAGGCTCTGATACCAATTTGTAACACCGTAAATTTCAAAACAAATTTTGAAACATAATTCCATCAATATTCATCAAACAACCATTTTAATTATCCAAATAAGTCAATACAAAATCCCAAGATCATAATGTTAAAACTCCGAGCGTGTGTGTGTACGGATCAAGCCGGCGCCTTCCCGCGATCGTCACTAGTACCTGAAACAATAACAACAAACACTGTAAGCACAAGGCTTAGTGAGTTCCCCAAAATACCACCCATAACACATATTAGCCACTTGAGGCTATAACTCTGTGGGTCCGTGCACCCAAACTCTGTGAACCCTCAGGTTCTGGCTCTGATAAACATGCACTACATAAATCACATAGAAACAATGCAGTACAACACATAACATGCATAGCATACAATACTCTATTACATAACTCAGGTTACCTACTCAATTTAATATAGTATAGTGAGAAGACTCACCTCGCGTGTCTCGGTAAGTCGTAAATCTGAAATCACTAGCGCTCGATCTGCCGAGCTATAGTCCTCCTATAGCATAATACATCTCTAATTAACACTTTCCCAACTAAGGTTGACTACACTATAACAAGTCAACTTAGGTCAACGCTGGTCAACGGTCAACGGTCAACTTTGACCGGACTCGGCGAGTGCACTATAGCGACTCGGCGAGTTCGAGCGTATACACTGATTTCCCTGGAATCCTCCCTTGACACGTCGAGTATTCTCCTAACTCGACGAGTTCCACCTGGCATGAGTTGTGGGGCCACCACGACTCAACTCGCCGAGTCTCAAGAACAACTCGGTGAGTCCAGCTTGACTCAGTCCACCTGTCCACTCTGACTCCCCCCTGACTTACTGAGTCAACCCTCCCCAACTCGGCAAGACCACTCGCTGTGTGGTCGGGCAACATTCATACTACTCGCCGAGTCTGTTCTTTGGACTCGGCGAGTCCGTGCCATGCAATGACTCAAACTTGCTCATAAGGTCAGATCCAGTCCATTAACCCATAGATCCAGTCCTTCCAAGCTCATTTAGCACGTAAAGTCACTATCTTGATGCACATACAATCTCTATATGACCATATATGATGCTTTTGACCCATATACTACAACTCAAGGTCATAAACTCCATTGCTATACATAAAGCTTGATGAGTGAGGCTCTCTGGACCCCTATGGATCCAGATCCAGAGCCTCAACACAAGAAGGGAACTATTTGGCATCAAATCAACCCAATAATGTCCATAAAAACCCTAAATCCGATTATACTTCACAAAACAGAAGATAAGCCGAAATTATACCTCTAGATTGATGATATAAGCTTCAAATCCACAGTATAGCAACCTCCTTTGCTTCCTCTTGCCTAGAATCTCCTCCTTCTTTGCTAAATGACACACACAAGGTCAAGAAATGCTTCCTTTCTCTCTCAAAACGTTCAAGCACTCAAGGGTTTCTCTCTAAGGGTTGGGTGAGCACAAATGACGGCCATAAGGCCTTTTAAATAGGTCTCAAACCCGAGAATTTAGGGTTTCATTACTCAGCGCAGACTCGCCGAGTCCATATCCTGGACTCGCCGAGTCCAGGCGCGATTCTTCGTCCAAATCCGCGTCTCTACTCGGCGAGTCTGAGCTCCAACTCGCCGAGTCCCCCTCACAAATCAACAAAATACCATTTACACGATACCTGATAAAAGTCCGGATGTTACAACGTGTTTAGTCCTTATTTTCAAAAATTAACTCGGATCGTCCCTCATTGGGTTTAACTTTGCATACTTTATCTCTCAAAAACAGAAATGACGATAATAACTTTATTTTTTAATTTTCAATTGTCACATCTCCAAACCAGGACGGCAAAAACGTCCGGGGGTGGATGACATCATTGTATAATATCATAACAATTGAATATGAATGAAACATAGAAACCCGAACAACATACATTAAGAAATACAAACTTGCATTGTTTACATAGTGTATTTGTTCAAAGTTACACACCATTAACTGAAAAGTAAAAATTCCAAAGTGCAAGAAAATCCAGTTTCTTGATGGCTTAGTACCTGCTTACTGGTTACCTAAGAATACAAATCATTTTGAAAATCGTCAACAATGAATGTTGGTGAGTTCATAAGCATTTTTGTATGAAAAACGGTTTGTATCTATTTTGTTTGAAAGAATTTTATGTTTCCAGAAAATCCGATATTTTCTATGATAATGTGTTGTATGTCTTACACCAAAGACTGAAAATGTATGTATGCATGTTTCTTTGTATCTTGTAACCGTATGTTCCCAGAAAATCCAATATTTTTTTGATGTATGAAAATCTATAGTCTTAAACCCTAAGACCGGAATGGTGAATATAGTATACTGAAAAATAGTATGAAGTTTTATATTTTATAAAACCAGTGAAGTGTGAGCTTCTCGTAAACCAAGATAGTATTGTTAATCCCTATGTGAGTTATCATAACCATGTTTTATATGACTGTTATGCATGTTACGACGTTCTTCAGGCATTGGAATTGGTGGATATTTGTCACCCTAGACTGACCCGTCTAGTTGTAGTGAACGAATCAGGTGTGGGGGTGTCAATCCCTATATAGATCTATACACTACCTCGCTCTCTCTCTAGGAGACTCTAGTTATAATACAAGACTTAGGTTATACGCTAGGTAGGTACGGTGAAGACAATGTCTCACTAAAGCATTAACCAATTTACGTGAACTAGGACTCCCCTTTTTCTTGTAATGAGAAATGATTACCCTATTGAAAATTTATGACGTATATTTTATGACATGCGTTTTATGAGTTTCACGACATACTGTTTATGACACGCGTTTTATAAGTTTCATAAAATGTTGTTTATGACATAGAAACTGATCTGTCAGCAGTTTATTTTTTTATTCTCTTTTATGTAAATTATTTGTAAAACTTTATATAAATAGTCAGTAATAAATATCTTTGGTAGTTTCATATTTTGTAAAAATAACATAATATCATTGGGTTTCAAACTATCAAGGTAGTGACAACATAATTATGACTATTTTTACTAGAAAAGTTTACTATTGGTAACAATCTCCAAAAATTTGTAGTTTTGCATATCTGATATTTTTAACTTTGTAAACACAAAATAGTTTAACTTCACCATTTAGTAGGTCACGATTTTTTTTATAAAAACCATAAGATGACTTTAACATTTTTGTACTTGTAAAATTATTAATTTGTAAAAGTGGGACAAGTAATTATCCAAAGATCAAAACATATTTGAGTTTCTACAACATGTGTTCTTGTTGTTTTCGAGTATATTAACCTCTAAGCCCAATTTTTGTGTAATAAAAGTGTTGACAATCACATATGTTATGATTTTATGCAGTTAACAAATGATATCAACCATTTTATACAATAATTTGTTCCATGTTCAACCTATAACCATAATGCATGCATATGTCCAATGGACAAACTCATTTTAACTTATAACAAGCTTATAAAACATGATTTTTAGGTGTGTAAGCATGAGGTTTTTGACATCATAAACACAAAACATTCCATAAACAAGTTGGTGCATGTAAATATTCAATGGGTAAACGAAACTTGACTTGTATCCCCCCCCCCCCCCCCCCCCCCCCGGAAAAGCATGGGGGTATGAACCTCACCTTGATGTTTTCGAGTTGTAGGAAGGAAAATGAAGATGATGTCGAGCCTAGAATGAAGTGGGTGAACTTGAAGAGCTTCTTGGATGCGAGTTTCCTAGTGATTCTAACATACGAAAATTTGTGTAAATGATATGAAATCAGCAAAATAATGTGTGAAAACACTAGGAGCTGTCAAAATTACTTACCAAAAATCTTAGGACCACCTAGATGATGAAGATTTTTGAAAAGAACCTAGCTTGTTCTTAAGATAATTTGAAAACTTGAAGTTGGAAATGTAAAAGGAATGGAAGAAGGAAAAATGAAGGGTGCTAGTAATCCAGAAAGAGCCTTCTGTTGTGATTTAAACGGGATGGGTGAGTATGAATATATGTTAGATGTTTGGTTGTGTTGCATGATAGTTTGTTGGGTGAATCCATGTAAACCTTAAGCTTTCCTCCCAAGGTGTATCTTCGACGTACATCAAATCTGATAAAAAAAAATCCCACTGGAAACTACTTTTATGTGACCGAAATCATGGAGAAACCCAATAGAAAACTTCAAAAGCATATAAAATTTCGCTTTTGAATCATTGACAATGGGTGATTTTGGTCTTGAGGGGGCTATTGCATTAGTGTGTGATTTTGTTTATAGTTTGATGATTTTTTTTTTCAAGATTAATTACGATAAGGTTTTCTAAGTATGATTCATATTATCTTATACGAACAATGTCCTCTTGGTTTGTAATACTTTATTATAACAAAGTACGTTTGAATTCACTTGCCCATGGTTACAATCTAGACATTGATTTAAATCTTTCGGGTTGTCACATCAATTAATTTAATGTTTTTATTATTTTTATTATCAATTTTCTTAAAAAAAAAAAATAGAAGCCCTACATTTTCCCCACCCCACCCTTCAATTGTTGCTAATCGGAAACAAACTCACAAACTTGGTGAAGCCACTTCCAACGATTATATCCACCCAAAATCGTCAAGTAGATCGTCGGCCACCATCATCGTCTCCACCTCTGGAGAAGGTGACCTCGCAAAGCCACCATCACCACCTATCACAGTCTCCAGCCAACTCCCTCACCCACAATCACATCCCATCTATCGATGGTGAAGCCACTTCCAGTGACATATGAAGTAATGGCCGGTTGTGAGGGAGGGCAAACTGGGCATGTGAACAGGGCCCAATTTTTTTAGGGGCCCTAATTTTTTTTTTAATATACTGTATCTTGAATTTGGAAAAGTTGAATCACGCCCAAATATCATGTACATGTAAATGAGAACGTCCGGCTACAATAAAAACACTTGGAATCTTCGTTGGGATACGGAAACTCCAAAAATTGCGTACAAATCCATGGCGTTTGCTCACAATTTTTCTGATTATATCTTTTGAGATAATTCATTATTGTATTTTGATGTTCAGAGGCTTGTGTTTGTGTTGGCAGAATGGTAGATACAATGGAATAAGTGAGGGTTCTGTTTAGGAGATGGCAAAGAAGGTTGTTGGCGCAACAAAGAAGGGATATGAATATGCTGGAGTTATGTGGCAACAGTGTGAGTTACTTCTTTCTTTTAATTAATTCGATTTTATCCATCTGGGAAGGATTTATCCATTGATGATTTCTATCTCAACTTATTAGGGCAACATTTGATAATTAAGATAAAACAGAAATGCCTTCACAGTTATGATCGATTTTGTATCTCAAAGTGATTGGAACACCATAATATATTATATATTTCAAGTAATATAAAACCCGGAATTTGTGTGATAGAAAACAACTCTACACAAACTTTTTGATGTTATGTCCAATTACATTCACCATAAAACATATATCAAATTAAAAAAAATACTTTGTCAAATGGTGAATGTGAACTTGAACACGGATAAATATTGTTAAATCTTTAAGAAGTCCAATACTAGACGTGTTTTATAAGCTTTTAGTTTTAAATAATATATACACAGTCAACTTCATATCATTGTCTTAAATGTTTTTTTTTTTACTTAATGACTTAACATGGATATGACAAAATCACATAAGTTGTTCGACTTTTCTTGATTTATGTTCATTAACCGAATATTCTGTTACGTGGATGTTTTTTCTATCATTTTTTTAGTGAAATACTATGATTTTCTATGTTTATTGTTATAAAATCTATTGTCGTTTAAAAAAAAAAAAAAAAAAAAAAAAACCCTGCAATTTATATAAATTTAATTCATTACACTTTAGGGCTTAAGGGCCTTTTTTTCCGGATCGTCCCGGGTATTTAAATTCTCAGGACCGGCCCTGAAGTCGCCGCCTCGCCGGATAAAAGTGACCTCACAAAGCCACCATCAGCACCTATGTGACTCTTCCAGACCTCCTATCGCCACCTCTTGAAACCCTATCGCTACCTCCATACGCACATCTAAAAAGACAAAGGGATGCTACATCGATCTAGGATTTGTGTTATGACACATCAGATGGAGACGACTATTTAGGGTTTGCGTTTACCCGTATCTTCTTCTCCGACCATTTCCGATAAGGGACCTATTCTTTCTTTTCGGTCCATGAAATGGAGTTTTTAAAGAGAAAGAGCTACAAGAGAAAGAGAATGGTGAAGTTCTTAAACAAAAAAAAAAAAGAGTTCTTTCTTTTCAGTCTAGAGTCACCTTATTGGGGTCACCGGAGGATACGATGGTGATGGTGTTTTGCTCTTTCCAGATAGTCAGGGAGACGAAAGAAACGTAGGGAAAGAAAAGGAGGAGGGTGGATAGGTGTATATGTTTTTTCTTTTTTTATTAACTGAAAAATGATAAAACAAATAAAAAAATTAAAAAATAAATTGTAAAGGGTAAAATATTATTTTTATGTCTGGAGGGATGAAGTGTGCAATGGTTAAAACAAACGAGGAGCGGTCCGAGTTAATTTTTAAAAATAGGGACTAAGCACGCTTTTTAGCATGTGCACGAGGGACGATTGGTGTAATTTACCCAAAAAAAACTAATAGAATTTGATTTGGATATAATATGCAAAGGGTATTTTGATAAATTTATATGTATTTAACATTTTAAATATATGTTTTTGATATTAAATTGATTTATTCCTTATTAAGTTATATGATTGGATATAAATGTGAGTTTAATAGGTTAAGAATGATATATACATAATTATGAATTTTGGAAGGTAATATCTAATGTTCACAAAGATATATATGAAATTTCCCAAACAAACAAAAAAGAAGCCCACCTCTATCTCTCTATTTTTTATAATTGTTGATAAAAATGGCTATGATAATTTATGATAAAAGTGGCTGCTCTAACCAGTTTTGCCCTTCATTTGAGCCAAATTTATTTTATATAGGTTATGAACCTATAATTTGCTTCTTAAATGTAAAAAATGCGTTGGTGTCTATTTTTTTTTTTAAAATGTTATGTTATCCTTGAAGTAAATGATGATAATGGATGTAATCATGTTATCATATAACCACACTTGGTTACACATTGTTATGCTACAAATCATTGAAGATTACTAATGTTATCAATGTATTTTTGAATGCTAGTTATGTCACATACAACCACACTTCATTCAAACCCATGGCAAAACACATGTTTTTTTACTAGTTTACATGCGTTGACAACCCAATCAGTGTTTAAAGAAATGGAACCTTGTGCACAAATAGCGTTAAAGTTCACACATGATATTTTAGAAACGCATTAAGATGCTATTCGGGTCTTTGACATTTTCTTAACATAAGCTCACAACCCAATCAGTGTTCTTCCTAATACCAACTTCAAGGATTAAAATAAAGATGGTTACAAAATCCAAAACCAAAAGTTAAAACTATTTATTTACAGATCCATAGAGTTAGAAAGTGTTTACTTTCCCCATGTGATCATCTAGTTTGAGCCCATGCTTCTCAATTATCTTAACCAACTGCAGAAGAATTTCTTGCTTTGTTGAAAGTAAGTCGCCTTCACCATGCAAAATATGAGACAAATCGTTTAAAAAGTACAATGCTACTACTGGGTCGATTTACGTTGTGCTTTGTCCTAATTAAAAAATATTTTTTAAAGTACAACGTGGTAAAAAGTGCACATAATATTATTCGGTGAAAATAAAACACATACCATGTTTTTTAGTTTGGGTTCGATTTCACCGTGTTTATGATTTCTTCTACCATCTTGTGGATCTCCTCATTCTTATCAACTTGAAGATAAATATTGGACACCAATTCATGCCAACCAGCATATGATTTGTTCACAATTGCCTATGAACAAAAAAAAAAAAAAAAAAAAAAAAGACTATGTTATATACTAAAACAAAACTTTTAAGGTTAGGGAGGAAAGAAGTAAAGTAATGGTCACCTGACTAGAAAATACGGTATTTGGTACAACCATAGGAGTATTGTCTGCAGTAAGCAGTGAGGTGCTTATGACTCCCATCCTAATAACTTTACCTTTCACAGATCCAACCTGTGCAGCCAACAAACTAGATATATAATAACAAATTCATAAAAGATTAAATCAATCACAAATATAACCACAAATACACATTTTGGACTGTTCGCAGTAGATATGTAAAATAGATATGCAAAACAGGGGAAAGGGCAAACAGTAAAAGCAAACCAGATTTGAACTAGGTACTTAATTAACGAAACTTTAACAGAAGAATAACTGTTCATATTTGTGAAAATAACCAATGATTACATAAAACAACTAGACTTACGCGATGAACAAATGATCTTTGCTTTCAATGTACAAAAGCTAAGTAAAAAAAAAAAAGGAACCCTAAACAGATATCAGCTTAACAGATGAACATAGCGTATGAAAGACGTCTACGGTATTGAATACGCGTATTTTGGCACGCTCATCTTGGAACTCCAATACACAACATGCCCAGCAACTACGGGTGACCATTAGGACCCATGGATCGGAGTAGGGTTGGTTTTCGGTTCTTTGAATCATGCAAAGTAGGGGTGTTCGCGGTGCGGTTTAAAGCCAAAACCGCAAACCGCACCACATATGCGGTTTGAGTTTTTCGAAAACCACAAACCACGCCGCGAACCATGTAAACCGCATTATGCGGTGCGATGCGGTTTTAAGCGGTGTGGTGCGGTTTATGCGGTTTGAAGAATTATAAATATGTTATAAAAGTATTATACGATATAATAAAAAAAAACATATAAAGAATTAACAAAAATGTTTATGATAAATGACACATACAGAAGTTAAATTACACAATTATCAATAATTTGAATGAAATAAAAACTTCATCTTAGTTATGAAATCAATTCAATCCATATCTTGCATCCTTCAATCTTCAATTTGTGCTTCGTTTATTTACATGTATGAGCAATTGGTTATATATATATATATATATATATATATATATATATATATATATATATATGTGTGTGTGTGTGTGTGTGTGTGTGTGTGTGTGTGTGTGTTGCGGTGCGGTTTGAACCGCGGTTTCATATTTAAAAACCGTAAACCGCACCGCGTAGTGCGGTTTGACAAAATTAGAAACCACAAACCGCACCGCGAATGTTCGAAACCGCGTTATGCGGTGCGGTGCGGTGTGGTGCGGGCGGTTTATGCGGTTTTCTGCACACCCCTAATGCAAAGTCGGTTCTGGTACAAAACAGGAAAGGTCCGGCCGATTCAGGTTACAAAATCGATTTCGACTGGAATTTTAAATTTAAAAGATCAAATATGTTCTCTATTTATCCGATTATGTTTCCATAAATTGGTTACCCTCTTTCCTACTCTTCCCACCATTTTTTTGTAAAATGGGGTTGTTTTCAAAACTATTTGTAAAAATGGGTAGGGATCTCAACGGGCAAACGGGCGGGGACCCGAAATCAGTTGTTGCCCCCGCCCCCGCCCCACCTGTTTATAGGCTTAAAATTGGATTTTTTTTTTTTGTTAAAAAACTGCTTTATTTGTTTAATTGTTTTAGACCGATTACACAACAACAAACAGTGTTACACCGAAATCGAAGGCGAGATACAAAAATCGCGAGCCAACAGTCGACTCAGTTGTAAACGAATTAAGACCGAATACCATAAATCAAATTTTCAAGTCTCAATTGTATCAGAGAAGGAAAGAAGGAAATTAAGGGTACATTATCACTTACCTGAATGTGAAGTCACAGGCTGAAAACCGAATAAAGCTGATTATGATTCTGTAACGCCCAAAATTTGGAAAGCCAAGAAAAGAAAGAAAAACCCCAATTTTAAGGGGAGACTCGGCGAGTCCGAGTGGGATCCGGGTCGAGGTGTAAGCGACCGACTCGGCGAGTCGGCCAAGGTGACTCGGCGAGTCTGGTCTGAGCAAGGAAAACCCTAAATTCGGGACTTGGAGCTTATTTAATCGTCTCATTCTCTCCCCTAGGGTTCCTTTACTGCCTCTCTAGCTCAGAACACTAATCCCTAGCCGTCATAATCGTTTTAGAGCAAGATTTACCCTTGGTGAAGCTTTTTGGAGCTTGAGAAAGAAGATAGTCATAGTGGAGCAAGAAGGGGGCCTTGGATCCAGAGTTGGTGGAACATTTCTGAGCATTTAAAGGTAATCAATCGTTACCTTCCCTTTTTTTCCTAATAGATCAACCTTGGCTATGAGATTTGGAGCTTTTATGGCATGCTTAAGAGCTATTTCGAGTTAGAAGCCCAGATCTGAAGTTGCTACTTCATATTTGAGTGTATCTTGGCCTAGAAAGTCATAAAGCATCTGTTTTTGGGTTGATAGTGAAGCCTCTTTGTCTTAAACCCTAGTTTGGATTGTTTTAAGCTTAGATCTCTTGATCTACACGTAAAGTTTGCCACTTTACGTGAGGGATAGGCCTTAGAAGTATGGATCTATGAATTGGAAGCCCTGTTTGGCTCGAAAAGCAACTGCATGGATTAAGGACTGAATAGACTCGGCGAGTCCTTTGAGTGGACTCAGCGAGTAGTATGAAGATGGAGGCGAACTCGACGAGTTGGATGAACAACTCAGCGAGTCTGTTGAAGAATGCCTTGAACTCGGCGAGTCAAGTCGCGAAACCCCAAACCCTTCGAGTCAAGGCTCAGTTTAGTGAGTTGAGTGGGGACTCAGTGAGCTGGACAGGACAGAACTCGGAAATCAGTGAACTCGGCGAGTCAGTAGGCTGACTCGGCGAGTAGGGTCAACAAGGAAGGTTGACTTTGGCCAGGACTTTGACTTTGATCAGAGTTGAGTTAGTTGACTTTTAGAGGTCTGACAGGCTAAGCGTCGCTTTGTTATTGGTAGCTCGGAGAGTTAGAGGAGCAGCGTTTCAGACGGTGGTTGGTTAGCAGTCCGAGGGTTACCAGCAGAATTCGGTAGTTCAGGTGAGTTTCCTTCCAGTGGGAACGGGTCTAAGGCCACAATGCCGGCCCGTTCAGTTAGCAGTAGTTTTCGAACTTTAGTCCGATGCAGTAGTTAGTATGTTTGATGCCTTCGTGGCTCAGACAGGATTTATGTGTTATGTGTTCCGGGCTACGGCCCGATGCAGTATGCAGTATATGTGTTCATGCTAGTTGATATGTTATGCCATGCTATGTTCAGTCAGTTTCCGGACTTCGATCCGATGCAGGGGGCAAGGCCCCAGTTAGTCCGGACCGATGCAGGGGACAAGGTCCCAGTCAGTTTCCGGACTTCGGTCCGATGCAGGGGACAAGGTCCCAGTCAGTTTCCGGACTTCGGTCCGATGCAGGGGACAAGGTCCCAGTCAGTTTCCGGACTTCGGTCCGATGCAGGGGGCAAGGCCCCAGTTAGTCCGGACCTCGGTCCGATGCAGTGGGTAAGGCCCAGTATGTGCTTTATATGTTATTGTATGGTATGTGGTAGTTTGGGGGAGCTCACTTAGCTTCGTGCTTACAGTTTCAGTTTTTGGTTTTAGGTACTCAGTTTTCAAAGAAGGAGCTCAGGAAGATTGCAGTGCACACACCATAGTCAGATAGCCTGGGATGTTTTACTCTGATAATAAGTTTGTATTTCGAATTAATGCTACGAAATTATGTTATGATTTATGATACGGTTTTTATGAATATGGTTTTAGAAATGTTTTAAAAAGAAAATTTTAGTCGTGATTTTTGGGATGTTACAACTTGGTATCAGAGCCTTGGTTTGAGGGATTCGGATACACTTCAAATGTGTCTGAACTCAAACTAAGGAAATGGTAAAAGGTTTTCAAAAGAAAGACATTTTTGAAAGAAATTTTTTAGGAAAGAAAGAGTTTTTGGAAAAAGCGAAAAGAAATTTTAGAAAGAAGAGAACTTTAAAAAGAGAAAAAGGTGTGGTGCATGCAATCAGCCGAGCTCAAGTAAGTACTCCCAAATTACCCATGCAAGTTTATGTGATGATTATCAGTTTCATTTTCAGTTTCAGTAGAACAGCATGCTAGTATAGGACTAAGGATCTAGGAGGATGCCTTATGTGCCTGCTATATGTGCTTTAGCTTTACAAGATTTTCATGCTAGTATTGAGTAGACAATAGTAGGATAGCCTGTTAGGGTTATGCCTGATAATATGAGCTTAGCATTGTATGCTAGTACAATATCTCGTTATGAGAATAGATTTGCTTGAGTAGTTTCCTGTATCCGAATGCTGCTTGCTTTGTGCTTTGTGGGACTCTGAGTGATGGGAGTTAGCAATTAGGTGAATATGTCACATCACATGTGATCAGGGTTGAATAATCTTAGAGTGTTGGATTTGGACCTATTGCGCAGCTCTTGTTTGAGTCTAACCGTTGTAGGGACGAGTCTTTTACTCGAAGGATTATCTTGGCCTCATCACATGTGATGGTATTCAGGTGATGGCTAATTAGTATTACAAGGAGGCCTTCGGCAGCGAAGGACTGGTTTGAGTGGAGTCAGAGATTTCCCTAGGGTAAGCCTAGGATAAGAGTAGCAGAGATCAGTAGCAGTAGAGTGACTTGGTGGAGTTGAGGTAACTCTTGAGGAAAGTACGGATAGATGTGGAAGGTAGTATGGGCCCGTACTACTGAAAGCAGAGGGTCCGTACTCAATTTAAGAGAGGCCGAGACAAAACTAGGGAACTAGTAGAGTGTGTGAGAGATCCCTCAGCAGCGGTGTGTATATTGATCAGTAGTGTGTTATATTTTTCAGCATGGTGACTTTGCGCGAGATTCCAGTTAGCAGTTCAGGCACCGGGGAGGGATCTGGCTCGGGCTCTGGAGCCGGGCAGCTTGACGATCAGATGAAGAATTTCATTTCTGCAGAGATTATGCGCAATATTATCGATCAGACTCCAGTGATTTTCGGTTCAGTTAAAGAGGCCATTATGGAACTCATGGACTGTCATCTTGAGGCCTTTAGGGCCGGAGTGGTTTCAGGGCAGTTTGGGGCTCGTCTAGAGCCCGATTCTTATGAGGTTCAGGGAGATCCCATTTCCAGCTTTCGCCATCAAGGGACAAGAGTGAGTCAGGCACCCTGTCTTCAAGAGAGACCTCTGCATGATTGGATAGTTGAGGAGGTTTCGCGAGCCATTCGCGAGGGGTTACCCGACATGGTCGCGAGGATTATTGATAGGTTGACTACGAAGCTCCATGATCAGATAGCATTTGTTCAGATGATGGATGGAGTCGATAGGGTGGCTCAGGAGCAAGAGACGGACATGGAGTCGGGAAGGAAGAGGAAAACAGATGGGTCACAGGTTCGGGCAAGAGGCCCAAAGGGTCGGATTGGAGATCGAGGTACTATCAGAGCCGCAGTCGATGCGGGAAGTGTGGTAGGTCGCACTTGGGTGCGTGCAGGAGTGGTAGTGGTGGTGTTTTGGGCTGTTTCAGATGTGGCCGAATGGGTCATTTCAGCAGGGATTGTACTACTACCATCGCCCAGGGACTTGACCCGATATGTTTCCATTGCGGTCAGAGAGGCCACAAGAAGGCCCACTGTCCAAGTGTGTATGCAGCAGAGCAGGTGATAGCTCCTGCGTCTATGTCTTCGAGTACCACCATTAGTTGTCGGGGTCGGGCTAGGGCGTCCACAGCTCGAAGCAGATTGTACCGGTTGATTGCAGCTAGGGTTCGAGCAGCACTGGGTGTTGGAGGTATGTATCTTTTGCCTTCCTGTCAATTATTATTCATGATATTATTGTTATGTGCTGCAGCGATATTTATAAGCGTATGTATTAGGGTATCATATTACCTGTTTGTGATCGAGTTATATGCCATCTTCATACCTTGGATTTTTGGTTAGTAGTCAAGGGATGGGTTTTATCGAAAAAGGTTACTTAGGGTGCAGTAAGTGTAGCATGCCTTGGAGGGACCCGGTATGTCTCGCTAGTTCGGAGCCGTATAAGTTTTAGAAATGGAATGGTTAGATCCTTAGCTATGGTAAGCGTGGGATTCCTCAGCAGATTAATTACGGAATGGTAGCAAGGATTTGGATTTCTATTCATTGAGCAGCGAGGTGTGGGCAGGATCGAAGTGGGGGAGAACCCTCCGAGTATGCGAGGGCAAGAGCACGCTGACCCGGAATGAGTACGCTATCCTTAAAAAGAGAGGATAGTAGCATAGCAATGGGTGGATCAAGGAGTTTAGAATTGGGAGTTTGGGGAACTTCCCAGCAGTTAGTTCATGTAATTGATATGGTTAGTAGCTGATTGGGAATCCAGGTTGGAGGACCGCCGATAGGAATCTATTGAGGCGGAAGAAGGATCTTGAGAAAGGTTAGCAAGAGATGTTCCCGTGTTAGTAGTCAGTGGTAGAGACAGCATGTAGGGTTGTGTGGATTCAGGGGTTAGAAGTTTGGAAACTTCCCAATGTTAGTTTCATGTTCTGGATTAGTAGACGGTTGGTTTGGGGACCAAGTTGAAGATGGAACGCTAATTTCTTCAAGGATATAAGATGTCGAGGTTGATGTAGCATCCAATGATTGAGGGCTGATGTTGAGAAGTCAGGTTGAGGAATTGCTAGAAGAACTAGGAATAGTCAGGAAGTCCTCGGAGTAGTGATGTAAGCCTATGGGGGTAGCCGTAGAGTTCACTAGCAGTCAGATAGTAGTAGAGTGATGTAAGCCTGCAGGGGTAGCCATAGCGTTCACTAGCAGTCAAATAGTAGTAGAGTGATGTAAGCCTGCGAGAGTAGCCGTAGCGTTCACTAGCAGCCAGACAGTATTAGGGAGTTGTAGGTCTATGGGTGTAGCCGTAACGTTCGCCAGGTTAGTAAACAGCATGAGCGCGTTATCTGGATGCAAAGGGGGGGGGGGGGGGAAGCAGTAGTACCCACCAGTTCATGTGTAGCAGCGAGCATATAGAAATCCACGGGTTGGATTTCGAAATTTTTCAGAGTTTAGTCATGGTTGAGCCAGCAATGCGACAGATGGATCGTCAACATAGTCATGAGATCAAGGAAGCAGTGAACCATTGGGATTCATGTATGTTAAGGGCTACCTTTAGCCTGGGAACCATCATTATAGTCTTGGATTTGTTGACGTTTGGACCCGGTCGGTTGAATCGGGAGGTCGTTAGGACCACAGTGACAGGATGACTAGTGGAAACTAGTTCCAAAGAAAGGTTTCGTTCAGGCAGTTCAGTGTTTCAGGCAGTTCAGCGTTGCAGGCAGTCCAGTGTTTCAGGCAGTTCGGTGTTCCAGGCAGTTCAGTGTCTCAGGCAGTTTAGTGTTCCAGGCAGTTCAGTGTTCCGGATAGTTACAGTATTTTTGGGCAGTATTAATTATTGTCGGACTGCAAGTTCAGCCTTACTAGTTGAACCTGGGTGCTCAGTTCATCCGGAAGCCAGATTTGGAATAGCAGAATTTTCAGTCAGTAGCAGTGCGAGTATGCAGCGTATGGTAGGATTCAGTCAGTTGTTTGTGGGGTGCGTGACACCAAATGGTAGTAGAAAGAATGCCCAGTGGATACTGGCATCGATGACCCATACTGGGAGTAGCGGGAGTAATAGATTTGGTGGAGACAAGGTCTTCACAGTGACGGAAGAGGTATGTAGTTATGGAGCATCGCCTTGGGAAGGCAAGGAAATCATGTAAGGAAAGAAGGGCCTGAACCCCTACGGGGTCAGTGCAGTATTTGGAGAGTATCAGAAAGATTGTCGGTTGAGTGAGTTGCGTTTCCAGAATGTTCAAGGTCAGGATGGACCCAAGATTATTATTTGTAAGGATTAACATTGGTCTGAATGACTGAGCGGAAGGCCAGCGAAGGTAGGCGGCTGGTGTAGAATGAGCGGTGGGGTATAGGAGGTAGATCGCAGTCGGTGGATCGTAGCAAACTTCGAGGACGAAGTTTAGTATAAGTGGGGGAGAGTTGTAACGCCCAAAGTTTGGAAAGCCAAGAAAAGAAAGAAAACCCCCAATTTTAAGGGGAGACTCGGCGAGTCCAAGGAGGGACTCGGCGAGTCCGAGCGGGATCTGGGTCGAGGTGTAAGCGACCGACTCGGCGAGTCGGCCAAGGTGACTCGGCGAGTCTGGTCTGAGCAAGGAAAACCCTAAATCTGGGACTTGGAGCTTATTTAATCGTCTCATTCTCTCCCCTAGGGTTCCTTTACTGCCTCTCTAGCTCAGAACACTAATCCCTAGCCGCCATAATCGTTTTGGAGCAAGATCTACCCTTGGTGAAGCTTTTTGGAGCTTGAGAAAGAAGATAGTCATAGTGGAGCAAGAAGGGGGCCTTGGATCCAGAGTTGGTGGAACATTTCTGAGCATTTAAAGGTAATCAATCGTTACCTTCCCTCTTTTTCCTAATAGATCAACCTTGGCTATGAGATTTGAAGCTTTTATGCCATGCTTAAGAGCTATTTCGAGTTACAAGCCCAGATATGAAGTTGCTACTTCATATCTGAGTGTATCTTGGCCTAGAAAGTCATAAAGCATCTGTTTTTGGGTTGATAGTGAAGCCTTTTTGTCTTAAACCCTAGTTTGGATTGTTTTAAGCTTAGATCTCTTGATCTACACGTAAAGTTTGCCACTTTACGTGAGGGATAGGCCTTAGAAGTATGGATCTATGAGTTGGAAGCCATGTTTGGCTCGAAAAGCCACTGCATGGATTAAGGACTGAATAACTCGGCGCGTCGTTTGAGTGGACTCGGCGAGTAGTATGAAGATGGAGGCGAACTCGACGAGTTGGATGAACAACTCGGCGAGTCTGTTGAAGAATGCCTTGGACTTGGCGAGTCTGTTCTTGGATTCAGCGAGTCAAGTCGCAAAACCCCAAACCCTTCGAGTCAAGGCTCAGTTTAGTGAGTTGAGTGGGGACTCAGTCAGTTGGACACGACAGAACTCGGAAATCAGTGAACTCGGTGAGTCAGTAGGCTGACTCGGCGAGTAGGGTCAACAAGGAAGGCTGACTTTGGCCAGGACTTTGACTTTGATCAGAGTTGAGTTAGTTGACTTTTAGAGGTCTATCAGGCTAAGCGTCGCTTTGTTATTGGTAGCTCGGAGAGTTAGAGGAGCAGCGTTTCAGACGGTGGTTGGTTAGCAGTCCGAGGGTTACCAGCAGAATTCAGTAGTTCAGGTGAGTTTCCTTCCAGTGGGAACGGGTCTAAGGCCACAATGCCGGCCCATTCAGTTAGCAGTAGTTTTCGGACTTCAGTGTGATGCAGTAGTTAGTATGTTTGATGCCTTCGTGGCTCAGACAGAATTTATGTGCTATGCATTATGTGTTATGTGTTCCGGGCTACGGCCCGATGCAGTATGCAGTATATATGTTCATGCTAGTTGATATGTTATGCCATGCTATGTTCAGTCAGTTTCCGGACTTCGGTCCGATGCAGAGGGAAAGGCCCCAGTTAGTCCGGACTTCGGTCCGATGCAGGGGACAAGGTCCCAGTCAGTTTCCGGACTTCGGTCCGATGCAGGGGACAAGGTCCCAGTCAGTTTCCGGACTTCGGTCCGATGCAGGGGGCAAGGCCCCAGTTAGTCCGGACCTCGGTCCGATGCAGTGGGTAAGGCCCAGTATGTGCTTTATATGTTATTGTATGGTATGTGGTAGTTTGGGGGAGCTCACTTAGCTTCGTGCTTACAGTTTCAGTTTTTGGTTTTAGGTACTCAGTTTTCAAAGAAGGAGCTCAGGAAGATTGCAGTGCACACACCATAGTCAGCTAGCCTGGGATGTTTTACTCTGATAATAAGTTTGTATTTCGAATTAATGCTACGAAATTATGTTATGATTTATGATACGGTTTTTATGAATATGGTTTTAGAAATGTTTTAAAAAGAAAATTTTAGTCGTGATTTTTGGGATGTTACAGATTCGTTGACGTGAAGGCTGAAGACCGGTGAATTGCGTCGGCGGCGGTCGCGTCTTGGCCTGGAAGTTGGAGAAATCGCATTCGGAGACTTGGAGTCGGTCTTATTGTCGTCAATCGACAGTTCGCTGTTCGCCACTCTCAAGTCGAAGCTAGTCGATCGTCATTTGGGAAGACGGAATAAAGCTGAAGCGGTGATTTGTGAATTGTGAAGCCCTAAAATTAAAATTAATTTCCCATAACTTATTTGTATTTTACATTATATATATATATATATATATATATATATATATATATATATATATATATATATATATATATACACACATATATATAGGGCTAAAAAACACTTTAACCTAGCCCTATATATATATATATATATATATATATATATATATATATATATATATATATATATATATATATATAGGGCTAGGTTAAAGTGTTTTTTACATTTATTGTGTGTTAGAATGCATCAATAGATTTAGTAAAATTATATTATTATTTAATTAAATAATAATAGATATTAAATGGTTTCCATAATTGTATGTATAATAAATGATATTCATAATTGTAATTTTCTCTTTATGGAAATTAATTAAATCCATCATTAATGTCAGCAATAACATTCTTTCAAAATGAATTCGTATCTAGGTTTTTATGTCAGCAATAACATTATTTCAAGACTCACACATTTAAAATATAATAAAGTTGTATGGAATATGAAGAATAAGGGTGTATTCTAGTAGAATATACTTTCGTTCTCCTAGAATACACTCTTATTATTTTATATATTCTGAAAGAATATTATTATTGATATTAATGACGAATTAAATTAGTCTCCATAAAAAGGATTTATAAATATGGATATCATTTAATATACATTTAATGTTTATTCAATTCTTATTGGTGCAATATAGCACAAATAGATGTGAAAAACATTTGAACCTATATATATATATATATATATATATATATATATATATATATATATATATATATATATATATATATATATATATATATATATATATATATATATATATATATATATATATAACGGGGATCCCGCAGGAGTACGGGACGGAAATACTCCCTCCCGACCCCGATCCCGAAAAAAAACGGGGGTTAATCTCGCCCTCGTCCCCGCTCCCGATTTTTTTAAAATTAGTCATATACGGTATCGGGGTCTCATGGAGGTTTTTGACATCCCTAAAAATGGGACTCATTTTGTAAAATTAGGGTTGTAGCTAGGCCTCTCAAATCGGGCCGCCGTTTCGTGTTTTTGTCTGACACGACACGACACGACAAAGTTTTTTGTAACACAAACACGACACGACACGATGTCGTATTTTTTCTCACTAACATGAAAACAAACCAATTAAAAAACCACAACATGACACGACACAATAAGACAAAGATAATATTACATAACTATTATTTTATTTAATTCATATTTAATCATATATAACACGATAAAAACGACAAACACGGTAAACACACGCTCAATCGTGTCAATTTCGTGTGGATTTGTAAACACGAACACGACACGACATGAAAATGAATTCAAATTTTGATTTCGTCCCGATTTCGTTTCGTGTCATGTATTTTTGTCGTGTCGTGTCATAAATTGACACCCCTAGTTGTGGCCCATTTGAAATTTTACCTATGAGTTTATAATTACATAAATGACCCTTATACAATATTAAAATGTTTAGTTTTATATTATACAACTTTTCAATTACACATTTACCATTTATATTCTATTTTTGTTTTCTATCTTAACCAAATTTATACATAATATTTTGCTTTATTATAAATGTATTATTAATGTAATATTTTTTAATTATAAATATATTATTAAATTATATATATATATATATATATATATATATATATATATATATATATATATATATATATATATATATATATATATATATATATATATATATATATATATAGACCTTACTAAATTATACAACTAAAAATACATCATTAACGTCTTCGATCAATAACATATTTACATATTACTAAAATTATATAAATAGAACATATATTTCATATCATATTATAACATTAAGAAATCACAAACCAATTCAATATTAAATTACAAAATCATATAAACATAAACTTACAAGATCAATAAAATACATTGCTTACATCACATTAAGGTGTTGTTGGTTTTTTCTGAGGTAAAATATCTTCAATCCGCGAACCACATCTGTAGACCTCTGCGGCAGAAGAGGTGGACCAAACATCTGCAGTTTGAAAAAAATAAGATTGTTTTTTTTTTTTTTTTTTTTTTGACATCTGCAGGCTATTAAAGTAAATTAAAATCAAAATAAACTGTTTTTTTTTTTAAACTACAAAATGATTTTTCAATATTTTTATGACTTTGTTCTAAATAATTAACAAATCTAGATCAACTTTTATTTATTACTGTGTAAAAAGAGAGTAAAAATGATACAAATTAACGTATATATTTGATAAAAACCAACGATTTTGTCGCAAAATTATACCTGAACATTGTAGTTAGGAATCAAAGAATTTCATACATAAATTGATGGAAATAAGGTTCGAATTTTTCAATTAAATCAATTTAATACGTGCCATAAATAATTTTTTAAGAAATTAACGATGTTGTATTAAATAATGTTTTATAAAATTTGGTACAAAAAATATAAGAATATATTATGATTTTTTTTTGTATTTATATAAACAACTTCAACGATCGTTATTGTAATAATTTTTTTTTTTTATAAATTTGTCAAAAATACCATGTTTGTGTCGTCGAATTTTTTTTTTTTAAGTATTGTAAGTTTTTTTTTTTTTCAAATTGTTTATCACTAATAAAGTTGGAATAAATATAAATTCAAAAAAACTAAAAAAAATAAATAAATAAAGGTATGTGTTTTTTAGGCTAGAAGATGTCTGAAGATGTTAGAAGACTCTGGTCTACATCTACGCCAAGAAGAGGATGCGCAGAAATTTTTAGGTCTGCAATCTTCAAAAAAAACAAACAGTCTGCAAAAGGCTAATGTATGTGTGTGGTCTGCGCCGCACAGACAGAAGAGGCCAAGAAAATCTGCGGATAAAAAACAAACACCACCAAAACCTTGGTTGAGAATTTGGACAATTTTTTCGATTATGACTTGGTTTGTGGCATAATCCACATCTACAGGGTTCACCAAGATGATGAATGTCCATCTCGTTATGTATTCGGTTTGCAAGCCTCCTACCTCGAGCAATAGAAAGTTTTGAGTAATCCGCTTTAATCGTCCAATTCGAATCTAACCAATAATCAACATGGGGAAGCGATGCAAAACCGACATTATATTGTAGTTTATAGGTAGCATTAGTGTATACGTCATTCACAATTGAAATAGGATTATCCCCTCTATTTCGACAAATTGCAAGAGCATGCGAACATGGAAACATTTCCATTTGTCACTTACCACAGATGCATATGTGTTGGAAATAACGGACAATATGTGTAATTCCACTTGTTCCATTTATTCGTGGCCTAGTAATAATTCTATATACACCTTCATTGTATATAGTAAAACTCAGATAAAGTATAACTTTGTACGTGAGTGTCACGTTTAACAAAGAGACACCACATACGCGATGGTAGAGGTGTATTGCATTTCAATGCAATGTCACTATGCTTTATGAAAAGTTGCACAGTTCTATTGAATGTAAGATCAATACATGCCCTAATCGGTAATTGTCTTGTTCCTCGCAATGCATTGTTCATACTCTCAGAGATATTCGTCGTTAAGGAACCCCACCTGTGATCTTTATCATATAAAAGACACCACTGACTTTTGTCGATTTGACTTAGATACTCCCAAGCTTCAACATTGATTTCTTTTATCGCTTTCATATACTTGACGAATTTTCTTTCTTGTGTGGTGCTACCAATAGACCAAAATAATCTTTTAAGGTGCACGTTCTAGTACCTTTTCATAAGATTACTTCTGATGTGTCGGAGACAAAAGCGATGGTATGCTAATGGCTCTTTCCATTCTGGTAAATTCTCCAATGCATGAATTATTCATTGATGCCTGTCTGAAATAACACATAATTGTCTATTTTGACCAACAAATTGTCTAAACTGATAAAAAACCCAACACCAACTATGCACAGTCTCCTCATCCACAATAGCATAAGCAATTGGTAATATATGATTATTAGCATTTTTTGCAACAGCAACAAGCATTTTTCCTTTGTACGAACCCTTTAAATGAGTACCATTAACAGAAATAACAGGCCGACACAACTGAACTGTTGTAATGGCTGGTCCAAGAGCCCAAAACATATATTTGAATGTTGCCACATGTGATGTGACATTCAGTTTATGAAACCACGTGACAACTGTATCACAGTTTGAAGACTGCAAAGCTGCAATATACTCAGGTAACTCAACAAAGTTACTCTCCCAAGTTCCATAAATATTCTTTATGGCTTTTCTCCTACCATGCCATGCCTTATCATAAGAAACATTAACATGCAGAATAGTTTTAATATCGGATTGTATATGTTTCACCGGATAAGCAACATCTTTTTCAATTGAGTGGATGATGTATGAAGAAATCGTTGCAGAGTTCAAATTTTTGTTATCATTGCCAATACAAGATCCAAAACAATTATATGCATCCACCCAACGTGTAATCTGCCACATTTTATGACTTTTCTTCTTAATTGCACGAATATACCATTGACAAGGTGGTGCATGGTGCATAGAACTATTGCTTTCTCCTTCATCTCCTACAGTCTTACATTTTGCTACCCATTTGTTACTTTTACTTTCGTACCCTTTAAACTCTATATTTTGGTTGATAGACCAAAGTGTTACTGCCTTTTTCACTTGCAACTTACTTTCAAATTGCATTCTTAGCCTAATTTTGTTTTCGAATTCCTTCCAAATACCTATATGAATGTTGTCCTCTAGGTCTTCTATGTCATCATCCCCTATATTTCCAACATCATTCATAAAGTTCACAACCGGAGTGTCACTTGCATCATCAGAATTGACACCAATGTTGCTTAATGACTCACTATTAAACTCTGAGTTGGGCTCATCAAATCCAAAGTCATTATTTGTCTCACATCTATCATCATTCAACTCCAACATGTGTATAAATCAAATCTTTAAATTGTTCATACCGTATTTTGTGCCTAACAATATCTGAAGCTGACAAAGTTGATTGGTCACCCTTAATCAATCCATTCTCATATTCAATATTACCACCCCCAATATAAAATGATCATAAAGGGACGGTTTAGAGCCATAACAACGAATATAAGAGAATTTAACTGCAAATCATACGATAAATGACATAAATTAGTATCTTAAATTTAAATTTGACATCATTTATATATGCAATATATATATATATACATACATACATACATACATACATACATACATACATACATACCTTATGCTTGAGATAGAAATAGAACTGATAATACAAAGATGAGAAATGTATGGAAACTGAGGATGCAACTACGAGGAGAGAAAAATTTGCAGGATTGATGAGAAAAACTCAATTCAATAATTGGAGTTTATAGCATCAAAAAGTAAATTGTACCCGATTACAAAGAATTGAAATGATAATACATCCACAATAGAGTACCAAATATTGTAGTGACATAAGAACATGGTTTGGCATGCGGAATTAAAGCTTGCACAATTGAACATGGTGATTTGGGTGTTTAAGAGATATATTGAATGTATATGGTGTTACACAAAAAGGATCTAGATCTAGACTACATAATTAACACACACTTACACACTCACTTCTACATCTCTCAAGCACACCTCTACAAGTGGTATGAACCCACTATTTATAGAGGTGTTTACATGTCTCTCTCTGTCACTCTAACTAACAAATGGGTCTAAAGGCTAAAGCACCACATGCAAGTGGGTTTTACAAAAGTCAAACATTTACAAAGTCATGAATGAATAACTTTGCACCCCAACATTCTCCCCCTCAAAGTTAGGAATGAATGACCCACTTCAAATCTTCCAAAATCAAGCAATAAGCGGTTTGAGCCTCAAAGGTGACACATGTCGAAACGAACTTCAATCTTCAATTCTTCCATGACTCTTCAATTTGGGCTCTAGGATGTGAGACCATACAATCCGAGCAGCAACGAATGATCAAGAGTATTCCAAACTCCAAATAATCACCCAAAGTTGCGCATAAAAACACACCCCAAAAATCTTCAATAATTCCAAACCCATTTCGAATATATCACTTCCGAACATCCAATTGCATCATCTCGTGGCTTCAAAACTTCAAGATCACTTCGGTCTTCAAATCCGCGTAATATGAAAAATTCAAGTTCGAATTTCCATATAAAACTTCTCCCCCTTTTTATAATCGAAATTTGATTATAAAACTCCAAGGAAAAAGAACGTGCTCTATTCGGAATTTTTCATGTTAAAACTCCCCCTTAACATGTGGCATAAACTTTGTACTTCAATCCGGAAAACCCAAAAAGTATTCAATTTTTATTGCCGTTCACGGATCGCCTTTGACAAAATTTCTCAAAAAAATGGGTAGAAACTGTCAATTTCAAAATTCTGCAGTGACCCGTTGCGCCCAAAACAGCCAAATATGCGAAACACACTCCCATTTGCGAAACTGGGTAAAATGTGTAAATTCACACAAATTGCAGGGACCTGATTCGAAAATATTCCCATTTCTCAAAATTTTTACCCCAAATGCGAAATTGGGTAAAATTTTCCATCTTGCGAAGACTACAGGGATGCGAAATGAAAATTCTGCACTTTTGTCTTTTTATTACCCCATTTTTCGAAGTTGGATTACTTGTATTATTTCGTGAAAAGGTCAGGGGCCAAATGCGAAAATATTTGTTTTCTTCATCATACCTTCGCATTCCTTCGCATTAAACAAATGCGAACTCCCAATTAACCACCTTCGCATTTTAATCCAATTAATCAAATGCAAATTTAACTGAGAAACCCAAATGCGAACTCAACTTTGAGTCACCCATATGCGAATTGATCTCAAATGCGAACCCGATTTTGGTCTCTGTAACCAAATGCGAAGTGAATACCAAACTGAATCACCTTCACATCCGTCTTATACCCTTTGACAATATTCTTCCCTGTATACACGAATCAACCCAGCAATCGACTCCAAAATTTCCGAAATTAGACTAACATCGATTTCAAATCTTTGAATCTTATCCCAAATCGATCGTTATTCCTTCGTTAATGATTCCAAGTTGTCGACACCAAAATCAAACATTCGTTTTTCAATCACCAAACCCAAAATTTCAAATGTGATCCTTTCTTGTCCTCAAATGCGAACACAACAGAGATCAAAAAAAATTTATTATTCGCATTTTATCAATCGAACTTGTGAACTCAATTTTATACAAATGTATTCAAGATGCGAAATTGATTTCAATCAGCCCTCTTTCCAAATCGACTTCTAGATACATCCAATCATTCGCCAATTCCGTTTTTCTAGACTTCGCATCGATCATCTGTTCGTTCTTTAGTAACATCCTTTTAATCAAAAATACGATCGTGACTCCAAAATTGAATTCGCCTTGAACGTCAACTCAAGCTATCGCCTTGTTTATTCACGAATCGTGAATCTAGTGACGAATTCCAAAATTTTTAACTCATGTTTGACTTTTCGAATTTGTCAGTTAACAAACACAAATCGAAATTAATTTCAGAGCAAATTTCAATCAAGAAAACTCATTCAACCTGTTCTTCATCATTGTTCATAATGTTCTTGAGTGTTCATTGAAATCAAAGAAACAGTTGACGATTTCTCAAGATTGAGATCATAATCAGTAAAGTAAAATCGATTCACTGGTTTTGAATAACAAATACTTCAAATCAATAAAGAGGAACATTGAATCGAAAACGAAATTCAAGATCAAAAACGATGAAGAACAGAAATATGAACATCCAATGGTACAACTTGTAAAGCTTGTGTACAAGTCAGGTGACGAACATCTGCTAACGATTCAGAATGATTTAGACTCAAAGTCTTGATATCGGATTAAAAGAAATATGTTTGGGCTTGAAAGTGGATGAACAGTATCATTCGACATTTTGATTGGGCTGAAATCGGTTGAATAAAAAAATGGAATATATGAATTATGAATAGTAACAATCCACTTATTCGAAACTTTAAACAAATGAGATCTTGGGCTTAAACATGAACAGTAACGAATTTCGATTAGATTTGATCTTAAAAGAAATCTTGGATCAACAATGAGATTTGAAACGAATTAGATCCGATGAATCAAAACGATCAAAAATCAAGAACGCAAAGCACGAATAAAAAATTACAAGAGATCATAGAGAGAGACTCACCAAAATTGATCAAATTGTGATGACAATTGCCAAACCGAGAATCGTTCTTCAAAAATCACGTTGATCGTGAAAACCAAGCTCTGATACCAATTGTAGTGACATAAGAACATGGTTTGGCATGCGGAATTATAGCTTGCACAATTGAACATGGTGATTTGGGTGTTTAAGAGATATATTGAATGTATATGGTGTTACACAAAAAGGGTCTAGATCTAGACTACATAATTAACACACACTTACACACTCACTTCTACATCTCTCAAGCACACCTCTACAAGTGGTATGAACCCATTATTTATAGAGGTGTTTACATGTCTCTCTCTCACTCTAACTAACAAATGGGTCTAAAGGCTAAAGCACCACATGCAAGTGGGTTTTACAAGAGTCAAACATTTACAAAGTCATGAATGAATAACTTTGCACCCCAACAAATATACAGTGACAATTTTGGATTATTCAATTTTTTTTTGAAATTGCTTTTACAGACAGTGTTAGTGATTAGACAATTCATATATAAAATTTGTATATTTATTTATTTATCTTTACTTCTAATAATATCTATATAATTATTAAACATATATAATTTTAATAATATTTAATATTAATATTGATTAAAAGTTAAAGAAAATTTTAAATTGTATAAACTATTAAGGTCTATATATAAAATTTAATAACATATTCATAATAAAAAAAAATTATTTATAAATCAATGTTTAAAATGAAAATATAAAATATAAAAAACAAATGTATAACTAAAAATGATAATTAGATCAAACTTAAAGGACCATATACGTAACTTAAATTAAAATCGTAGGAATAGAAGTGGGGCACAACCCCATTTTTACAAAGAAGTTTGAAAGAGCCCCTTTTTTACAAACACTTTTGAAAAGAGCCCCTTTTTTACAAAGAAGTTTGAAAGAGCCGACCAACCAATCTTCAATACTTCCCTTGATCCGTCAATAGCTCCCCCTGACCTGGTAGAAGCTTGACATTAGGATCCATTGTAGACTCAACTGGTTTGCACTCAGTTAGATGAGCTTCCTCTAAAATTTCTAGAGCATACTTCCTTTGAGATATTAATATCCCATCCTTGGACTTTGCAACCTCTATCCCTAGGAAGTATCTAAGATTGCCCATGTCTTTTGTATGATAATGTTTAAATAAGTGCTCTTTTAGGTGCTTGGTCCCCTCATGATCATTTCATGTAATAACAATGTCATCAACGTGCATTATCAAGTAAATACATCGTACTCCTAAAATACAATAGAACACTGAATGATCTGCCTTACTTGGAAACATCCCAAATTCTTTTACCACATAACTGAATCTCCCAAACCAAGCTCTTGGAGATTGCTTTAAACCATAAAGTGATTTGTGCAACTTACAGACCGGACCAGACTCCCCCTGAGCAATAAACCCAGGTGGTTGCTCCATGTATACCTCTTCTTGTAGATCACCATGGAAAATGGCATTTTTTATGTCCAGTTGATATTGTGGCCAATCAAGTATAGCAGCCATGGATAGAAAAAGTCGAATACTAGTCATCTTGGCAACTAGGGAAAGGGTATCACTATAATCCAAGCCAAAGATTTGAGTATACCCCTTGGCTACTAAACGAGCTTTCAGACGATCAAGTTTACCATCTGGCCCAACTTTAGGAGTGAATATCCAACAACATCCAACTTTTGACTTTCCAGGAGGTAATGAAACTAACTACCATGTCTCATTCTCGTGTAATGTTGACATCTTATCGACCATTGCCTTGCGCCACCCTGGATGTGATAAAGCCTCATTGAAAGACTTAGGAATAGGTATTGATGCAAGACTGGCAACACAAGCTGAAAAGGTGGGGGACAATGACAATCAATTGTAGTTTACATAATTGTAAATGGGATAAGGTTTAGTAGTTGAGCATTTACATTTTCGTTGGGCAATAGGGAGGTCATCACTAGATGGACATGAAGTTGGTGGAGTAACCGACGAAGGGGATGATGTTAGGTTTTATGTACTCTAACATACTTACGGTGCATATACAACTCTAATATTTTGGATCTAAATTTTCTCTAATTATACATGCAATATTGATTCCAAAGCATGAAGCCTAAATTAGCATACAAAAAATTTGACATATGAATCATAAAGAAGTTAGGAACTAACCTGTTGTTGTTGATGTTGCTAGAAAGACTTTGGCCTTGTGAGAACTTAGCACCCCAAGTGTTGTGCCTCAAACAAGTCACAAACATCAAGTAACAATTAGATGGAATATTAGAGAGGCTATAGAGACTCCTAAAACTGATTTTCTCTCTTGGAATACAAGTAGTAGTGGTTTTAGGCTTAACATATATATATATATATATATATATATATATATATATATATATATATATATATATATATATGTATGTATAGAATAAACCAAACCATAAAGTTGTGGACCCATTGCATGATGTTATGTTATGATATTGTTGTTATTGTTATGTGGACTGTATGTGTGTATCGGTATATTGAGGGTAACTCACTAAGCCTTCGAGCTTACGTTTATCGATTATTGTTTCAGGTACTTCTAATGACCGTGGGAAGGCGAAGGCGTGATGTACACTTCCTTATATTATGATTTGGATTTCTGGGATACTCGGATATGGATTTATTTTGATAACAATTTATGAACTATAATGGTTTTGGATAATTTTGTAAACATTTTATACACTTGGGTTGTTTTTGAAAAGTATAAATTTTTTGAGAAATTTTACGAATATATCAAAATGGAATTATCTTATTTAGCTTTGTTAAGCTAAATTCTTGTGTTAATGGATTAATCGTTTTTCCTTTGGATTTATGTGAATTGAATTTATGAATGTTGTGAGGATTCAGATTCTTCTGTGTATATCTGATGGGTTTTGAGCATTCTAACACTTCCTAAGTGTACATGCAACCCTAATAACCTTGAATCTATGTTTTCTCTATATACATGCAAATTTCTTTTTCAAGGTTATTTCCTAACTAGCATGGCATGGGGAATATATGAAACATAAAAACTAGTAGAAATACCTACCTTGTGGTTGCTTGGATTCCTTCAAGACTTTGTGAGCCTAGCACCCCAAATGTTGTGGCTCAAATGCTTAACACAACACCACAAAACTTGGAATAACTTAAGATAATACTTCTAGCACTCAAAATCGGCTATGCCCTCTCTAGTCACCTTCTTAGGTCCGATTTTACTAGCCAAAGGGTTCCTTTTATAGTGGTGTCACAATTAGGGTTTCATTAAGAAGACCCATAATTGTCATGACTCTTCATTTCTCATGACCCATGGGTTTGTAACTCCCATGGACTATCCATGGAACTCCAAATGGTTACATCCATAACCCATAAACCATGGATCATTAATCCACCATAAAAGAATTGATGATTATCATAATCAACCCTATCTATTTTATTAGTCTCACTTTGATCACCAAATTAATACTAGATTAATACTTGATCAATACTAATTAAATAACACTATTATTAATATATTAGAACTTATAATATATTAATAATCATAAGTGCCATATTCTCTCATTTAGTCTATCCAAGTATTGCAATGCCATGCAACCCAAATGGACCATGCCGGGTCGGGTCAAGTACATACCAAATAAAGTTATAGACTTAGACACTATATCCAACAGTCTCCCACTTGGATAAGTCTAATAACTATATTTGCAAATATGACTTCAAAATCCGACTAGCAATCGTAGCTCTTTCAAAGTCTTTCAGAACTGAGATGATGATGATACGCCATTTAAGATAAGTGATCATATAATCCTCTGCTCTCATGATATCAGTCGGACAAACACATGGAACATGGTCTTACTTATTGTCCAACATTTGTTTCTCAATCTCCGATTTGTTTCGACATAGAACTAAATTGAACACATCAATTAGGTTCTGACCGAGCCCGGTACATAGGTCAAAACCAAATCATCGAGGGGCCCAGATATCGCTTCTATTTCTAGAAGGAACAGATAAACTTCGACTGATATGCTTGTACTAACTACTTGTTGAATTACTCACAAAGGCACGTTTTATAACATCGAGTTACCAATGCGTTTTCGTACAATCAATGAATAATCAACTCATAGTCAACAACTCATATCTCTAGGTTTGAAGATTTATATGATATTACCGGCTCACGATCACTCGAGATAAATTCCATGAAGTGATACAAGTGAGCGTGGGTTGAATCCAATACTCAGCCCTTATGAGTACTCATGAATGTTGTAGCAACCAATGCATTGTCCAAAGCACTTTAGACAAATCGTACAAGCCAAATTCATGACAGTATTAAATCAATACTTACTTCCAAAGTTTGACTGGCTGTGGATGGTTTGAATAATATGATATATACCATAACATAATTATTCTGGAAGTAAAAACATGCAAAATTGAAACATAGTAAACAATTAACACAAGATAGTAACACCTTACTCATAAATAAATAACAACTTTTATTTATCATTAAATGTCAATTACATTTTACAAGTTTCAAGAATCTAATTATTGAAACTAATATCATCCTTCATCCCAATGCACCTTGCATGCTCTAAATTCTTAACCCTGCTTAGTCCCTTTGTGAAGGGATCTTCCTGGTTCTCATTTGATGATACCCTCTTTGCCACGAGGAGTCCTTCATCTATTCTATGTCTGATGAAATGGTATTTTCTGTCAATGTGCCTAGATCTCATGTGATCTCTTGGTTCCTTCGCCAAAGCAACCGCACTTTCACTGTCATAGAAAATTTCTATTGGCTCCTTTATAGCTGGTACAACTCCAAGGTCTCCGATGAAGTTCTTTAGCCATATCGCCTCTTTTGCTGCCTCGCTTGCTGCTATCTACTCTGATTCACAAGTCGAATCAGCTACTGTCTCCTGCTTGGAACTTTTCCAAGTAATGGCTCCTCCATTTAGGATAAAGACCCAGCCCGACTGAGAGCGAAAATTATCCCTATCAGTTTGAAAGCTAGCATCATTATATCCTTCCACTCTCAAGTCGTCACTGCCTCCGAGGGTAAGGACCCAGTCCTTAGTCCTCCGCAAATACTTGAGAATGTTCTTTACCGCTGTCTAGTGTGCCTTGCCAGGGTTCCCTTGATATCTACTGACCATGCTTAAATCAAAGGCCACATCAGGGCGAGTACAAGTCATAGCATACATGATCGAGCCCATAGTAAAAGCATATGGTATCTGACTCATTTCAGTTATCTCAGCCTCTGTGCTCGGACTTTGAGTCTTACTTAGCTTGGCATTACTCTGGATTGGTAACTCTCTTTTCTTGGAATCTTGCATCCTGAACCTCTTCAGTACCTTATCCACATAAGTACTTTGACTAAGTCCAATTAGTCTCTTACTCCTATCTCTCAATATCCTTATCCCTAAGATATAGGCAGCTTCCCCAAGGTCCTTCATAGAAAAACACTTCCCAAGCCAGGCCTTAACCTCCTGCAAAGTTGGGATGCCGTTTCCTATGAGAAGTATGTCATCCACATACAACACCAAGTAGCTAACTATGCTCCCACTAGCCCTGACATATACACAAGACTCATCCTTACTCCTAGAAAAGCCAAACTCTTTGACTTTCTCATCAAAGCAAAGATTCCACCTGCGAGATGTTTGTTTCAATCCATAAATGGATTTTTCAAGCTTACACACTCTATTAGGGTATTTTGGATTGACAAAACCCTCTGGCTGATCCATGTAAACATCCTCAGCCAACTTCCCATTAAGGAAAGCGGTTTTGACATCCATTTGCCATATTTCATAGTCATGAAATGCAGCTATGGCTAACAACACTCTAATAGACTTAATCTTAGCTATTGGTGAGAAGGTCTCATCATAGTCAACTCCCGAAGTTTGAGTAAAGCCCTTCGTAACCAGTCGCGCTTTATAAGTGTGTACTTTCCGATCCATGTCGGTCTTCTTCTTGAAGATCCATTTGCACCCAACTGTCTTACGACCTGGTACATTGTCAACCAAGTTCCAAACTTGATTGTCATACATGGACTGAATCTCGCTGTCCATAGCCTCCTGCCATTTGGCAGACTCAGGGCCTGCCATGGCTTCCTTATAATTATTAGGTTCATCCAAATCTATCAGCGTACTATCACTGATAAATGTATCACCTTCAGTGGTGATGTGATAACCATAATAAAAATCAGGTGTGTTCCTCACCCTAGTGCAACGTCTTGGAGGTACAGACTCATCTATCGACTCAACAAGAGTTTCCTCCTCAGGTTGGCTGACAGTATTAGAGGCTCCTTCACCACTTGACTCTTGAAGCTCTTCAAGGTCAATTTGCCTCCTACTGTCCCCTTGGCTTATGAATTCTCTCTCATGAAAGATTCCTCTTCTTGCTACAAAGACCACATTATCACTGGGTCTGTAGAAGAGGTAACCAAAGGATCTTTGTGGGTAGCCGATGAAAATACATCTCTCGCTTCGGGGCTCAAGCTTGTCATGAGTCTCACGCCTCACAAAAGCTTCACAACCCCAAATCTTGATGTGGTCCAAATTGGGCACTTTCCCAGTCCACATCTCGTGAGGTGTTTTGGCAACCTTTTTAGTAGGGACTAGATTAAGGATATGGACGGCAGTCTCTAAGGCATACCCCCAGAAAGAGATTGGTAACGAAGCTCGACTCATCATGGAACGAACCATATCCAGCAGGGTTCGATTGCGCCTCTCAGCCACACCATTCAACTGTGGTGTCCTGGGTGGTGTCAATTGTGAGACAATCCCACATTCCTTAAGATAGTCAAGGAACTCAATGCTAAGATACTCTCCTCCCTGATCGAATCGAAGCATCTTGATGTTCCTGCCCAATTGATTCTCAACTTCCTGCTTAAACTCTTTGAACTTTTCAAAGGTTTCTGACTTATGCTTGATTAAGTAAATATATCCATATCTACTGTAATCATCAGTAAAAGTCACATAATAACGATTAGCATCTCTTGTAGCAACTCTGAAGGGCCCACATACATCCGCGTGTACAAGGTCCAACAAACCTTCACCCCTATCACAATTACATGTGAAGGGTGACTTTGTTATTTTTCCAAGTAAACAAGATTCGCAACTATCATCTTACTTGAGGTCAAACGATTCCAAGACCCCAGCCTTTTGGAGTTGGCCTATGCGCTTCTTGCTAACATGTCCAAGACGACAATGCCATAAGGATGCTTTATCCAAGCTATCAGAAGAATCAATATACAACACATTATTTCCTAGATTGTCTACAACATTCACGGCTTCATATACACCATCACAAGGTATTGCTTTAAAGGAAAATACATCATTGTAATAAACATTAATAGCACCATTTTTATTATCAAATGAAAATGTAAAACCTTGTTTGTACAAGCCATAAAAGAAATAATATTTCTCGCCATTTCAGGCGAGTAACAACACTTATTCAAATCTAACATTAACCCATTATTAAGCAATAAATAATAAACTCCTATCTTGGTAACAGGTGATGCTTTCCTGTTGCCCATGACTAAGTTTATCTTCCCGTGCTCTACTTGCTCACTTCTTCTTAGTGCCTGCAAATCAGTACAAATGTGAATACCACACCCTGTATCAAGCACCCAAGAATTAGCATTAGATGAGTTGTTAGACAATATCATGTAAATACCTGCATGGGTGGGTTTAACCTTCCCATCATTTACATCTTGCAGATATTTGGCGCAACTTCGCTTGAAGTGTCCCTTATCTTGGCAATAGAAGCACTGTGCTTCCTTTGGGTTCGAAGAAGGAGTAATGGTACCTTTCTTTGTCCCACTTGAAGAGGAACCATCAAGTGTCTTACCCTTGGTACCCTTTGAAGGGCTTTTCCTCTTCTTACTCTTCCCTTGCCCAATTGCAAGAACAGGGGCTGTTAAAGGAGTAGAAGTAGCAACCGCTTTACCCTTAAGGCCATTTTCAGCTGTCCTTAAGAGTCCTTGAAGTTTGCTAAGTGTGACTTCCTCCTTATTCATATGATAATTCATTCGAAACTGATCATAATTTGAAGGTAAGGAATGGAGAATGATGCCAATCGCCAATTCCTCAGGGAAGTCAACATTAAGCTTTAGCAACCGGTCAACGAACCTCTGCATCTTCTGCAAGTGACCAGTGATGGGTTCACCATCCTTCATCCTTGCGGTTATCATGGAGTAATGATTTCATACCTCTCTTGACGCGCGCTCTGATGGTACCTTTCCATCAGATCTAGGTGCATCACATAGGGGTAGAAATCTTTATAAGATTTTTGGAGTTCCGGAGTCATTGTGGCCATCATGATGCAGGACACCTTGGTGGCATCCTTCTCATGTGCAATGAACTCCGCAAGCTCTTCTGGAGTAGCAATGGATTCATTAACAACCTTAAGCTCCCTATCAAGGACATATTCTTTGTCCTCATAGCGGGTAATCATCCTGATGTTTCTGATCCACTCATTGAAGTTGGATCCATCAAAGATGACCTTACCACACAAGTTCAATAGGGAAAAGGAGCCTGTAGGGTTTGAGCCAGCAACGTTATTGGAAGACATCTGGAATAGAAGGAAGACAAGTTTCATTAGATTAAGAGTCCTTAATAAGTCACCCAAATGAAATATTAAGGCTAGGATCCAACAAACTATTTATAGGTGGAAGAGGGCTGCCGTAATCCACACTATAAAATATTTGAAGGTAGGTAAATGACGATTTACCAATTTCCACCATAAGAATGAAATATTTTATTATTAGGTTTTATTGGTTTTGAAACTCCTAGATCTTTTGAGATACATTGAACTTTTCAATGGCATGTTTGAATCTCGAATGTGCCCTCTCAAGTTTGTGACTGGGATGCCGAGGAACACAAACAAGGTGTGAATAACCATACAAATTGACTTGGTACCCTTAACAATATTACCTAATCGATGTGTCGGTTAACCACACACGCTCCACCTATCTATAATAAAGTCAAGTTACCCTTTGCCACTCTTACTAGTCCATGTTAGTGTGTCGGTTAACCACACACGCTCCACTAACGACTTGGTAAGGTACAAAGTGTAATTTTATGGGCTAGCACCAATTTCACATTTTCCTAAAGTAACTAAGATTGGGAATTTATAATGTATAGTTACTTTATAATTCATTATACTTTTAATGAGAATTTAAAATCGTATCCTACCCGTTCGGCTAACGACCCTCCACCGATCAAGGAAGCGGTGGGTGAGAGTAGACACCCATTAAGTCACCATTTTATAGGCAACAACCTTATACCCCCCTTATAGACCGAATTCGTAAATAAGGCCTACTAACGGTAAGAATGACATATTCTTATACATATCTATATAATAAAATTATAATAATAGTATAAGGGTTGATTTTCAAACCATTTAAAAATCTAAGGTTTAATTTGGAATAAAGTATTAGAGTGTAAGACTTTTCAAATTCCAAAACTTGAGGGAAAGAATTGAAACTATTCCAAGTCTCTTCAATTTTGTAACTTATGAGTTTTAATGGTTCATAAAAATGAAGACTCTTCATTTTATGAAACCTCTTTAGTTCTTTAAACACAAATTAAAGAAGTGACCTTTGGTTATCCATAACTTGAGGACAAGTTATGGACACCATCAATACAATCAAGATCAAGAATTAAACACACATGGTGGTTACACATAATTCCTATGATCTTCTAAAAACTCATAAGAACACAAATTCATGTCAAGCAATTTCAAGAAATCATATAAACATATATAATACTTTGAAATTGTTAAAAGTCATGTAAAATGGATTAACATAATCATTATCATTTTGAAAAACAGATTTTACAAGTCCAAAACAGATTGGGATAATGATTCTAATCCATTTCAAGCAACAAAAACTCGAAAAATCTGCCTAACTCGATCCTACTCGGCGAGTGCATTATCCTACTCGGCGAGTAGGATGAATTTTTTCATGGACTCGGCGAGTACAGTCGTCAGAATGCAGAATTTTTGATTTTCAAGCAGTTTTGCATCAAGTATACAGAAAACAGTCCTAGGCTCTGATACCACTGATGGATTTTGAGCATTCTAACACTTCCTAAGTGTACATGCAACCCTAATAACCTTGAATCTATGTTTTCTCTATATACATGCAAATTTCTTTTTCAAGGTTATTTCCTAACTAGCATGGCATGGGGAATATATGAAACATAAAAACTAGTAGAAATACATACCTTGTGGTTGCTTGGATTCCTTCAAGACTTTGTGAGCCTAGAACCCCAAATGTTGTGCCTCAAATGCTTCACACAACACCACAAAACTTGGAATAACTTAATAGAATACTTCTAGCACTCAAAATCGGCTATGCCCTCTCTAGTCACCTTCTTAGGTCCGATTTTACTAGCCAAAGGGTTCCTTTTATAGTGGTGTCACAATTAGGGTTTCATTAAGAAGACCCATAATTGTCATGACTCTTCATTTCTCATGACCCATGGGTTTGTAACTCTCATGGACTATCCATGGAGCTCCAAATGGTTACATCCATAACCCATAAACCATGGATCATTAATCCACCATAAAAGAATTGATGATTATCATAATCAACCCTATCTATTTAATTAGTCTCACTTTGATCACCAAATTAATACTAGATTAATACTTGATCAATACTAATTAAATAACACTATTATTAATATATTAGAACTTATAATATATTAATAATCATAAGTGCCATATTCTCTCATTTAGTCTATCCAAGTATTGCAATGCCATGCAACCCAAATGGACCATGCCGGGTCGGATCAAGTACATACCAAATAAAGTTATGGACTTAGACACAATATCCAACAATATCAATATTAGTAGTTGCGATCAAGTGGTAGAGTCCAAGTTAGTCTGTGTATCGAAGAATCGTGAAGTTGTTAGACTCTAGCATATCTCAAGTAGGGGAGAGTGGAACCTATTAGCAGGAAGACCTTGTGCCAATGTTCGGTTCTTAGTCAAATTTCTCCAAGTTCAAGACTTCCGCACAAATGCTGAATCTTCCGATTTCGCATCGATCAAGATTTTCGTCAGCTGTTGGATTTCCCTTCGACTCGTATCAGTTTTAGTTGTGACAACATCATATGTAGGGCATGCTTGAGCTTTAGACCCTAGTGTGCTAGGAGACCAGGTTGATGGAGGTGACAAGGGCTTCCTTATCTGTTCTTTTTTGAATGGGGCATGGATGTCTGATTCATGGCCTAAAGACTTGGTAGGATCAGTTAAGTCTTGTTGAGATAAGTCCTGATGTTCGTTAGTACATCAGGGGTAGGCCTAAGCGTTGTTGTCGGTTAGTGGATCAGGGGTGAGCTTGAGTGTTGTTAGTAGATAGCTAAGCATGGTTGTTGGAACCAAGTAGGAGCGTGGTCTAGTTGCGTATGTGATCGTTGGAATTCCTTATTTTGTTGCATCTTCATGAAAAGTTAGCATAGCGGCAGTTGGTCGAGTAGATCTAGGACCGATCAATATCTATGTATTTCGGTTAGCATAATTGATATAAAGGATGGTTTAGTCTTGTATGTTGGGTTTTGTAAGGATTGATCTCCGATGCGTCAGTTCGTGAGGTTGGCAACTTTGATATGGGATGAAATTCCTAATTCGGATGTTGATGAGCAATGCAATTCTGGGAAACCTTAGTCGGGATGGATTGGAAGTCTTGGGTAGCATGATTGTCAATGGGGTGGATCAGTTTGTCTAAAGGATGACCGCGATGTCGGGACCTGAAGGTCCTGGACTGAGAAGCGAATTCTTCTCTTGTGGAATAGCGATGTTGTGGGGAATTATTCATTGTGAAATTTGAAGCATTACATTATAAATATATATGTTTTTACTAGATTGACTTTTCATGATTAATTATGTTATTTATTGTTTTATAAGGATTCTTAAAAAAAAATATCTACAAAAGATTAGTTGACAATTTTTATAGAATGTAAGTTGTGTTTGACCTCCATGTAAATCAAAGTGTGCACAAAAGATTAGTGACATTTTTTATATAAAAGATTAGTTGACATTTTTTATATTTTTAATATAGAAAACATATTTTTAGAAAAAATGCATTCATGTTTGTATTATTTTTACATGATTCTTAAAAGAATATGTCAATATTGCAATATGAATGATTTTATTAAACAAATTGTTATTTTTGATAACATATGTTGTAATATATCATATAATGTACGAACAATAAATAACAAAATGAACCAAAAGAATGAAGATAATTGTCATTAATTTTTAACGAATATAATCTAATTGATGATATTGGTTAATTCAATCATGTTAAGGATGAATATATTCTTAAATAATTTTCAATATGCAAAATATATTATACCATATTTTTAAAGAATGCACGAATAATAATCATTTTATAAAAAATAAAAATAAAATAATAAAAAAAAAAAACAATCGGTTGCAATCGATTATAATAATCATGTGAGAATGATCATATTCTTAAGAACGCATTGCGCTTTGTGAAATTCTTATGTGTGTTACTTTTACAAGATTTTTAAAAGAATGTGTCAACGTAGCACTAAGAATGATTATTATTTTGATGCAAATTATTATTTTTGAGAAAATATATGCAAATGTATTATTTAAAATTTTAATTCTAAAATAATCACTAGAATAAAGTCATATTATATGAGAATGAAAAACAAATATATGTTCATCATGATATGATATAAACCTATGTTTTAAAAAAATATTGATGGAATTATCCATGTTTAGTTTTATAAAATTAGATAAATAAGTAATTAATAAAAATCAATAAAACGTCTTCCTTTTTTAAATATATATTAATAGACTAAGATACAATTACAATTAAGTAAATGTAGTTATATAGTATGGTAAATTACATGAACTCGTGTAATACATAGGTTTTACACGTAGTAGTAACATAAATCATAAATAGTAACATAAAGGTAAAAAGTGGTAGCATATCCAAATGGTATGTTGTTTTTAATAGGCTTTATTTTGTTGAAAACAATAAGAAAAAAAAAAAAAAAAACCACCCTATCACAACCCCACTCTCTTCGTTTTCTCTTTCTAATGCTTTCTTAACGATGCTTCTAGCATGTTTAATGGGAATAGCCTTAGCGGTGGTAGTTTAATGGGAATAGCTTTAGCGAGGGTAGCAAACTGGAGGTGAGTCCCTAGCGATGGTCACTCCTCCGGCCTTAGTAGACCTCAATGCCACCATAATCATGTTTTCTAGAAACTGGAACCAAGTACATTCTTAGGAGGCCTCGATCCCATGCTCAAGTTTTTTGTGATCTTTTAGTGGGATCTCGTGTTTTTTTGTGATCTCATATAAATTGATTGTATGGCTTAGTTCTAGACTCGTTTGGAGATAGTTGTATCATTTTGTTAATCGTTAGTGATTACAAGATCACAATCATAATATGAATACATAATGAGTGTACATCTAACGGCCTAACTTGTCATTACAATTATGGCTTCTATCACACAACATTACAAGTTAACAGATACTTTTTGGACATAATTATTTGAAGCATATAATTTGTTTGGTATTCAATTTGTTGTAAGGAGGAAAAGTATAAGAAAAGCATTAGTAGTAAAATAAGGTAGTAATGATAGATTTGAAGGATTGTTATGGAAGCATGTTCTTAAAGGAAATTCCTAGGAATAATGCTTTCGCATGTACTTTGGTGGGACATCTACAAGCGTAGTCTTCACCCGCCGACCTTTGCGACTCTTCTTCTTCAGCCTTGTCCCCTTCCTCTTTCAAATATATTTTCATTTACAATCAAATCTTTCAACTTTCGGTTCTTTATAAACAGTTCCTCCATACTCCTTTAATTAATACCAAAACAATAGCATACGACAAAATATATATATATATCTCTCAATTCACAATTATTTTATTTGTTTTCATAAAATTATTATAAATTGACATTTACAAAAAGTTATTTATAATCGGTGATGGCCAATTAAACGATCATTTAAACTAATGAGGTAAATTTTGCCAAATTTTATAAACTACTCGATCAGAATTTATTTATATTTCAAAAAAAGACAATAAACAAATTAAGTGATAACTTTTCAAATAAACGATCCCAATAACAACGAATTTTCAATACAGCTATTTATAATTATAAGAATATAAAATCACAGCGTGTTTGTAAGAACATTCCACATTATATTTAAAGAGCTTTTTGAAAAACTTTTTAAAATAAATAAACTCTTGAAAATTGAAAAAAATTATTAAAGCTCTTTTTCGTAGAGCTTGTTATTTACAACCTACTGTCACATACTTTTCAATGATTATGCTGTCTTATAGGTTTCCAACTAGTAACCAATTTTAAATACATAACTTATATAAAAAAAAATGAAGAAAAAAACTAGCATATTATGTAGAAATAATAATTTTATTATTTTAGGCTTTTCAACAAATATATATATATATATATATATATATATATATATATATATATATATATATATATATATATATATATATATATATATATATATATTTCTCAATGCGGATTCTGTAATCAAATTTTTTTTTTTTTTTTTTTTTTTTTTTTTTTAAATAATTCTCAATGCGGATTCTCTGATAAGTTTTTTTATAAAAAAATTTGAATAATATGATTTTGATAAAAAAAAAATTATCAAAGTAATTAATTCGAATAAAATTTTTACGATTATTGAATGAATTACCATTACATAGAATAATATAAAATACTACGTATAACCACTTACAAACTGTACATTCACATAAACCTCCGTCACCTTTCGCCGGAATCACCGTCGTGCCACCGGTGGAACATAAACCTGACTCTGCACCACCGTTTCCCCAATTTTAAAACCCGGAACCACCGTGAACGCCACTCTCAGCTCACCACCACCACCACTAAACGCCTCATCAGTCACGCTTTCCATATACACCTCCGAAAACCGACTACCTTTCCTCACCTGAAACACACTCACCTGCTTCTCAAACGCCGCCGCCAAACACCGTAAAACCCACACGCGCCTCGCCATCTCAGAAAACGAGCCGAAGAACGCCGTTTCCGGAAACTGCCACGTGTTCAACGTCTTCCGTTGGCTGAGGTTCCCGTATAACGAAGCCTCCATTTTCGGGTGCACTAATCGCATGTACTTGGAGCGTGTGAACTTTCCAAACGCCGATCTAGGGTTTTCTTTCAGTAATTGCGACGTTGACAATGATTTCATCTTCTTGAACTGATTAAACATCTGAACATGGTCTTCTTCTTCGTCATCATCGTTGAAACCCTCGAAAATCTCACGAGTAACATACGATTCGAAAGCGAAACATCTGTAACTCGATTTGGGGAAAACGATATTTGGTGCGATTGCTCTCACAGCGGCGTCGATATCCCAATGTGCGTTTCCCATATCACGAACCAATAGCTTCACGAAGTTTCTTATCGATCTAAGAGTATAGTGTAGAACATCGATGAAATTTGTTGGGGTTAACTGGGACAGATTGACGTTATCGAAGATGGGGAAACACCCACTGGAATTCAGCTTGATCTCGATGGATTTGTTGTTTGAATCAGCTTCCACGAGTTTGTTCTTGAGTGAAGAGATTTCAAAATCTTTCGATTTAATCTCTCTTTCCATTTTATTCATGGTGATTTCGTACATCTTCATGAGGCTTTGCTGCTCCTTGATTTCCGAGAGAAGTAGGGTGACATGAGGAGGTGAAGAGTCGATTTGTTTCTTCAAGAAGCTCCGTTTCATGTCGGAAATGGCTTTGAGCTCATCAACCACACCCTGATCCGCACATTGTACGGCTTCTCCGTTGTAAGGGAACTGAGCAGCTTGTAACTCTGCGTACGCAGCTTTCAAGGAGGAAATAGTGGCGAATAGCTTAGCAACAAAAGCTTCCATGGCAGCTCTGTGACGGAGATGGGCGTCGTCCACCGAGTGTTTGTTGAAATACCTGTGAGAGTCGCTGCCATGGTCGGAATTCTTGAACTTGTTGTCGTGAGGTAAGAGCAGGCAGAAGCCATTGTTGGAGAGGGATTTTGTTGATTTCTTGAAGGGAAGAACTTTGTGGAAGGTCTTGGAGAGCGTGCTTCGAGGTTTAATGGTGTCCATAGTTGCAGAAAAAATACGGAGGAATGTGTGGGGGAATTGAGTGAGCATGAAACTGAAAAGATAAAAAAGCAGTGAGACTCTTTGACTGTTGAAGTGGAAGCAGGAGATGGAGATGGAGGTGGGAACAGGATGACATAAAGCGCGTGAAAAGTGGGGGGAGATTTTTTCAAGTTTGATATGTTTTTTTTCCGTTCTAGATCAGACAAACAGATTTAACAAAATTTGCCATTACTTCATCTTTAAATTGATAACTATTTTTTTTTTTTTTTTTTTTTTTTTTTTTTTTTTTTTTTTTTTTTAAGTAAAGATGACAAAAATATTGAAGAAAATAACCACAAAAATGAAAATTTCAGAAAATGACCACAGGTTCCGGAGACGGAGTTCTACAGAACTATAAACATCTCTGCGGATCTTAGTTTTTTTCATTTTTTCGTTTTTTTTTTGTTTTTTTTGTTTTCGTTTATTAATATTTTTTATTCACGTAAGGTATTATGTGATTATTATGTAAAAGAAGTTTGTTTTCGTTTTTCCTTTTTCTTATTTAATTACCCATTTATAAAAGCTGTGTGTTTAATAAAAATTATACAAATATTCTATGCTTTTTATAAAATTACACACACCAGTATTCTGAATAATAAACATACTTTAAATAGGTTATAAAACATACTTTAGAAAACATAAACATACAATATTCATAATAAACATACTTTAAAATAAATTTCATTAAAATCTTTGCGGATCCTCTACAGCTCCGCGAAATCTTTGTTTTTTTATTTTTTTTTCGTTTTTTTTTTTTTTTTTTTTTTTTTTTTTTTTGCGTTCATTTTCGTTTATTAATATTATTTTTTTTAAATACACTAATACCTTATGTGATTATTGTAACATCCCATTTAAATTGAGTAATTAAATAATAAATCAGGAACCTCGGGAAGTAATTATTATTATTATTTTATATTATTATAGCTCAAAATTTAATAATAATTAGTGGGGTGTTGGTTTCGGGGTGCCAAATGAGATACTTTTGATTTCCGAGGGTTAAAGTGTAAGTGTGGGACTTATATTGAAAGGATTTTATGGAGTCAGGGGCCGAAGTGTGAATTCCAGATCTGATTTGAAAAGAATTGAAGAGGGCAGGGTTGAAAAGGTAAATAATGGGCTATGATTGAAAGGAATAGTATGGGGAGGGATTGTAGTTGCCATCATGGCAAACTTTAATTAGAAGCGGGTATTTAAGGGTTCTGAAACCCTAACCCTAGGGACCATTGGTGTAGTCGTCATCTTCTTCTTCTTCTTCTTCTTCTTCTTCTTCTTCCTCTCTCTCTCTCTCTCTCTTTCTCTCCCTCTCTCTCTCTCTCTCTCTTTCTCTCTCTCTCTCCGCAGGTGCTGTATCCCCACCTTTCTTCCTCCATTGATGGAGCCAGCCTCACGCTTCTCTTCCGTCGACGAAGGACGAAAACCCACAGAAAGCAGTCGGATGAAGTTGTGTCAGTTGGATCTTGGAGAACCCATTATCGCGTTGGTTGCTACTGCGGTCACTTGTGAAGAGCTCCTTTCAGCCGTGAACCACCACACTTTACTCGGCCGGTGAAGCGAGCACCAAGACTGAAGTCGCGCCTGTCGGGAGGTGTGAAGTCGAAGATCGGAGCTGTGTCACCGATAGCCGCTGCTGCTACCGTTTTCCTATACCACCACAATGAACCTCTAGGTGGGTGGTGGTGTAATGGCTCCTGGGGTCTGTGTGTGTTTACTATGGTGCAAGTTGCTGCTGCCGGAGATTTGAGAAAGACCCACCATGGCAGCCAACCATGGTGGCCACCGTTTCCTGCCATGTTCCGTCGTCACCAACCACCATGGAAGGTGGCTGTGTGTGTGTGTGTTTATTTCGTGAGTTCATTGTAAATTGTAAAATAATGGAATAATGGAAAAGAAAATCCGTCACCACCACCGGCCACCGTGTCGGGTGGCGGTGTGCTTTGATTCTGTTTGGACCTCGTTTGAGGGATATTTGGACAATGTGGGACCAATGAAACCCTAATAGGCCCAATGAGGCCCAAAGTGACCTAAAAAGCCCAACCAATTGATTAATTGGCTAAGATTTGGTAGGAAACCCTAATTAGGGGTTAGAAAACCCTAATTTGGGGGAAATGGTTGGGACACACACACATGAGAATTATTTAATAAACTTGAAATATTAAATAATAATTATTGGCAAGTTAATTTAAGGCATAATGGACTTAATGGATTATGTCCTTAATGGATTAAGTCCTTAGTGGGTTAAGTGAGAAACACTTAACCCTAATTGTCATTTTATGTGAAACCCTAATTTCACTTGGGCTTTGTGTTGGGCCTTTCCATTGGGCTTTGGTAATTAGGTTATTAATGGACCATCCAAGAATGATCATATGGATTAGAATATGTTGTTGGGCTTTAGGGTAAGGCCCATATGAGAGTTGGGCCCAATTTGGAAAATTGGGGCATATGTTGTCCTATGGCCCATTATTTGACTTTGGGCTTGGAACCAATTGTTAATTGGGTATTGTTTGATGTTGACAGTTCGGGAAGCTGTCAACCAGCAATTGGAGTTTTACCTAGCGGGACTTCAGCAGTGCCAGGTGAGTTCTCCTCACTATATCAACAGGGTCTAAGGAACCAAGGCCGGCCCTTAATGGATTGTATTCAAATTATTGCATGTTATGCTTACTGATTTATATCCTGGTAGCTAGGATGGTGATGCTATGTTAGTGACCTGTTAGGTCGATATCCTGGTTATAGGATTGTTGTTATGCTTTGTGATCTGTTAGATCGGTTTGACTGTTATATATATATATATATATATATATATATATATATATATATATATATATATATATATATATATATATATAAGCTAGTGTTATATGATGTCTAGGTGCACATGATTGTCCTGGTTATAGGATGATGCTATGTTAGTGACCGGTTAGGTCTGTATCCTAGTTATTGGGATGTTGCTATGATTGGTGTGTTAGATCGGTTTGACTATTATATATATACATGCTAGTGTTATATGATGTCTATGTGCACACGATTGTCTTGGTTATAGGATGATGCTATGTTAGTGACCGCTTAGGTCTGTATCCTGGTTATTGGGATGTTGCTATGATTGGTGATCTGTTAGATCGGTTTGACTGTTATATGAAATGAGCTAGCGTATGATATTTATGTGCACATGTGTTGTTTGATTGGGGATTGGGTTGAGGCGATCCTGCTTTGTGTTGTAGGCCAACATACCCGACGAGCGGTCCAGATAGGATGTAGGCCCTACATGGTGGTCCAGACGTGCCGAAAGCTCGAAGAGCAATTCAGATAGACTGAAGGCCTGTGAGGCGGTCCAGTCAGGATGATGAGTCATTATGCATGTTGTTATGTATTGGTTATATGATATGGTTATGTTTGTATGGCGTTGGTATTTTGGGGAAACTCACTAAGTTTCGGACTTACAGTCGATGATTTTGTTTCAGGCAGTTCTGATGATTGCGGGAAGGCAAAGGCGTGATCGTGCACCTCCTCATATTTTCATGTTTGATTCTGGGAATACTCTGATGTCTAAACTATTTTGAAAACAACCTGTAATTACTTAATGGTTTTAAAATGTGTTAACAAGTTTAAATTTGGCTTGAATTTTAAGGGTGTTACAAGTTGGTTTCAGAGCCTTGGTTTGAGTGAATTGGAGGAACACTCGTGTGAATCCAGTCTCAAATCTAGGAAAGGATTTTAAAATGAATTTTTAAATGGTTTTCAAAATAAGTAAAGGAGGATGCAGGGTGTACGATCAGCTAGAGCCAGTAAGTAGACCCCTAAATACCATACAGTTATTTGATTATGTGATATGTTAGAACAACATGCTAGTACTAGGCTAGGGATCTTCAGAATTTGCATGATAGAATTGCCTGATTACATGATGCCTTCTAGCCTAGGGTTTCCTTATATGAGATTGACATCATTACTGTAGTTGTTTAGTGTATGCATCACGGTTGTACTTAACTAAGATCTTATAGCCCAAGAATGTTTGATTTGGCCTTATGTTCTGTTCTTATTGATTGGGGCTTAGGGTAAGATTAGATACTCGAAAGTTTATAGGATCCAACATTATGTATGTCTAGCATACACTAGTGCTACAGGGTTGGTGGAAGTTTCATGGACGGGTTGGTTGTGTGGGACCAGTAGACCAGTTATGAGATATTTGGCAGTCCTCTAGGGGTGAGGGTCAAGCGCTCACTATGTTTATGTTTATTGTTAGGGTGTTATGGTGATACTTGAGACAAATGTGGGTAGGTGTGGAAGGTAGTATGGGCCCGTACTACTAAAAGCACATGACCCATACGCATAGCAAGAAAGTCACAACCCCTAGGGTTTGGTTGGGAGTAGGTCCCTTATAATTATATGAGTTATCAGAGACCTTTCTGGTTTCTTACCAAAATGGTGGTTACAAAACGTCTTGAGACCGGATCTAGGTTAGGATCCTGTATTGTCAGAGGATCGTGTTAGTGAGATCATCCGGGAAGGGGTGATTGAGATTTGTCCGGGGATAGTTGTCGGAGATGTTGGGCCTATTTAGATTTTCATGGTTGAGTATTTCGATGAGCGTTATGCAGCCATTGCTGAGACGGCTGCCGCAGCAGCTTCAACAGTTGTAATGACGGCAGGAGAGGTGCTGGTCGAGCTTTCCAGTATCGGGACTTGTTATCGACACATATTCTGATGAGCATATGGATGCAGTTATCTGGGATCAGGGAGATGTTCTGTACTTGTTACATTTTGCGGGTTAAGCGGGAAAGTCTGGCACATGCGTTCTAGATTAAGGCTTCGGGGGTTTTACTCGAGGTCGGAAGGTGAGTCGCGGGGACTCCGACAAGGAGTAATGATTATGTTCAGCTGGAATTAGAATGGTTAATTGATAGGGTTGGAATGTTGTTTTCTAGGGAAAGGAATGTGCCCTTTAATTTTACGAGCTCGAAGGATTGAGCAGGGTTGTGACCCCAGGATCAGGTTGTATTCAAGCTCGGGGTTAATTGGTTGCTGGGATTTTCGACAGTAGTTTAGCATTGGTAAGTGATGGGTTTTTAAAACAAATAAACTAGAAAAACAATTCCTAAGTTCACATGCAACCTACTTTGGATCTATGTTTTAACTATTGAACATATAACTTTGAATTGCAAAACAAGAACCCTAGAGGAGAGAGGCTATTTTCGAAAATAACAAACTTGGGTTTAGGAGTTACATACCTATCAATTGTTATAGCAAACAATTGACAATCCTCTTGATCTTGATCTTGATCTTCTTGGAAGCTTAGCACGACAAATGTAATGCCTCTAATGGAATCACACCCAAGAACTAGCAAGAAGGAAACTAAAAGGAGAGAGAGGGAGGGAGTATGAAATTCTAGGCCTAGTGTTTCTTCAAAAGAAGGAGTGCCTAAAATGTGAGCCAAGAGGCTCCTTATATATCTGAGGGATCTAGGGTTTAGGGAAAAACCCAAATGCTCCTTGCTTAGGGCCTAAGCAAACCCAAGGGCCTTATCCAAGCCCCCATGGACGAAATCATTAGGGTTTCCCCTATGGATTTCGTCCACCCCCTTCCAAGGAGGTTCTGGAGCCTTCCACTCAACTATTAGATAATTGCAAACTAGTCCCTGCATTTTATAATTAATACAGTTAACCCCAAAATTAATTCTAATTAATTTCTGGCTAACTATTAATTAAATATTATGATTTCTAATCAATATATTAATCTTTTAACATATTAATAAATCATTTATATTAATTTATTAATCTTATAATAAATCAATATCTCTCATTTCATAATTTCTTTATTCGGTTGCTAGGTTTGAGGGCAACCCAAAAGGACTGTGCTGCTATCAATTCAAGTACATACCAATTATAGTTATGGGCTTAGACACCTAATCCAACAGTCTCCCACCTGGATAAGTCTATAACTATAATTGCTAATATGACTTCTAAATTTGACCAGCAAATTGTAGCTTCCAAAAGCTGCTGCCGGACTTTGACCCAGTCAATTATGTGTCCTAAGATAAGTGATCACATGGCCCTTCATTCTACTAGATATCCCTAGACATAAGACATGGAATACAATCAATCTATTTGTCTAGAATCTATGTTTCCCAATTTCTGATTTGTGATGATATAGGACTTCTAATCGAACACATCAATTTAGTCCTGGCTGGGCCCAGCACAAAAGTCAACACCAAATCATCGAGGGGCCCACAGATATCGCTTTTCCCTTTAGGGAAAAAGTAATGAATAAACATTGACTCATATGCTTGTATCTTTTACTCATCAAACTATACATGACATTACGTTTTATAACACCAAGTTACTGATGCGTTTTCGTATCACCAATGTATAACCGACTTGCCAATTACAACTCATATATCTCTGTTTCAAGATCATAGATATTATCGTGTCAGTATTACTCATGATGAATTCCATGAAGTAATACTCTTAGCGTGGGTTTATCCAATACTCAAATCTCACTCTCTGAGTACTCATGAACACTGCAACAATTCTATTGCTATGTCTATCCTTAGACAATTTGCAATCCAATTCATGACAGTCTTAATTCACTACTTACTTCCAAAAGTACGAGCGACTGTGGAGTTTGAACAATCATATTATTCGGGAAGTAAAACATGCAAAATATGAAACACAATAATAAACAATTGACAAAAGGTAGTAAACTCATAAATAATACTTTATTATTTAATCACCAAAAGTCAGTTACATTTACTTTGTAACAAGTTTCTGAACTAGACTAATCTAACCACTAAAACTAATATCATCTTTCAGCCCTATGCTTCGAGCATGCTGAATATGCTTAGCCCTACTCAGACCCTTTGTGAGGGGGTTTGTTGGGTTATCTTCAGATGATACCCTCTTTACAATAAGATGACCTTCTTCTACTCTATGCTTGATGAAATGGTACTTTTTGTCGATATGTATGGTTTTACCATAGTCTCTGGATTCCTTAGTTAAGGCAACCGCTTCCTTATTATCGCAGAACAGTTCCATAGGCTCTTGGATGGTTGGAACAAATCCGAGATCACCGATGAAGTTTCTCAACCAAGCTGCTTCTTTAGACGCTTCACTCGCTGCTATGTACTCTGATTCACAAGTAGAATCAACCACCGTATCTTGCTTGGAACTTTTCCAAGTAACTGCTCCTCCATTCAGTAGAAATACCCAGCCAGATTGAGAACGAAAGTTATCTCTATCCATTTGAAAGCTGTTATCACTGTAACCATCTACTCTCAAAGTATCATTGCCACCAAGTACAAGGACCCAGTCCTTTGTCCTCCGCAAATACTTGAGTATATTCTTTACTGCTATCCAATGAGCTCTACCCAGGTTTCCCTGATAGCGACTGACCATGCTCAAAGCAAATGCCACATCAGGGCGAGTACATGTCATAGCGTATATGATCGATCTGATAGCGGAAGCATAAGGTACACGACTCACGTCAGCTATTTCCTCATCTGTACTATGGCATTGAGTCTTACTCAATTTTGTGTTGCTCTGGATAGGTAGCTCTCCCTTCTTGGAATTTTCCATACTAAACCTCTTTAGTACCTTATCCAAGTATGTGCTCTGACTAAGTCTGATTAGTCTCTTCTTTCTATCTCTCAATATCCTAATCCCAAGAATATAGGCAGCTCCTCCACGGTATTTCATGGCAAAACACTTTCCAAGACAAGACTTAACTTCGTTCAAGGTTGGAATGTCGTTACCAATGAGTAATATGTCATCGACATATAACACTAGAAAAGTTACTATACTCCCACTAGCCTTAATATACACACAAAACTCATCTTCACTCCTAGAGAAACCAACTTCTTTGACTTTCTCATGGAAGCAAAGATTCCAGCTGCGAGATGCTTGTTTTAATCCATAAATGGATTTCTCAAGCTTACACACTCTATTTGGAAACTTTGCATCAACAAAACCCTCTGGCTGATTCATGTAAACATCCTCAGCCAGCTTCCCATTAAGGAAAGCAGTCTTGACATCCATCTGCCATATTTCATAGTCATGAAAGGCAACTATGGCAAGCAATATCCTGATAGATTTAATCTTGGCTACTGGCGAGACTGTTTCATCATAGTCAACCCCTGGGGTTTGTGTGAAACCTTTCGCAACCAGCCTAGCATTGAATGTGTGTACATTCCCATCTATGTCTGTCTTCTTCTTGAATATCCATTTGCACCCAACTGTCTTACGACCTGGTGCATTATCAACCAAATTTCAAATTTGGTTCTCATACATGGACTTTATCTCGCTGTCCATTGCCTCTTTCCATTTAGAAGCCTCTGGGCCTGCCATTGCTTGCTTATAAGAGACTGGTTCATCTAAATTCACCAGTGTCCTATCAGTGATGAATGTGTCACCGTCTGAAGTAATATGAAAACCATACAACTCAGGTGGCACACTCACCATAGTGGATCTTCGAAGAGGTAATGATTTATTAATTGGTTCAACAAGAACTGTTTCCTCTGGTTGAGTGCTAGTGTCGTCTAAGGTTCCTTCATTTGTTGACTCTTGAATCTCTTCAAGGTCAATGGTACTCCCACTGTCCTCTTTAAATATGAGTTCTCTTTCTAGAAAAACTCCTCTCCATGCTACAAAAACCACATTCTCACTAGGTCTGTAGAACAAATATCCAAAAGACTGTTTCGGGTAACCAATGAAAACACATTTTCTCACTTCTTGCTGCTAGCTTGTCATGAGTATCTCGTCTAACGAAAGCTTCACAACCCCAAAATTTAATATGTGCTAACGAGGGAAATTTCCCTATCCACATTTAGTGAGGTGTTTTGTCAACCTTCTTTGTTGGGACAAGATTTAGGATGTGGGTGGCTGTTTCTAAGGCATAGCCCCAGAAATGAATTGGAAGTGGAGCGCGACTCATCATGGAACGAACCATGTCTAACAAGGTTCGATTACGCCTCTCGGCCACACCATTTAACTGTGGTGTCCTAGGAGGAGTCAGTTATGAGACTATCCCACATTCCTTTAGATAGTTGTTGAACTCAATGCTAAGATACTCTCCGCCTCTATCGGATCTAAGTATCTTTATTTTCCTGCCTAATTGATTTTCGACCTCATGTTTAAACTCTTTGAACTTTTCAAAGGTTTCTGACTTATGTTTGATTAAATATACATAATCATATCTACTATAATCATCAGTGAAAGTCACATAAAATCGATTAGCATCTCTTGTGGTTGATCTGAAGGGCCCACACACATCTGTGTGTATGAGATCCAACAGACCATCACCTCTTTCAAAAGACCTTGTGAACGGTGATTTTTTCATCTTTCCCAAAAGACAAGATTCACACAGATCATCTGATTTTAGGAACATGTTGAATGCCCTTGGCTGTGGAGGTGTGTTTTTCTGTGGGCAGTCTTTAGAAATATGACCTCCTTCGTTACACCTATAGCACACCTTCTTAATAAGTGCGCACTTGTTGGCGTGGTGCCCTGTCTTCCCACATTTGTAGCAAGTCATCTCCTCGCTACATTTCCCGAAGTGTTTCTTCTTACACTTCTCACACCACTTAGCTTCATCTCTTCCCCCAGATTTCGAGAATTTACTTTCTTTGTCGATTATTGAAGATCCTTCACGCTTCCTTTTCTCTCCAACTTCAGCTCTTTCCAGACCCTTTTCTTTTATTTGGGTCTCAACATTCTTGGCTGCCCAGATGGCGGCTTTCAGAGTGGTTGCTTGTTTGACTATCGGACCAAAGTCCGTTGGTAATCCATTGGCAAACTTGTTGACCTTGGAAAGCTCAGCTGGAATTAGGTGTGGAATAAGCTTCATCTTCTCCGTAAAGCTCGTAGCGTATTCAGTAACGCGCAATTTTCCTTTCTTTAGATTCTGGAACTCATTGTTGATTTCCAGAAGATCTTGCTCAGAGCAGTATTGCAATTTTAGTTGCACCACGAATTCTTCCCAAGACATCTTGCTAGCTTCCCCCTTGGGCATCGAACTAGCCAGTAACTTCCACCAGCTCAATACTCCAGATTTTAACAGAGAGATTGCAAGAGCGGTCTTCTGTCTGTTGCTACACTCGCAACTTTCAAACATTGTCTCCATTTTGGAGATCAAGTCCATGACTTGCACCGGTGTCGGGCTCCCAGAAAGACATGGTGGTTTGGATGCCATGAAATCCTTGTACTTGCATCCACGTCCATCATTTCATCTATCCTGGTTGTTTTGGCGAGCTATTGTTGGGTTGGCTTGACTAATGGTCCCACTGTAGTTTCCTCCTTCAGACTGCCCTCCATTTACTTCGGGCTCTTCAACTTGAATTGACAATTCCTCGCGATTCTGCCTGATCAGACGTCTGGTTTCTTCCATCTGATTATTCAACATTGCCTGGATCATTACTTGAACTCCGGCCATTATCATTGGTTCAGGCACTGCTGCTACAACAGGTATTTGTTCAATTACTAGTATTTGATTCATGTTTTCATCAGCATTTCTAACTCCACTCCTCGTTCTCACCATTTTTGATCTATACACCGAATAAGGTGAAATTAGATCCTTAGTCACGATAGATATTCAAATCATCCTTATCACTCCGAAACGTTTACATGTTAGTTCTAATATCGTAGACGCACGCTTAGAATCCTAAACACATAAGGTTTCCAGATCCGGTCGGCAACAGACCATAGATCCGAACAATTAACATCATATATGGCAAACATATAACAATTAGCACATAATAGCATTTTAGGCAATTTTCCTAAAATAAAATAGTGCCTGTGTCAATTTAGGTGTACTACCTAAAATATAATGGACACACTCAACTCACAATCATTGCTTAGCATTCTAAGTTTAAGTCTAGAAATAAATCCATATTCCTTGTTCGCTTAAACTAATGCTCTGATACCAACTGTGACATCCCCAATTTCACGGCCAGAAAAGACCGATTTGTTTATGCTTTGTTTTATAAAATCAGAGTAATCTTTTGATTAAAAGAGTTGCGGAATTTGTTCCCAAAATAAAATATGATAAAATTTATCAAAACATTTCTCAAAGAGAATGTATTTTCATTAAATAATAAAACCTTGGGATGTCATGTTCGATACAGACCAAAAGCATAAACAATATAAAATAAATCTTACAACAGTTATTTATGACTACTGATCTATAATCCAAAATCTCTCGTCAAGTCCACCAATTTATACTCTTGTGCCATCACCTGTAATGTAAAGAAAACTGAGTGGGTCAGGCTTGGGAGCCTGGTGAGCATATAGGGTTTTCAACCCACAATAATATAATTATTATATGTAATCAGCAAACAATCAACCCAATTACCCATCCCCATTATCTTCTTAAGGTTTTACCCTAAGAACCAACTATCCTTCATTCATTTATTCGTAAGGAATTTGGCACGAATTCCATTGCTGCCAAAGCTTATTTATCAAGTACTAAATCCATAGTTATCTAGCGCTAACTCCATAGTCACCAAAGTTCACTTAACAGGCGCTAACTCCATAGTCGCCAAGGTTTACTCAACAAGCGCTAACTCCATAGTCGCCAAAGTTTACTCAACGTGCGCTAACTCCATAGTCGCCAAGGTTTACTCAACGTGCGCTAACTCCATAGTCGCCAAGGTTTATACAATAGGTGCTAACTCCATAATCACCAACTAGTCCATCTACCTATGTTCTACCCAACAATTTTGTAGATATAAATACTTACACAATTTAAATCATTTAACACCTGTATAAAACTCCAAATTTCCATGCCCATCTCAAATAGACAAATAACATATAAACACATAGCACGTATCTCATAGCAAATACGTCATATTTATGTGTTAGAAGAAAGTAACTACACACTCACACATATAAACAACAATAAACTTAATACACTCAAACCATACTTGTATTATTATCGTGTTTATGAAAGGTAGTATAAACTCACTTGATCAGAAGATGATCGGACAACACTACGACTTGCAGAAGTAGTATTCTTCGGTAGATCTGGAAGATCTCCACAAAAATCGAACTTCTCGCGGGCAGAGCTTCGGCTTGGAAACCGCACCTCTCGGGATCTTTGGGATCTCGGGACATGCTTCAGGACTCGGGAATATTACCGGGGCTTCGGGGTATTTCTGGCACGCAAAACGATGCAAATGGGAGAGAGAATGGAGAAAAATAGCAAAGAAGTCGGTTGCCCTCGCATCCTATTTATAGGACGCTGGAGCCTCGGAGTACGTGGGGCGTACAGGCGTACGCGTCCGAATTCGTCACTGCATGCGTCATCCGAAGTCCTCGAGTGCGAGTGTCGACATCTTCGGTGTACGCGGGGCGTACTTCGGATCGGATCGCTGACTCCTCTTCGGATAATGCCGGGGTTTAATAATTAATTTTAATTATTAATTATTTAATAAACTTCGGAAATTCATATCTCCTTCATACGAACTCCGTTTTCGACGTTCTTTATATCCACGCGAAGGTGAGACTATGCTCTACAACGTTCGTTTAGGTTCCGTTAGCTAATTTTGACTTTATTTTTTATTATTTATTTTTAATAGGCTGGGACAGAAAATTTCGTTATAAATTCATAACTTCTTCGTTTGACGTCCGTTCTTGTCTAACTTTTTATCGCTTTGATACTAACAACGAGATCTTCGATTCTTGTTTAGATCGCTAAGGCTAAATATCACTCTAACGTAAATTCACTTTTTACGTCATTCAGCGTTGTGCCGGTTCTGTTGCGAAACTTTAACAAGTCATAACTTCTTTGTTATAACTCGGATTTTGGCGTTCTTTATATGCACGAAAACCTTGTAACATATACTACAACTTAGCTAGGATTATTCGTCCTAAATAATCTTCTATCAAAAAGTCATTTTTGACGCTTATTGTCTCTAAATTGACTAGCCCTGATCTACGGGTGTTACAGTTGATCGGGCCAAACATGTGCAGAAAACGAGGGTATTCCATCATGAGGATGACTGGACCCGTCATAGGCATGCCTGGTATTCCAGCCCGAGGCTGATTTGGCCAGGTATAAGTGCCTGTGCTTATAAGCTGGTTATTATATGTATGTGGTTCATGAACCAAAGGAAACATTGTCATGTTGATCCAAGAGGGATTCAACTTCCAGTTTACACCCTGTTGTTCGTTATATCGCTAGGAATTAGTTATCAGAATGAATTTCTCCTGAAGGAGTACCTAATCACTTGACGGGAAGAGAATTATAGGTAGCAGTGTGGGATTTGTGATTCCGTTTTCGGGTGAGAAACGCCAAGTTATTAGCAGTTGAGTAGCCAGTTGGGAGATGAGTGCAATGAACTCGATAATGATCCAGTGTGGGCGGTCTGTCAGGAAGCCAGACCGTCTTGAGACTCCAGATTTTGGAGTGAGTAAATGTGATCATATTGTAAGGAATTTGTTTATTTTTCCAGGTTTTAGAACCCTGCGAGGGTTGGATATGGTTGCCTTGGAGGGGCTAGAGTTTTTCTCGGGATTGTAGTCAGGTGATTTAAGTTGTTCGGCGTGTAAGGAATGATAAGAAATGATTTTGAGGACGAAATCAAATTTAAGTAGGGGAGAATTGTAACATCCCATTTAAATGGAGTAATTAAATAATAAATCAGGAACCTCGGGAAGTAATTATTACTATTATTTTATATTATTATAGCTCAAAATTTAATAATAATTAGTGGGGTGTTGGTTTCGGGGTGCCAAATGAGATACTTTTGATTTCCGAGGGTTAAAGTGTAAGTGCGGGACTTATATTGAAAGGATTTTATGGAGTCAGTGGCCAAAGTGTAAATTCGGTTGTGATTTGAAAAGAATTGAAGAGGGCATGGTTGAAAAGGTAAATAATGGGCTATGATTGAAAGGAGTTTTATGGGGAGGGACTGTTGTTGCCATCATAACAAACTTTAATTGGAAGCCGGTATTTAAGGGTTTCGAAACCCTAACCCTAGGGACCATTGGTGCAACCATCATCTTCTTCACTCTCTCTCTCTCTCTCTCTCTCTCTCTCCGTCGCAACTCTATCGCCACCTTTCTTCCTCCATTGATGAAGCCAGCCTCCCGCTTCTCTTCCGCCGACGAAGGACGAAGACCCACCGAGAGCAGTCGGCTGAAGTTGCACCGGTTGGATCTTGGAGAACCCATTATCACGTTGGTTGCTACTGCGGTCACTCGTGAAGAGCTCCTTTCAGCCGTGAACCACCACACTTTACTCGAACGGTGAAGTGAGCACCAAGACTGAAGTCGCACCTGTTGGGAGGCGTAAAGTCGAAGATCGGAGTTGTGTCACCGATAGCCACTGCTGCTACCGTTTTCCTATGCCACCATCGTGAGCCTCTAGGTGGGTGGTGGTGTAATGGCTCATGAGGTCTAAGTGTGTGTTTACTATTGTGCAAGTTGCTACTGCTGGAGATTTGAGAATGACCCACCATGGTGGCCACCGTTTCTTGCCATGTTCCGTCACCACTAGCTACCATGGAAGGTGGTTGTGTGTGTGATTTTGTGTACTTTAGGTTTGTGTGTGTGTGTTTATTTTGTGAGTTCATTGTAAATTGTAAAATAATGGAATAATGGAAAAGAAAATCCGTCACCACCACCGTAGGGTGGTGGTTGTCGCCTCCTACCGCCACCGGCCGCCGTGTCGGGTGGCGGTGTGCTTTGATTCTGTTTGCACCTCGTTTGAGGGATGTTTGGACAATGTGGGACCAATGAAACCCTAATAGGCCCAAAGAAACCCTAGTAGGCCCAATGAGACCTTAATGGGCCCAATGAGGCTTAAAGTGACCTAAAAAGCCCAACCAATTGATTAATTGGCTAAGATTGGGTAGGAAACCCTAATTAGGGGTTGGAAAACCCTAATTTGGGGGAAATGGTCGGGACACACACACATGAGAATTATTTAATAAACTTGAAATATTAAATAATAATTATTGGCAAGTTAATTTAAGGCATAATGGATTGTGTCCTTAATGGATTAAGTCCTTAGTGGGTTAAGTGAGAAACACTTAACCCTAATTGTCATTTTATGTGAAACCCTTATTTCACTTGGGCTTTGTGTTGGGCCTTTCCATTTGGCTTTGGTAATTGGGTTATTAATGGACCATCCAAGAATGATCATATGGATTAGAATATGTTGTTTGGATTTAGGTTAAGGCCCATATGAGAGTTGGGCCCAATTTGGAAAATTGGGCCATATGTTGTGCTATGGCCCATTATTTGAATTTGGGCTTGGAACCAATTGTTAATTGGGTATTGTTTGATGTTGATAGTTCGGGAAGCTATCAACCAGCAACTGGAGTTTTACCTAGCGGGACTTCAGCAGTGCCAGGTGAGTTCTCCTCAGTATATCAACAGGGTCTAAGGAACCAAGGCCGGACCTTAATGGATTGTATTCAGATTATTGCATGTTATGCTTACTGATTTATATCCTGGTAGTTAGGATGGTGATGTGTAACACCCGTAGATTAGAGCTAGTTAATTTAGAGACGATGAACATCAAAAAATGACTTTTTGATGGAATATTATTTAGAATGATTAATCTTAACTGAGTTGTATTATATGTTACAAGGATTTCGTACATATAAAGAACGCCAAAATCCGAGTTATAACGAAGAAGTTATGACCTGTCGAAGTTTCGCGAAAAAACCGGCACGACACAACGCGATGTGAATAGTGAATTTACGTTAGATCAATATTTGGCTTTAGCGATCTAAATAAAAGTTGTATAATACGTTAAACAGAGAGCGTGCATAAAAAGAACGTCTAAATCTGACTTCGAATGAGGAAGTTATGATTTTTCGAAGTTTCAGCATTAGCAGTATGCAGCCCGAAACTCGAGATTGAGGACGCGTGATATTTAGCCAAAAATTTCTAAATGAGAATTGAAGATCTCATCAATAGTATTCCAACGATAAAAAGACATACGAAAACGGAGTTCAGATGAAGGAGTTATGAATTTCGAACGGAGTTTTCCTGTCCCGCTCTACTAAAAATAATATATAAGTAATATATTTATAATATATTAAAAATAAATTCAAAATTAGCCAATGAAGTCTAAACGAGAGTTGTAGAGCATAATCTAACCTTCACGTCGATATAAAGAACGTCGAAAACGGAGTTCGTATGCGAAATTTATAAATTTCTAAAGTTCGGGGCGGGAACCCCAAAGCTGTGTCAGAGGCCACGACGTGGCAAGCAGTGCCACGACGTGGCAAGTCTTCTGACACCTCCGGGAGTCCCCCAGACGCAACTTGCGATGACGTATGCAGTGATGACAAAGCCCACGATGTGGAAAAAGGGTGCCACGACGTGGCAAGGGCCAAATTGCGCTATAAATAGATTTAAAGGGCCAGCCGTTTAGGCTTGCTATTTGCTCTCCTCTCTCTCTCTCCCATTTTACCTCGATTTACATGCAAGAAATATCTCGAAGCCCCGGTATCAACCCCGAGACCCGAAGCAAGTACCGAAGCCTGAAGATCCCGAGAAGAAAAGAGTTTCCGAGCCGAAGCTCTGTCCACGAGAAACCCGGTGTGTGAAGTGATCCCGGTTTCACTGAAGAATATCTACTCTTAGAGCCGTAGTGCTGTCTGATCTTCTGATCAAGTGAGTGTATAGTCACTTTCATCTTACGCATAGATATGAAGTATTTTATAAAATACGTGCTATGTGTATATATATTGTTGTTTATATGTGTGAGTGTGTAGTTACTTTCTTCTAACACATAAATATTAAGTATTTGCTATGAAATACATGCTATGTGTATAATATAAAGTTGTTTATATGTGTGAGTGTGTAGTAATATATTTATCATATATTAAAAATAAAGTCAAAATTAGCCAACGGAGTCTAAACGAGAGTTATAGAGCATAATCTCACCTTCACGTCGATATAAAGAACGTCGAAAACGGAGTTCGTTTGCGAAAGTTATGAATTTCTGAAGTTTGGGGCGCGAACCCCAAAGCTGTGTCAGAGACCACGATGTGGCAAGTCTTCTGACACCTCCGGGAGTCCCCCAGACGCAACTTGCGATGACGTATGTAGTGATGACCAAGCCCACGACGTGGAAAAAGGGTGCCACGACGTGGCAAGGGCCAAATTGCCCTATAAATAGATTTGAAGGGCCATCCGTTTAGGGTTGTTATTTTCTCTCCTCTCTCTCCCGTTTTACCTCGATTTACGTGCAAGAAATATCTTGAAGCCCCGGTATCAACCCCGAGACCCGAAGCAAGTATTGAAGCCCGAAGATCCCGAGAAGAAAAGAGTTTCTGAGCCGAAGCTCTGTCTGCGAGAAACCCGGTGTGTGAAGTGATCCCGGTTTCATCAAAAAATATCTACTCTTAGAGCCGTAGTGATGTCCGATCATCTTCTGATCAAGTGAGTGTATAGTCACTTTCATCTTACGCATAGATATGAAGTATTTTATAAAATATGTGCTATGTGTATATATATATTATTGTTTATATGTGTGAGTGTATAGTTACTTTCTTCTAACATATAAATATTAAGTATTTGCTACGAAATACATGCTATGTGTATAATATGAAGTTGTTTATATGTGTGAGTGTATAGTCCCTTTCATAACACGATTTTAATACAAGTATTGTGTGAATGTATTAAGTATATGTTTTGGGTGAGTATGTGATCACTTTCTTCTAACATATATATATATATATATATATATATATATATATATATATATATATATATATATTAAGTATTTGCTATGAAATACGTGCTGTGTGTTTATATATTGTTGTTTATTTGAGATGAGCGTGTAATGGATGTTTTATATAGGTGTTAAATGAGTTAATCTATATATGTATTTTATATATATATATATATATATATATATATATATATATATATATATATATATATATATATATATATATATATATATATATATATATATTAAGTATTTGCTATGAAATACGTGCTGTGTGTTTATATATTGTTGTTTATTTGAGATGAGCGTGTAATGGATGTTTTATATAGGTGTTAAATGAGTTAATCTATATATGTATTTTATATCTACAAATATGTTGGGTAGAACATGGGTAGATGAATTAGATGACGTGTGATGATAATTAGGAGATGACCCTTAGGATAATTCCTTAGGGAAGGTACTTAAAGAATAAAATGAGATAACGGGGATAGGTTAATGGGTTGATTATTTGATGATTAAATATAATAATTATATTATTGTGGGTTGAAAACCCTATATGCTCACCAGACTCCCAAGCCTGACCCACTCAGTTTTCTTTGCATTACAGGTAATGACACAAGAGTATAAGTTGGTGGACTTGACGAGAGATTTCGAAATATAGATCAGTAGTTATAAATAACTATTGTAAGGTCTATTTTATACTGTTTATGGTTTTGGTCTGTATCGGAACATGACATCCCGAAGTTTTATTATTTAATGAAAATACGTTCTCTTTAAGAAACGTTTTGATAAATTTTATCATATTTTGTTTTGGGAACAAATTCCGCAACTCTTTTAAATCAAAAGAATTTACTCTGATTTTATAAAAGAAAGCATAAACAAATCGGTCTTTTATGGCCGTGAAATTGGGGATGTCACAGTTGGTGTCAAAGCATTAGTTTAAGCGAACTAGGAATTTGTAGGATTTCTAGACTTAAACTTAGAATGCTAGGAGATGATTGTGAGATGAGTGTCTACCATATTTTAGGCACGAGCACTAGTATATTTTAGGAAAGATGCCTAAAATGCTTTTATGTGCTAAATGTTAGATGTTTGCCATATATGAAATTGTTTGTTTGGATCAATGGTCTGTTGCTGACCAGATCTGGTAACCTTATGAGTTTAGGATTCTAAGCGTTTGATACGATATTAGAACTAGCATGTAAACGTTTCGGAGTGATAAGGAGATTTATACGTCTATCGTAAATAAAGCTTTCTTATCTTAAATTCTCGCTCGGTGCACCGAATGTCTGCTTGGGTGTACAAAGCGTTATGGTGAAGACTCGTAGAGAATTAAGTAAATGGAGGAAATCAAAAGGCTTATGATAGTGAATGACACCTATCAGAAGATATCGTAAGAGTGGTGTCTTGCGTTTAGTTTATGTATGATAAAATAACGGAATGTTTAGAGGAGTACGGTACGTCTGAAATACACCTTCAATTGGCAGGATGATGGAACAATTGGTGTAATTCTTGAAGTTCTCCCATCGTCTGGAATTTCCATCACCAATCGAGTTGAAGTAAAGTGGATGATTCAAGATACGCATGGAAGAAGTCCTAGTAGAGTCTAGGAAAATTTTTATGATTAATTGGACACATTTGTACGTGTTAAATTGTTTGGTGATTTTAGGAATTAGGGACTGCGAGACAATACTTGGGACGAGTATGAGTAGGTGTGAATAGTAGTAGAGATCTATACTAGTGGAAGAACAGGACTCACGCTTGGATCAGGGAAAGTCGCAAGGTTACCAAGAAACTAGTAACTGATTCCGTTTTATTCATGTATGTCATTACCATTGTTTCGGTAATGAGTAGTAAGAGGGTTGTTATTCTGACGCTAGCGGTCATGACAAATTGAGTCTGACTGCAATGAGTTTGTTACGTGGTTCCGAGAACCGAGTTTGATGTAGCATCTGACTTAAGTCAAAATATTGAAATCAATGCGATCGATAGCATCGCGCTCGTTGTTAAAGAAGTTAGTAGCTAGAAATGCTACATGCTAAAATGTGATTATATCACATTAGAATATGAAGGAAGGTATAATCCATTCTGGAATTTGACTCTAAGAGACTCGAGTCTAAGAATTGCATCATACGATGAAAGGTCATTAGAACATGACCCATCGGTCTGTTACAATAGATAAAGGAAAGTACTTATCCTAAGAAGAAGAAGGAGTCACAATAAGGATTTATTTTGTAACTCGAATTTTACAATTGAAAGTACAACATAGTACGAAGAGCAGATGCAGGATTGAGCAATACCTACTATCGAGAAGTCCAAGAGTTAGATACTCTTTCGAGGAAATATAGAACTTACAGTTATTATTTAGGATGGAGAGATAACGTATGGAGTCAGTATACAAATCCCGTTTCGTTCATGATTCCGGGACGTAATCATCCTAAGGGGGGAGATAATTGTAACCGCCGTAGATGAGGGCTAGTCAATTTAGAGATGATAAGCATCAAAAAAATGACTTTTTGATGGAAGATTATTTAGAAGGATTAATCTTAACTAAGTTGTATTATATGTTACAAGGATTTCGTACATATAAAGAACTCCGAAATCCGAGTTATAACGAAGAAGTTATGACCTGTCGAAGTTTCGCGAAAAAACCAGCACGACACAACGCGATGTAAATAGTGAATTTATGTTAGAGCGATATTTGGCTTTAGCGATCTAAATAAAAGTCGTAGAATACGTAAAACTGAGAGCGTGCATAAAAAGAACGTCTAAATTTGACTTCGGATGAGGAAGTTATGATTTTTCGAAGTTTCAGCATTAGGAGTATGCAGCCCGAAACTCGAGATTGAAGTCGAGTGATATTTAGCCAAAACTTTCTAAATGAGAATTGAATATCTCATCAATAGTATTCCAACGATAAAATGACAGACGAAAACGGAGTTCAGATGAAGGAGTTATGAATTTCAAACGGACTTTTCATGTCCCGGCCTACAAAAAATAATATATAAGTAATATATTTATCATATATTAAAAATACAGTCAAAATTAGCCAACGGAGTCTAAACGAGAGTTGTAGAACATAATCTCACCTTCGCGTCGATATAAAGAACGTCGAAAATGGAGTTCGTATGTGAAAGTTATGAATTTCTGAAGTTTGGGGCGCGAACCCCAAAGCTGTGTCAGAGACCACGACGTAACAAGTATTCTGACACCTCCGGGAGTCCCCCAGACGCAACTTGCGATGATGTATGTAGTGATGACCAAGCCCACAACGTGGAAAAAGGGTGCCACGACGTGGCAAGGGCCAAATTGCCCTATAAATAGATTTGAAGGGCCATCCGTTTAGGGTTGTTATTTTATCTCCTCGCTCTCCCGTTTTACCTCGATTTATGTGCAAGAAATATCTCGAAGCCCCAGTATCAACCCCGAGACCCGAAGCAAGTATTGAATCCAGAAGATCCCGAGAAGTAAAGAGTTTCTAAGCCGAAGCTCTGTCTGCGAGAACCCGGTGTGTGAAGTGATCCCGGTTTCACTGAAGAATATCTACTCTTAGAGCCGTAGTGATGTCCGATCATCTTCTGATCAAGTGAGTGTATAGTCACTCTCATCTTACGCATAGATATGAAGTATTTTATGAAATATGTGCTATGTGTATATATATTCTTGTTTATATGTGTGAGTGTGTAGTTACTTTCTTCTAACACATAAATATTAAGTATTTGCTATGAAATACATGCTATGTGTATAATATAAAGTTGTTTATATGTGTGAGTGTATAGTCCCTTTCATAACACGATTTTAATACATGTATTGTGTGAATGTATTAAGTATATGTTTTGGGTGAGTATGTGATCATTTTCTTCTAACATATATATATATATATATATATATATATATATATATATATATATATATATTAAGTATTTGCTATGAAATACGTGCTATGTGTTTATATATTGTTGTTTATTTGAGATGAGCGTGGAATGGATGTTTTATATAGGTGTTAAATGAGTTAATATGTATATGTATTTTATATTTACAAATATGTTGGGTAGAACATGGGTAGATGAATTAGATGACGTGTGATGATAATTAGGTGATGAGAAATAGGTGATTATAATTAGGTGATGAGAGATAGGTGATGATAGAAAGGTGAGGATAATTAGGTGATGATAGATAGGTTATGAATTACGAGTCCAGGCGATGTTGTGGCTGCGTATTCATGCGATGATAGTCTAACCCTTATTATGATGTACGAGTCCAGGCGATGTTGTGCCTGCGTATTCATGCGATGATAGACTAACCCTTATTATGAATTACCAGTCCAGGCGATGTTGTGGCTGCGTATTCATGCGATGATAGTCTAACCCTTACTATGAACTACTAGTCCAGGCGATGTTGTGGCTACGTATTCATGCAATGATCCTTATGAAAAAGTCCTTAGGAACAAACATATAAGGAAACGTGATGTAAGGAGATTAGAGGTAAATACGATGTAGGAGATGACCCTTAGGATAATTCCTTAGGGAAGGTACTTAAAGAATAAAATAAGATAACGGGGATGGGTTAATGGGTTGATTGTTTGATGATTAAATATAATAATTATATTATTGTGGGTTGAAAACCCTATATACTCACCAGACTCCCAAGCCTGACCCACTCAGTTTTTTTTGCATTACAGGTAATGACACAAGAGTATAAGTTGGTGGACTTGACAAGAGATTTTGGAATATAGATCAGTAGTTATAAATAACTGTTGTAAGGTCGATTTTATACTGTTTATGGTTTTGGTCTGTATCGGAACATGACATCCCGAAGTTTTATTATTTAATGAAAATACGTTCTCTTTAAGAAACATTTTGATAAATTTTATCATATTTTGTTTTGGGAACAAATTCCGCAACTCTTTTAAATCAAAAGAATTTACTCTGATTTTATAAAACAAAGCATAAACAAATCGGTCTTTTCTAGCCGTGAAATTGGGGATGTCACATGATGCTATGTTAGTGACCTGTTAGGTCGATATCCTGGTTATAGGATTGTTGCTATGCTTTGTGATCTGTTAGATCAGTTTGACTGTTATATATATATATATATATATATATATATATATATATATATATATATATATAAGTTAGTGTTATATGATGTCTATGTGCACATGATTGTCCTGGTTATAGGATGATGCTATGTTAGTGACTGGTTAGGTCTGTATCCTAGTTATTGGGATGTTGCTATGATTGGCGATTTGTTAGATCGGTTTGACTGTTATATATATATATATATATATATACATGCTAGTGTTATATGATATATATATATATATATATATATATATATATATATATATATATATATATATACATATATACATGCTAGTGTTATATGATGTCTATGTGCACATGATTGTCCTGGTTATAGGATGATGCTATGTTAGTGATCGGTTAGATCTGTATCCCGGTTATTGGGATGTTGCTATGATTGGTGATCTGTTAGATCGGTTTGACTGTTATATGAAATGAGCTCTCGTATGATATTTATGTGCACATGTTTGTTTGATTGGGGGTTAGGTTGAGGCGGTCCTGCCTTGTGCTGTAGGACAACATACCCGGCGAGCGGTCCGGATAGGCTGTAGCCCCTGCGTGGTGGTCCAGATGTGCCGAAAGCTCGAAGAGCAATTCAGATAGAACGAAGGCCTGTGAGGCGGTCCAGTCAGGCTGATGACTCATTATGCATGTTGTTCTGTATTGGTTATATGATATGGTTATGTTTGTATGACGTTGGTATTTTGGGGAAACTTACTAAGTTTTGGACTTACAGTTGATCATTTTGTTTCAGGCAGTTCTGATGATTGCGGGAAGGCAAAGGCGTGATCGTGCACCTCCTCATATTTTCATGTTTGATTATGGGAATACTCTGATGTCTAAACTATTTTGAATATATATATATATATATATATATATATATATATATATATATATATATATATATATATATATATATATATTCAAACTGATGGATTTTGAGCATAACAACAATCATATGGTGCACATGCAAACCCTAAAGCTTTAGATCTAGTTTTTCTAATTGTACATGCAATAATCATCCAAAGCTTGTAAACCCTATTCTAGCATAGAAAAATTCAAAAATCATAACTAAAACAAAGTTAAGATGTTACCTTTTAATTGTAGCTTGTAGAATCAACCTTGAGAGCTTTAGTATCACAAGTGTAATACCTCTAATCGATCACAAACACCAAGAATCAAGTTGGAGAATATGAGAGAGAGAGAGAGAGAGAGAGAGAGAGAGAGGGATGCTAAAATCGACTCTAGGAATCCTTCTTGGGTTTCTTGGTATCCGATTTTGGGTGCCCAAGGGGTTCCTCATATAGCTGAGGAATTAGGGTTTCAGTCAAATACCTAATCTGGTTGCTTAATCTCTAAGCAGCCCATATGATCCTTCCAGAACCTTATCCTTGGACGAAATCCTTATAGGCTTCCATAAGATTTCGTGCATTCCTTAACTTAAGGATCCTCAATGCATTTTGCAATTATCTTATAATTACAATATCAATCCCCTTAATTTAATTAATCTCTTTGACCACAAAATTAATTCTAAGTTAATTATTGACCAATATTAATTAAATATTATGATTACTCTTTTAATATATTATTCACACAATATATTAATAGATCACAATTATCCTCTTTCTCCATTATTCATCCAGTCAAGTTGATTTTGTGAAGGCAACCCAAAATGACCATGCTACTATCAGGTCAAGTATATACCAATTATAGTTATGGGCTTAGACACTGAATCCAACAGTCTCACACTTGGATAAGTCTAATAACTATAAATGCAAGTGCAACTTCAAAATCCGATTAGCAATCATAGCTCTCAAAAGATGTTGTTAACTCTGACACGTCCTATAGATAAGGGATCATATAGTCCTCCATTCTCAAGATAGCGTGTGGACAATTACAAGAAACATAGTCATACTTATTGTCCATCAGTTTGTTTATCGACTTCTGATTTTTCTGACATAAAAGTTAATTGAACACACCAATTTAGTCCTGACCGGGCCCGACACATAAGTCAAAAAAAATTATCGAGGGCCCAAGATATCGCTTTTACCCTCTTAGGATAAAAGGAACATATAAACTTTGACTTATATGCTTGTACTATTTACTCATTAAATCATACACAACAATGTGTTTTGTAACATCAAGTTACTGATGTGTTACACATTATCAATGCACAACCAACTCGTAAACAACAACTCATATATCTAGGTTTGAAGACTATATGATGTTATCGTCTCACAATCACTCATGATAAATTCCATGAAGTGATTCGTGTGAGCGCGGTTTTATTCCAATACTCAATTCATATTTCATAAGCACTCATAAACGTTGCAAAAAACCTTTGCTATGTCCAAACGCTTTAGAAAATCTACAAGCCAATTCATGACAGTCTTGATTCATACTTACTTCCAACGTATGATCGACTGCGGACATTTTAAATAATCTTATTATTCAGGCATCAAAACATGCAAAGTGAAACAATAGTAAATAATTGACACAAGACAGTAACATTACTTATAAATTAAACACCTTTATTTAATCATCAAACTGTCTATTACAATTTATCTATTACAAGTTTCGAAAGCTATCTAATCACTAAAACAATATCGTCCTTCAACTCAGTACTCCTAGCGTTTTCAAGTGCTAAACCCTACTCAGTTTCTCGTAAGGGGATCTGTTGGGTTCTCCTCTGACGATACCCTCTTCACTACGAGGAGTGCCTCTTCTACCCGATGTCTAATGAAGTGATATTTTCTATCGATATGCATGGATCTGCCATGATCCCTCGGTTCCTTGGTCAAGGCGTCCGCACCTTCGTTATCGTAGGAAATCTACATAGGCTCCTTTATGGCAGGTACAACCTCAAGGTCCCCGATGAAGTTCTTTAGCCATATTGCCTCCTTTAACGCTTCACTCGTTGCTATGTACTCTGATTCTCACATTGAATCAACTACGGTCTCCTGCTTGGAACTTTTCCAAGTCACTACTCCTCCATTTAGGGTAAACGCCCAGCCCGACTGAGAGAGGAAATTATCCCGTTCGGTCTGAAAACTAGCGTCACTATACCCCTACACTCTCAAGTCATCACTCCCACCTAGGATAAGGAACCATTCCTTAGTCCTCCGCATGTACCTAAGAAAGTTCTTTACTACGGTCCAATGTGCTCTACCAGGATTCCCTTGATATCTGCTGACCATGCTCAAAGCGAAGGCCACATTAGGGCGAGTACATGTCATAACATACATGATTGAGCCAACAACGGAAGCATAAGGTACTCTGCTCATCTCTGCTATCTCAACTACGATACTTAGGCTTTGAGTCTTACTCAACTTGGCATTGCTTTGGATTGGTAACTCCCCTTTCTTGGAATTCTCCATGTTAAAATGTTTCAACACTTTATCCAAGTAAGTACTTTAACTAAGTCCTATTAGTCTTTTACTCCTATTTCTCAATATCTTTATCCCTAGAATATAAGTAGCTTCTTCGAGGTCTTTCATAGCGAAGCACTTCCCAAGCTAGGACTTAACCTCCTGCAAAATTGGGACATCGTTTCCTATGAGCAGTATGTCATCCACATACAAAACGAGAAAGCTAACTATACTCCCACTAGATTTGACATATACACAGGACTCATCCTTGCTTCTTAAGAAACCAAACTCTTTGACTTTCTCATCGAAACAAACATTCCATCTGCGAGATGCTTGTTTCAATCCATAAATGGATTTCTCAAGCTTACACACTCTATTAGGGTGCTTCGCATTGACAAAACCCTCTGGCTGAATTATGTAAACATCCTCATCCAACTTTCGATTAAGGAAAGCGGTTTTGACATCCATTTTCCATATTTCATAATCATGAAATGCTTTTATGGCTTGCATAACCCTTATAGACTTAATATTCGCTACTGGTGAGAAGGTCTCATCATAGTTAACTACAGGAGTTTGAGTAAATCCCTTTGCAACCAATTGCGCCTTATACATGTGTACTTTCCCATCCATGTCGGTATTCTTCTTGAAGATCCATTTGCACCCAACCGTCTTACGACCTGGTACATTGTCAACCAAGTTCCAAACTTGATTGTCATACATGGACCGAATCTCGCTGTCCATAGCCTCTTTCTATTTCGCTGACTCCAGGCCTGCCATGGCTTCCTTGTAGTTGTTAGGTTCATCCAAATTTACTAGTGTGCTATCACTAATTAACATATCACCTTCACTTGTTATATGGAAACCATACAATATAGGTGGAACACTAACTCTAATGGAACGTCTAAGAGGTAACGACCGTCAATCGGTTCAACAGGAGTTTCCTCATCGGGTTGATAGCTAGTGTTAGAGGTTATTTCACGACTTGATTCTTGAATCTCTTCAAGATCAATTTGCCTCCCACTACCCTCTTTGCATATGAGTTCTCGCTCTCGGAAAACCCCCTCTCCTCACAATGAAGACAACATTGTCACTCGGTCTATAGATGTGACATCCCCAAATTCACGGCCAGAAAAGACCGGTTTAATTTATGTTTTTAAAATAATTTCAGATTCAGTCTTTGATTAAAAGAGTTGCAGAATTTGTTCCCAAAATGAAATATGATAAAATAAGATTTACCAAAGCATTTCTTAAAGAAATGTATTTTCATTATACAACAAAACTCGGGATGTCATGTTTCGATACAAAACAAAAGCATATATGACACATTATAAGCCTTACAACAATTATATACACTACAAGCTTATAATCAAAATATCTTGATAAGTCATCCAACTTATGCTCTCGCGCCACTACCTGGAATACAAAGAAAACTGAGTGGTTCAAGCTTGGGAGCCTGATGAGCATGTAGTAAATAAATTTATTAATTTCATCAAACAACCATAACCTGATTACCCACTCCCGTTATCCTCACTTTACATCCCTAAAACAACTATCACAAGGGACCGAGTCTAAGGATTTTCATCGGGGCGACAACACTGCTTTGGGGGTTTCCCGACAATTTTTGTCAAATAAGGAAACCATGTGGAGGATGGAGTACAACAATTGAACACCCAAGTTCAATAACACCTACAGGTTGCGAGCCTACCAGTGTTCCACTGGACTGTCTAGAAAAGTCTGTTGTCGTCATCTAAACTCTACTAGATGACTGAATCTGCAACAACATCGAGGCCTCTCATCATTTTATCACACATCAACTATATACCCATATTTTACCGAACATATTTGTGTGTATATATATATATATATATATATAGTTTTAAAATCTGTACAAAACCTCCATTCAACAACCATCTCAAATACATATAGCACATATTTTATAGAAAATACTTCATATTTATTTGATAGATGTAACGTCTGTGTTTCTGGGCTTGCCATTTTTAGCAATGTAACAATCTAGGTTAACCTTTGTAACCCGTTTTGAAATAATATAAGTGTATTATTTGATTATTATGTGTTTTGTGCTTAATTGCTTAATTATGTGGTTTGATTAATTAAGAATAAAAACAAGCATCAAAATTTAAGTGTAAAATAAACTTTATATCTTTATATAATGTTGTAGTAGTTGAAACAAGGTTTCCGAGGATATAAAGAATGCTGAAATCCGAGTTATAACGAAGAAGTTATGACCTGTCGAAGTTTCGCGACAGAACCGACACGACACAATGCGACGTAAAAAGTGAATTTACGTTAGAGCGATATTTAGCCTTAGCAATCTAAATGAAAGTCGTAGAATACGTTAAACCATGAGCGTGCATAAAAAGAACGCCCAAATCTGACTTCGTATGAGGAAGTTATGATTTTTCGAAGTTTCGACTTAGCAATATGCAGCCCGAATGCTCGATTTGAGACTGAGCGGTTTTTAGCCGAAAAAATCTAAATGAGAATTGAAGATCTCCTTAATTGTAGTAAAACGATAAAAAGATAGGCGAAAACGGACGTCGGATAAAGAAGTTATGATTTTATAACGGAGTTTTCCTGTCTCGGCCTACTAAAAATAAATAATAAAAATAAATTCAAAATTAGCCGACAGAGTCTAAATGAAAATTGTAGATCGTAGTCTCACCTATGCGTGGATATAAAGAACGTCAAAAACGGAGTTCATATGAGGAAGATATGAATTTTTGAAGTTTATTAAATATTTTCGATATTTAATTTAAATATACATTGGCCGATATTATCCATGCGGGGGAGTCAGTGACCTTATCGTCGTTATGCCCCGCGTAACCTAAAATTACGCCCCGCGTAAATCGCAGATCCAACCCCTATAAAAGGAAGTCGAGTGCAGCCGATTCAGTTGCTCATTTCTTCCCGTTTTCTCGCGTTTTTGCATCGTTTTTCGTGCAAGAAATATCCCGAAGCCCCGGTATCATTCCCGAGCCTCGAAGCAAGTCCCGAGGCCCCAAAGATCCCGAGAAGTGCGGTTTCCGAGCCGAAGCTCTGCCAGCGAGAAGTTTGATTTTTGTAGAGATCTTCCATATCTACTGAAGATTACTACTTCTACAAGCCGTAGTGCTGTCCGATCATGTTCTGATCAAGTGAGTGTGTAGTTACTTTCTTCTAACGCATAATTATGAAGTATTTTATACAAAATACGTGTTATGTGTATAATTTTGTTGTTATGTGTGTGAATGTATATTCACTCTCTTCAATCTCATAGATCTGATTTGTTTTCTATGAAATAGATGTTATGTGGGTATGCCTCATCTGTTATGTGGAAAATGTATTGAATGAAAATGCTATACGGGTTTTAAACTATGTATAAAAATATATATTTTTTATCTACTAATATGTTGGGTAGAACATGGGTAGATAGTTGGTGTGTAATAAACAGATGAGAGGCCTCGATGTTGTTGTTGTTGACCTAGTTATTCAACGGAGTACGGATAACGACCACAAACTCCTTCTAGACAGTCTTGTGGAACGCTAGCAGGTTCATAACCTGTAGGTGTTGTGAACGATGTGTTCACTGGTGTACTCTATCCCCCTCATGGTTGCCTTTAGGATATCTATTGTTGAGGAAACCCCTTAGCAGTAATGTCCGTCTCGATGAAAATCCTAGATTAGGTCCCTTGAGATAGATGTTGTTTTAGGGACGTAAAGTGAGGATAACGTGAATGGGTAATCGGGATAGTGATTGGTTGGTGAAATTAAATATAATTTATTTATTGTGGGTTGAAAACCCTATATGCTCACCAGGCTCCCAAGCCTGACCCACTCAGTTTTATTTGTATTACAGGAAGTGGCGCAAGGGCGTAAGATGGATGAATCATCGAGTTGTTTTGTTTACAAGTCTGTATATGTATATATTTGTTAAATGACTTGTAATGTTATCATTTATGCTTTATGGTCTGTATCGGAACATGACACCCCGCGTTTTAATTATATAATGAAAATGCATATCTTGATGAAATGCTTTGATAAATATTATTTTATCATGTTTTGTTTTGGGAACAAATTCCGCAACACTTTTAAATCAAAAGGATTTACTCTGAAATTATTTAAAAAAAAAAAAGCATAAATGAAATCGGTCTTTTCTGGCCGAGATTTTGGGGATGTCACAATAGATGAAAGTGATTATACACTCACATGTTAAGAACATGATTGGACAGTACTTCAAATCTAAAAATAATATTCTTCGATGAAACCGGGATGTTTTCTCAAAAACCGGGCTTCACGCGGACAGCATTTCAGCTCGAAAACTCTTTTTCTCTGGATCTTCGGGGCGTTGGGACTTGCTTCGGGTGTCGATATGTAACCGGGCTGTCGGGGCAGTGTAGAGGGGCTTAAAGATGAAAAAAGTAGGAGAGAGGTTAGAAAATGGCAACGAAATCCGGAGAGCTTTGATTCCTATTTATAGGCTAAAAATTCACATTCACGTCATGAACCAGGTATATTCACGTCATGACTTTTGATCCCGGTCATCCCCTAGACTTACCGTGTGTCTTCTAGGCTCGAAAGGTGTCGTTCACTGAGTTCACGTGGTGAACACTGTGTTCACGTCGTGAACGCAGTCAGGTCTCAAAGTTTGTGCTCCGAACTTCAGAAATTCATATCTTTCGCATACAAACTCCATTTTTTGACGTTCTTTATATCCATGCGTAGGTGAAATTATTCTCTACAACTTTTGTTTAAACTCCATCGGCTAGTTTTGATTTATTTTGAATATTATATTTTTAACGGGCCGGGACACGAAAAGTCAGTTAAAAATTCATAACTTCTTCATCCAACGTCCATTTTCGTCTGTCTTTTTACCGTTGTACTACTATCAACAAGATCTCCGATTCTCATTTAGATTGTTTCGGCTAAAAATCACTCAATCTAAATTTTGAGTTTTGGACGTTCTTTTTATACACACTCTCGATTTAACGTATTATACGACTTTTTTTTAGATCACTAAGACTAAATATCCCTCTATCGTAAATTCACTATTTACGTCACGCAGTGTCGTACTAGTTCTGTCGCGAAACTTCGACAGTTCATAACTTCTTCGTTATAACTCAGATTTCGGTATTCTTTATGTCTCCAGAATCCTTATTTCAACCACTACAACTTTCTTAATAGATATCGGCTTTATCTAATATTTATTTTCGACGCTAATTTTTATTCTTAATTCATTAAATTATAATAATTAAGCAAATAAACACATAATGCACATAATTCCTTTTTGTTACTTCAAAATGAGTTACAATGGTTGACCTAGACTATTACAGCATCATTAATGATTTGCCCAGAAACATGGGCGTTACAATAGATGAGATATCTAAAGGACTTTTGTGGGTAGCCGAAGAAAATACATCGCTCACTTTGAGGTTTGAGCTTAGTCTCTCGTCATATGAAAGTCTCGCAACCCCAAACCTTTATATGTGACAACGAGGGAGCCTTCCATGTCCACATATCGTGAGGTGTTTTGGCAACCTTCTTAGTCGGGATTAGATTAAGGATATGGGTGGCAGTCCCTAAGGCATACCCCCATAATGAGATAGGTAACGAAGCTCGACTCATCATGGAATGAACCATGTACAACAAGGTTCGATTGCGTCTCTCAACCACACCATTCAATTGCGATGTACTAGGTGGCGTCAATTGCGAAACAATTCCGCATTCCTTAAGGTAGTCGTGGAATTCAATATTAGGGTACTCACCACCTCGATCGGATCGGAGCATCTTAATTTTCCTACCCAACTGATTCTCCACTTCTTGCTTAAACTCTTTGAACTTTTCATAGGTTTCTGAATTATGTTTGATTAAGTAGATATACCCATATCTGCTATAATCATCGGTAAAAGTTACATAGAAGCGGTTCACATCCCTCGTGGTGGATCTAAAGGGCCTACATGTATCGGTATGTATGAGATCCAATAAACCCTTACTCTTTTCACAAGTACCAGTGAAGGGTGACTGTGTCTTCTTTCCAAGTAAACAAGACTTACACGTGTCATCGTCCCTTAGGTCGAATGACTCTAACACTCCATCCTTTTGGAGTTGGGCTATGCGCTTCTTGTTGACATGTCCAGGATGACAATGCCACAAGCATGCTTTATCCATACCATTGGAAGAATCGATATGCAACACATCATTTCCTAAGTTGTCTACAACCATCACTGTTTCAGATATACCATTACAATGCAACGCTTCAAAATAGAAAACACCATTCAAGAAAGCATTAATAGAGCCAATTTCATTACTAAACCAAAATCTAAAACCTTGTTTATATAAACCATGAAAAGAAATAATGTTTCGTGTCATTTCTGAAGAGTTGCAATAATTATTCAAATTTAATCCCATCCCCTACTAAGAACTAAATATTAAACTCTAATCTTGGTGTAAGATGACGCTTTCCTATTCCCCATGATCAAGTTTATCTTCCTATGATCCACGTCCATACTTTTTCTTAGACCCTGCAAATCAGAATGAATGTGAAAATCACATCCTGTATTGAGGACCAAAGACATAGCATGCAATGAATTATTATTATTAGATTGAATAGTATAAATACCTAAGAATGTGGGCTTTATCTTCCCATCCTTGATTTCCTGCAGGTACTTGAGGAAACTTCTTTTCCAATGCCCTTTTTCGTGGCAGTAGAAGCACTATGCATCCTTCGGATTTGAGGAAGGAGTAACAGAACTAGCCTTGGTCCCACTAGAAGAGGATCCGTCAAGGGACTTTCCCTTGAGGCTCTTAGAAAGAGCCTTTCTCTTCTTTCCATTCCCCTGTCCAATAGCCAAGACAGGGGTAGCAGCAGGAGTTGATGCAACATACTTTCCCTTCAAACTACTCTCAGTAGTTCGCAAGAGGCCTTGAAGCTTGCTAAGGGTGACCTCCTCCTTGTTCATATGATAGGTCATACGAAACTGGTCATAACAGGGAGGTAATGAGTGTAGAATGATATCTATGGCCAGCTCCCCATCGAAGTTCACATTCAACTTCAGCAAACGGTCCACGAATCTCCGCATCTTCTGCAAGTGGGCCGTGGCAGACTCTCCATCCTTCATTTTGGTAGTGATCATCGAGGCGATGATCTCATACCACTCTTGTCTGGCACTTTGATGGTACCTTTCCATCAAGTCCTGCTGCATCTCGTAGGAATAGAAGTCCTCGTAGGACTTTTGGAGTTCAGTAGTCATTGTTGCGTGCATGATGCAGTGCACCTTGGTTGCATCCTTCTTGTGAGCATTATATTCAACAATTTCCTTGGGAGTAGCAGTATTAAGGTTGATCTTCTTCAGCTCCTTGTTGAGAACATACTCTTTATCCTTGTAGCGGGTGACCATTCGAATGTTGTGAATCCAATCATTAAAATTGGATCCATCGAAAATCACCCTCCCACACAAGTTCATGAGTGAGAATGAGCCAGAAGGGTTTGAGCAAGAATCGTTTTTGTTTTGAGTAGACATGTGAAACAGAAACGAGACAAAGTTTAGGTTAGATAAGGATCCCCAATTTAACACCCAAATGAAAAACTAGGGTTAGGACCCAACACAATTATTCACAATTTAGAAAAGGGATGCCGTAATCTAATTGCAAATAATTTGAAGGTAGGTACATGACGATTTACCAATTTCCACCATGAAAAACGAAAAAGAAATTTAAGTTTTAAATGAATTAAAATTCCAAGTTTCTTTTGAGATTCATTGAACTTTTCAATGGCATGTTTAAATCTTGATATGCCCTTCAAGTTTGTGACTGGGATACCGAAGATCACAAACAAGGTATGAATAACCATCAAATGTACTTGGCACTCTCAATGTCATTATCGCCTAATCAATGTGTCGGTTAGCCAGACACGCTCCATTGATCTATGACAAACATCAAGCCAACCTTACCATTCCCAAATTAGTGTGCCGGTTAACCACACACGCTCCACTAACATCTTGGCAACATGCAAAGTGTAATTTCATGGAATAACATTTATTTCACATTTTACCTAAAGTAACTAAGATTGGGAATTTGTGAAAACATTTAGTTACTTTATAAAATATGATTATACTTATTAATGAGGTATTAGTTGTACTATCCTACCCGTTCGGCTAACAACCCTGCACTAGTCAAGAGTGCGGTGGGTAAGAGTGGATACCCAATGGCGGTAATTTTATAGGTCGCTTCCTTAAACACCCCTTATAGACCAGCTTCGTGAATGAGGCCTACTAACGGTAAGACTGACTCGTCTTATATATATATATATATATATATATATATATATATATATATATATATATATAATTTTTAATCTTATAATATTATAATAGTATAAGGGTTGAATTTTAAACTTGTAAAACTCTATGGTTTAGAATTTAAATATTTCAAAATTAAGCTTTTAATTAAAATTTAAATCCCAAAACTTGAGGGAAAATTTTAAAACTTTTCAAAATATCTTTTAGATCAAATTTGAAAATTTTAAATAATCTTATAATTAATATTTATCACAAAATTTGACCTAATCTACTTTTATGGCATGATAATTCAAATTAAAAATACAAATAATTAACTTTATCATATAAACTTGTAATTATCTTATTAAATGACAATTATCTACTAATTGGATGAGGATAATCATTACCATATAGTGAGAATCGAATTTATCAGTTAAAATCGTTTATGGTAATTATCCTTAACCAATTATAGTCAAGATCCCGAAAAATCTGCCAACAGACCCGAGAACTCGTCGAGTCAGACTTGGACTCGTCGAGTTCCCAGTGAACTTGTCGAGTTCATATATGGACTTGTCGAGTACATGCTGCCAGAAACATATTTCGACTTTTTCAAGATTTGAACAATTGAACAATGCATCAAATACAATAGAAAATAGGCTAGGCTCTGATACCACTGATGGGTTTTGAGCATAATAACAATCCTATGGTGCACATGCAAACCCTAAAGTTTTGGATCTAGTTTTCTAATCGTACATGGAATAATCATCCAAAGCTTGTAAACCCTATTCTAGCATACAAAAATTCAAAAATCATAACTAAAACAAAGTTAAGATGTTACCTTTCAATTGTAGCTTGTAGAATCAACCTTGAGAGCTTTAGTATCACAAGTGTAATACCTCTGATCGATCACAAACACTAAGAAGCAAGTTGGAGAATATGAGAAAGAGAGAGAGACAGGGGGGGATGCTAAAATCGGCTCTAGGAATCCTTTTAGGGTTTCTAGTATCCGATTTTGGGTGCCCAACGGGTTCCTTATACAGGTGAGGAATTAGGGTTTCAGTCAAATACCTAATTTGGTTGCTTAATCTCTAAGCAGCCCATATGATCCTTCTAGAACCTTATCCTTGGACGAAATCCTTATGGGCTTCCATAAGATTTCTTCCATCCGTTAACTTAGGGATCCTCAACCTATTTTTGCAATTATCTTATAATTACAATATCAGTCCCCTTAATTTAATTAATCTCTTTTGAGCAGAAAATTAATTCCAAAATAATTCTTGACCAATATTAATTAAATAATATGATTACTCTTTTAATCTACTATTCACATAATATATTAATAAATCACAATTATCCTTTTTCTCCATTATTCATCCAGTCAAGTTGCTTTGGTGAAGGTAACCCAAAAGGACCATGCTACTATCGGGTCAAGTATATACCAATTATAGTTATGGGCTTAGATACCTAATCCAACAGAAACATATATTGATTTAAGTTATATAAGTCAATATAAGTCAAAAGGTGGAGTTAAAACCATAAATTAAAGTACTACATATGTGTTTTCGGTTTTGAACATCTAGAAAACAATAGGTTTTTGGTTTGGGTTTCTTGGACAAACCTAGGTTTTCGGTTTTGGGTTAAGGCCAAAAACCCTTTGTGTTTTCTCCTATAACCGAAATCCCACTTTATGAAATGAATATATGAGATTTCGGTCATGCTAGATCGAAATCTACTCCTTTAAGGCCGAATACACCCTTAAATATCTAGATATCTTTTCGTGATTCAACTTCCCAATGTGATAATCCCAGTTAGCAACGTAAACATCACCTCAACCCCTTAAATTTCCTTCCTATTCAAGTAACAAAATAGAGATCATTCTTCATTTAAATATCCAGTGATCAAAATCCTCCACAAATTCTCTCATAGAAATCAAACCTATTTCCATTCATTTCTAAGATCAAGCTACTCCAGGAGATCTTCACTTCAAAGAAGTTATAAACCTTGGTAAGTTTTACTCATAAAACTAGTGTTATACAACACTTACATTACTTGTATCATCTTAACCACACATTATTATGTGTTTAAAACCATTAGGATTACAACATCCTTCCTGTGTTATAGCTCGAAGTCACCATTTTTATTCCGTTATCTAAAATAGTTACCACACTCGAGGTGAGTTCACACCCCTACGTTTTCATAACCTTTTCCATGTTTTAGGGTGTATGTGTGTGTGTGGGGGGGGGGGGGGGGAGGGGTGAATAAAAGTAAAACACAAGGAAACTTGTGCTAAAATACAAACCATTGTTTACGTTTTCTTACGTTTTATGTATCTATTACGCGAAAACATCAAATACGCGAAACAACGTTATTACCAAATTTGCAAACATTTACATGCAAAATATGTTGAAACGCAACGATTATCATTTTCAACAAAACATACATTTTAAACTATAATAGTATAGTTTGGGGAACATTCACATTATTTTACCCTTTCGGGGCAAAGAAACGATTATATAAAAATACGAATATTTTTTTATATTTTATAAAAATTACAAAAGGGAGTAATAGTTACATGTACGAACATTTTCATTACAAAAAAACATATATCGTTGGATAAATTTGTGAGTCATCGTCTTTGTCGTACCTACCAAGGTATACACGGAAGTCATGTTTTATAACCCAAGTCTTCTTTCGGAGAGCGTAACACTTGTGTATAGATCTACACATGACCGATGATCCCGCACCCTGGCTAATAGCTACAGCTAGATCGACAAGTTATGGGTGACAAATTTCATAACATTTCGACACCTGAAGAACGTCGAGGCAGGCAATTCATTAATAGCACGATTATGTAAACTCACATGGGAAAAACGACAATACGTTTATTTTACGTGAAATCGACCATACACTTATTTTACGTAAAAACACATCTCTTCAAACGGTTTTATTTACGAATAAAACTACATATTATTAAATTAAGTATGGAAAATATACTTGTACTTTTCGATCTTGGAACGTTTAAAACTACAATTCAGTTTTATGGAAAATATATGAGTTTCCGGGACAAACACCATTGTTTTACAAGCAAACAACTTACAATTCAGATTTATGGAAAATATAAAATTTTCTGGGATAAACATCATTATTTTACAAGTAAACGGATTATAATTCACTTTTATGGAAAATATAGGATTTTCCGGGATAAACATCATTACTTTACAAGCAAACGACTTACAACTCATTTTATGGGAAATATTGGATTTTCCTGAAACAAACGTGATTTCTTTATAATGAATGACATACAATTATTTATACAAATGCTTATGAATTGTGACAAACGTCAAATTTTGGTCAAAGTCAAAGTCAACAAGTCAAGGTCAAAGTCAACAAGTCAAACCGGTCAAACTTAACTAGTACTTGTATGATAAAAGTTATTCTATAAAAATGTGCATTGGTATGCCAAGAATTCAAGTGTTTCGGATATTTTATGTGTTTAGCAATGTACAACCCTAAGAAGGGAGTTAAACACATCAAAACACGACTATAGACCCTTTTGGGGACTTAAAACAATCATAAACGAAGCATAACAGGGTTCACGAACCTTGCATTACGAGATTACACAACAATAATGTCTAAAAATGAATCTCTCCCAATCTCTCCCAAATCTCTCTCAAAATCCCTCTCAACTTTTTATAGTCATCCGGGTCATCCCGACCCTTAACTTGGCCAAAAATCACTCAAAACGGGAATTTTACTTGAAAAACAGCCCGTTAGGACTGAAATCCTTCTTAAGGACCAAACCCCTTGGAAACGATACCCTAAGAAGCGAAACACCTTAAGAGGACCGAAGCTTCTCAGAACCGAACTCATCTCTTCAGGATCGAAGGTCCCCTTCAGAACCGAACCAAAGCTTTCAGCCAACCGAAACCTCTTGCATCTGAAATGAACCGAGCCTTCCCTTCGGTTCCTTCTCCCCACTCTCGGTCCTCATCTCAAAGAACCGAACCCTCGCAGGTTCGCCGCTTCTTGTCCGGTTTTCGACTACTTTCGTCTGTTAAGCCCGTTTTTGATGGGGATTTTTCACCAAATTCATATTTTTATCATTTTAAACTCCCTAAACTCATATTTTAATAACATCCTAAGGATTTATTAATTATAAATCATCATTTCACATTAAAGAAAATAGCTTAGGATATTTTATGCTACAAGTGGGTCAATTGTGTCCACTTGAACCTATGTGTCACTTTCTCATTAGTCCAACCTTATCCACATCACATACATCAACGTAGACATCCCTTCACCCTAGCTACTTGCTCCAACAATCCTTCATATAAAGAAATACCTTGGGATTTCTTGATCATTTTCTTCACCATCAAACACTTACACACTTCTTAACCATCAAGAGAGCCTCTTTTTCTCTCAACTTCCAGCCACACTTTTGAAGTGTTCTTGAGTTATTTATTCAATTATTGGTAAGTATTTACTTCTAAATCAAGTGCTATTACATGTTTTCATAACACTCTTGAATCATCTACACACATATTAACACGAAATCGTTCATAGGATCATCCAAAAACTTCGTGTGTTCATCAAGTGTTCTTGATTTGAAACTCATCATCTTCAACCTTCCATCCTTCAAGAAATCACATAAGGTGATTTCATACCTCTAAATTTTCTAGTTTTCTTTAGTTTTTAGAGGGGGGGGGGGGGGGAATACAAGTTAAAACATCAAAACATATTTAAAACTTAACTTGACAGCTTACAACAGAAAAGTTGTGACCTGTTCACGAACTGTTTTACCCAACTTAAACTTAATATTTTTCAAAAATGTTTAACATGAAAATATCTCAGGTTTACACCTTTAAAATTACTACTTTCACATCACCATACGATTTTTCTATAATTTATATTGATTTTTACAAAACTGTTGGTCACTGCAGCAACGAATTCGGACCAGTCTGTGAAAATGAACATTTTCACACTGGTTTGAGACCACCAAAAATTATAAGTAAATTTATGAACACAATAGAAACTTTTTATAAAGCCTCGGAGTTTACAGATTTAGTTTTCGACTTACGGTGATTTTTCTATAAATATTCTAAAACAGAGACAGTAGAGAGTAAAACTGTCAAAAACAAGCTTAAGAGTTATACACAATTTGTAACATGTCGAGAAAAGTACGTAATACTAGGGTCAAGTATACTTTGTATTTTATGTCATTTTATTTCTCTAAGGAATAAAAATCATATTTATACAGGTTTTACATCATTACAAAATATTCATGTTAAACTATAATAGGTATAATTTGTTAGTCACATTCACCTACACAAAAAGGAAAACACATAATTTTACAAACAAAAAGGGATTTTGGTTGCTTAATACTTAAACTTGTTAATGAATAAATTTGTGAGGCATCGTATTCAGGGTACTCTTAAGTACCACAGAAAAGTCATATAGTTATAACTAGAATCTCTTGTAGGGAGAGCGTGATAGTTGTGTATAGATCTATATTGGGTCTGTCAAACTCGCACCTAAGCTGCTTGCAATAGCTAGACCGGCAGGTCTGTGGTGACAAATGTCATAACATTCTGACGCCTGAAGAACGTCGAGTACGAGGTCTTCAAGTATTATCATGGTTATAACAACTTACATGGGGTATTAACGAAACATAAAGTTTACGGAGACTTAAGAACAACACACACACACACACACACCAAAAGGAGTTTTATGAACATATAAAACTACGTATACTATTTTAAGTATGGGAATTTACTTACAAAATGGAGTCTTAATACATTAAAGGCTACATACCATATTTTTGAAAACACAGAATCCACCAGGTTAAACGTCATCATTGGTAAAGTGAGGACATCTTCAAACTAGTTTTCTTAATAGCAAAACCACACATTTGTAAACTAAGTATGGTATTTATACTTACATATTTTGGCCTTAGTTCAATTAAGGCTATAACACACTTTACGGAAAATATAGGATTTTCTGGAAACATTAGAGACTTAAGAACCACACAAAAAGGGGTTTTATGCACATACAAAACTACATATGCTATTTTAAGTATGGAGATTTACTTACGGAAATAGTGACTTAGTAAATACGTAGTGGATCCGTTCGATCTAAAAACTTTACTAACATGTACACACCAAGAAATCGCACCAGGAACATATTTTGTTCACTAGTCTTTCGAATTTTGAAACGTTCTTTAAAAACATGAGAAACACAGATATATTTTGGTCTTAAGACTCAAAGGCAAGATTCCATTTTTCCAAAGAACAAAAGGTCGTACCCATTTTACAACAAAAATGCTTATGAACTCATCAGCTTTAATGCTGATACTCTTTCAAACAACTTGTATTCTCAGGATTAGTAAGTCAAGTATGCATACAAGTTTCGAGAAGACGGAGCATCATAGTACCAAGTCTCAGTTTTGTTGTTTACATTTGGATGTTAAACCTATGTAAATCAATTACAATGTAAACTATATGTTATCAATGAAATGGTTTTTGTTGCTTTGATAACTATTGTACAATTGTTGTGATACTGTGCATGACGTCCTCCGCCCCTGAACGTTTCCGCCATTCCAGTTTGGGGGTGTGACATGAACTCACCAACTTAAATGTTGACACTTTTTCAAATAACTTGTATTCTCAGGAAACCAGTAAAACATGTAATCATCAACTTTTGAGGACGGAGCGCTAAGGCATTAGTTCAAAACATCATTTTGTCATCATATTATAATTTATTTGGAAAAATGTAACTTTTTCAACAATGTAACCTTTTAAATTATATCTATGATCGTTGTGTTTGCTTTCTTTACTATTCAGTTGTTATGATATTGTACATGATGTCCTCCGCCCCCGGACGTTTTCGTATTTCAAGTTTGGGGGTGTGACAACCACAGACTATTCTAGACAATCTAGTGGAACACTTGCAGACTCGCAGTCTGTAGGTGTAAATGAACTGTGTAGTCACTCGTGTACTCTATCCCCCATGGTTTACTTATTGATATATTGCTACAAAATCCCCGAAGAAGTATTATCTACTAATTGCTTATAGTGATCCTTTAGGATAGGTCACTTCCGATCATCATTTTAGGATCGGGAGTGAAAACAACAGGAATAGGTAATCGGGCTATTTATTTGGTGTGGGATATATATTTAAAGATTTAGTGATATTATTGTGGGTTCAAAACTCACTGTGCTCATCAGGCTTCCAAGCCTGACCCTCTCAGTTTTTTTGTGTCACAGACAAATCTACTGAGAGTTTTGAGGAGGTTAATGCCATTAGTGTAATAAACAGTTGCAAGGCTTATTATAACTAGTTTATGCTTATGTTTTCTATATCAGTGTTGACATCTGAGGTTCTTAATATTAAAATGTTTCTTTAAAATTTTTTTGACTCTGATTTATTTTAGAAGAAAAATATTTTGGGACAAATTCCGCAATAATGTATTCTTCAAAAAGATACTCTGTTTCAAATAAGTATGAAAAGTTTTATTTGGCCGAGAAATTTAGGGATGTCACGTATAACTAAAGAGGGAAAAGATGAAGTGGTAAAAACAAATTTTATAGGCACTTAAAGTTATAAAAATAACATGGTTTTGAGGAAATTTAGTTACGCCGATCTTCCTCGTCCATGGATTTGTTCATATTGATACGATGATTTGGGTGCTTTAGACTTACTAGAATGACATGGTATTTGGAGCAAATGCCAACAAATAGATCATTTTTGTGTAACATCTATTTCAAGGATTAGCTGGAGTTTACCATTTAAGGGGAATTTTATGCATGGACTCGGTGATTTGGGAGTCCAACTCGTCGAGTAAGGTCGTGACATCTTGGAAGCGGGTCGCAATTGACTCGGCGAGTCGGATGGCCCGACTCGGTGAGTCAGAGCTGTTTAGAGAAAACCCTAATTTCGGGGTTTTCCCCTATATAAACGTCATTATCCGCCCTAGTAGCCTCCCTTAACACCATAGAATAACGTTCACAGCCGCAAACCCTCCAGTGTGTGAAGTAAGAACAATTGAGAGCTTATATTTAAGATTTTGGGGAGGATTCCAAGTTTGAAGAGGAAGTATCAAGGGAGAAGTGTTAGATCAATCATCTATTTCGTGTTGGGTATCTGTCTAAGGTATTAATCTGTTACCTTAAGCCTTGAATTCTTTTTGGAGGTTATGGCCAACCTTGAGGAGATGGAATCAAGCTTGGATTTGAACCTATCACAAGGATATGGTTCCAGATCTGGACTTTCTTAGGTCCCAAATATCATACATCACATCTTTTTAGAAGCTTATCCCCTCTCCATGTATGAAAACCTTGTTTGAAGGTTAGTTTTGGTGTTATGGACATATGAGGCCATGTATGCACGTAAAGTTTGCAACTTTATGTGACATCTTCACTAGGGTATTATGGATCTGAAGTTTGAGACCTTAAATCCCACTGGAAAGGAACACATACGTGAGAACTTGTCGAGTCGCTCTGGTGAATCGGTGAGTTGAGACGGTTTTGTTATTCACACCCATGGATTCACGGTCAAGGGTTCACGGCCAAGGGTTCATGGTCAAGGGTGTTCGGTTGGTCGTTTACAGCCGTGAACATCAAGGAACTCGGCGAGTCGCTCGGGTGAATCGGCGAGTCGATGCGTTAAGCAGGGAACCCGATGAGTAACTGATTGTACTCGACGAGTCAAGGTCAATATGGACTGTTGACCTTGACTATAGACCTTGACTTTGACCAGGGTTGACCCTGGGGGTATTTATGAGATTATGCTGAGTTATTTACTCATTGATTATAGGGAGTTTGGGAGGAGCAACGTGGGATATATCTGATTTCAGTTTGTCAGTTCAACCTCTGAGAGGTGAGTCTTCTCACCATATCAATGGGTCTAAGGTACCAAATTCGGCCCATTTTATGAGATACGGATTATTGATTGAATATAAGATATGATAGCATGTCATTTGCATGGAAGACCACATGGGGGTTCCTGTGGTATTTGGTATAGGACCTTGGAGGGTTCCATGGCATCCTAAAATATTTGCTTGTATAGTTTGCATTATGTTTTGTTTGGCAGGAAGACCTTGTGGGGGTTCCCAAGGCAGGAAGACCATCAAGGGTTTCCCGTGGCAGGTAAAGACCACGTGGGGGTGCCCGTGGAATTTGGTATAAGACCGGGGAGGATTTCCAGGGCTTCCTTATTTGTTGAGTGCATGACTTATGTGATATATGTAGCTTATGGTTAATTCAATATGTGTTATGTGGTTTGTGTGTGGGATATGCTCTGGGGGACTCACTAAGCATTCACATACAGTTTGTGGATTTATTTCATGTTCATCTGAGTCCAAGGGCAAGGGAAAAGCTTGATGGCATGACGTGCACTCTCTCTCAGGCGATTTTATAGGACATTATGATATTTGAAAATTAATTTGTAATGAATATGGATTTGAAACAGTTGTTTTGGAATTTCTTGATTTATGGAAATGTGTTTGGTTAATTAAAAATGAAAATTTTCCTTGAAAAATTGGGTCGTTACATTTTGTAGCACCCCGAATTCAGAAGACCTAAAAAGGAAAGGGAAAACCTCAAAATCAGAAGGCGACTCGTTGAGTAGGTGGGATGCCTCGACGAGTAGAAGCGTGACTTGGGTCATAAGTTAAGTGACATACTCGACGAGTCAAGGGACCGACTTGGCGAGTTATTCTGGGTTTGGGAAACCCTAAATCCAGGACTTGGTGCCCTATTTAAGCATCGCATTCTCTTTCAGCCAACCTTATTATCAGCCTCCATTACCCAGAGCATATACCTCGAAACCTTAATGCTTGTGAGCCAGTTTTGAGAGATATTGAGTGTTCTTGAAGCCTAGAAGAAGAAGAAGAAGGAGTTGGAAGATTCAAGGGGGAGTTGTAGATCCAGGGATCTCACCCCATCCTCATCAGTTTTTGGTAATCAAGTTCTCATCTTGACCTTTAGATTCATAGATCTCTTCTTGGTCACTTTATGAGAGTTTTTGATTCGAGTATGATAGTTTGTGATGAAAGGATGTCCCAAAGGTTTTTGGTCTCAGATTTTAGAACCAGTAACAGCTGTTATGGCATAAAGATGCAAACTTTATGCCATAGGAGCCCCCATGCAATCATAAGAATTGTTCTTTTGGCCTTTTTAGCTCAAAGGGCCATAAATGGAGGAAAAAGGCTGGAGCTTTGCATGGTTATGAAGTAATTGCATCCAGATATGTGCTTAGATGCATTGGGTTGGTGTTGGGTGGCTTGTGGACCAAGATCCAAGTCCTTAATAGTTAGGGTTTACATGAAAACCCATTGATTGAGGGTATTAACGGGTAAAGTTGGAAACTTTACCCTTCCAAGGACATTTCCAATGTATCTTTGAAGTTTGGAGCATGGATCTGTAGAATAGTGGCTTAATCCATTAAGATAGCCCAAACAGACTGGGGACTTGGTGAGTCTACGGAGGGACTCATCAGGTCACGATGAGTTGTCCCGTTTCTATTCATGCGCGAACTCGGCGAGTCTGAGGAATGAATCGACGAGTAGATTCGATGAATCATGACCATGAGTAGCCAAAGAACTCGGCGGGTCAGGGGTTGACTCGACGAGTCGGATCACGAATTCAGGATTATGAGTTTCAGGACTCGACGAGTTGATGGACCAACTCGACGAGTTGGGTTCAACTCGGAACGTTGACTTTAAACATTGACCATTGACTTTGACTTTGACCAAGGTTGACTTAGTTTGACTTTTGGAGAGTATTATGGTCCAAGTGTTATTATGGTATGGTAGCTTGGGAGTCGAGGGAGTAGCAGTTCGGGGAATTGTCAGTTAGCAGGAAGAGGAGTATCAACAGGTCTTCAACAGTGCAAGGTGATTTGCCTCACTGTGTGTATGGGTCTACGACCATAATGCCGACCCATTTAGTTTATGTATGATAGGAAGACCCGGGGGTTAGCCCTAGGCATTGTATGATTGTATGTTTCCGGACCAAGGTCCGATACTGGGCGAGGCCCAAGGAGAGTTTATATGTATGTTATTCCAGACCAAGGTCCGATGCCGGGGAAAGCCCGAGGAATGTTTGTATGTAGTTTACACTTGTTGTCTTTCTGATACTTTTATGTGCCTGGTAGGGAGGTGAGTATTGTCAAGGTCCCGTATCTCAGCACTAGCCAAGTATGGACATGGTTTCGTATCTCATCATTAGCAGAGCAGGGGCAAGGCCCGAGATAGGAGAGAAGTGAGTGTGGGTGGGGTCTCACTATTAGAAGGAGTGTGGATGGGGTTCCATGAGTCATCAGTAGTAGGACAGGGTGAGGCCCAAGATAGGCGAGGCCTTAGATCAGGAGTATAGTAGGGTATGTTTAGCTTATATGTTATGTGTTATGTTATATAATTGTATGTGTTTGACGGGCGATGCTTAGTGACAGGCGGGGCCTAAGAGAGACATATATGTATACCGAGCGGGGCTTGATGCCAGGCGGGGGCTGTTTCGGGCGGGGCCCGATGCCGGAGTGAGTCCAATATCGGGACTAGTCCCGATGCAGTGGGCGGGGGCCCAGTATATGGTTATGTGTATGGTATGTGGTAGTATATGGAAATCACTAAGCTTCGTGCTAACGGTTTTCAGTTTTGGTTTCAGGCACTTCCGGTAGCGGAGGGAGGAGCTCGAGATGACTGCATGGCACACATCATAATGTTTTAGCCTGGGATGTTTTACTCTGATAATTTGATATTCTAATTATGATATTTTGAGATATTGATTGTGTTTGATGAAAAAGATTTGATAACCATGGTTTTATCTAATGATTAAAAATGAAATTTTTGGTCATGATTTTTGGGATCTTACAAGTTGTTATCATAGCCACTGGCGGATGCAGAACATTTTAGTAGGGGTGGCACTAATTTTTTTTTTTCTGAAAAAATCTGAATTAGTAGTGGCACTCGTATTTTAAGTCGGTGCACCTAATAGAAAAAACATAAAAAGATATAAAAAAAATTTACACTACGTACCAGAATCAAAGTAGTGGCCCGGGACACCCCGGGCACCACTAAGGCCCGCCACTGATCAGAGCCTTGGTTTGAGGGATTCAGACACACTCTCAGGTGTGTCTAAACTCAAACTAAGGGAATTGGTATGAAAAGTTTTTGTAAAGAAAATCATTTTTATAGAAAAGAAAGCAAAAAGAGAAAAGAATTTTCAAAGAGAAAAGGGTGTGGTGCATGCAATCAGCCGAGCTCAAGTATGTTCTCCCAAATTACCCATACAAGTTTATAATATGATATGTGTATTAGAATTGCATGCTAGTCTAGGACTAAGGACCTAGGAGGATGCCTTATGTGCCTGTTATATGTGTATGAGCTTTATGAGTTGCATGCTAGTACATATTCCTGATTAGAGGATAGAACAGTTTGATTGGATTATGTGATTAGTTTTCCCAATGCTCGAATGCTACTTGCTTTGTGCTTTTAGGAGTTCTAGCTATCTTTTACTAACTAGTAAACGAATATGTCAAGTTACATATTACAAGGACTAAATAATTTCAGAAGGTTAGGTCTATCCCTATTTCACAGCTCTTGTCTGAGTCTAACCGTTGTAGGGTAGGACCCCTCATTCGAAGAAATATCTAGTCTGAGTGATATGTAATGGTATTCATGAGCTAGTTAGGGGCACATAACATGGACTTCTTATGCAGCTAATGGAAAATAATGGGTTGGAGGATACCCTAGAGCAAGCCTAGGATGAGATTAGTGCTAGGAGCAGTGTTAGTAAAAGGGACTTGGTGGAGTCGAGGTATTTCTTGAGGAAAGTACGGATAGATGTGGAAGGTAGTATGGGCCCGTACTACTGAAAGTAGAGGATCCGTACTCAATTCAAGAAGGGTTGAGATTAAACCAGGGAACTTGTAGTGCGTGTGTGAGCCCTCAGTAGTGATAAGTCTTCTGATGATAGTTATGTTATGTTGCAGAATGGTGACATTGCATGAGAGACCAGTAGACAGTACTGGTGTAGGCAAGGGATCAGGCTCGTGTTCAGGAGCCAGTCAGGTCGAGGAGTAGATAAGAGAGTTTGTATCAGCAGAGATTACACGCAGTATTCTAGACCAGACTCCTGTGATCTTTCGTACGGTCAAGGAGGGTATATTGGAGATTTTGAATGAGAGGATGGGAGCCTTCCGTGCTGAGATGGTGGCCATGATAGGGGCGCATACACTAACATTCCGAGAGTTCAGAGCTTGTGGAGCTCCGGATTACCATGGGGCTAGGGACCCCATTGCTAGCAGCAGATGGTTGGCAGATGTCACCAACGCTTTTTGCACTTGCCGGTGTCTAGAGGGGGACAAGGTCCAAATCGTCTCCTGTCTCCTGAAGGACAGAGCGCATGATTGGTAGGAGGAGGTTGGACATGCTATTAGAGATGATGCCACGTTGGACGCACTGACATGGACCGATTTCTCGGCTTGGTTCAGAGCCAAGTTTGCACCAGTTATTGAGGTGCAACAGTTAGAATGGGAGTTCTAGGACCTCCAACACACTAATAAGACAGTGGCGGAGATCACCGCCAAGTTCAGAGAGAGAGAGAGCCCTACTGGATCCGCTGTATGTGACAGATGAGGAGATGAAGAAGGCTCGGTACAACGAGATGCTGAGGAGCGACATCCTACAGTTTGTGAGCTAGTCCAGCTGCAAGACGCTGGAGGATATGATTGCTCGAGCTAGTGAGAGGGAGATTGAACTAGAGGCAGATAAGAAGAGGAAGCTTGATTAGGGACATGTGTTATAGGGTTCGGGAAAGAGGCCCAAGAGGTCAGATTCGAGATCGAGAGATTATCAGGGCCGCAACCGCTGTGGCAAGTGTGGCAGGACGCACGAGGGTGCATGTAGGAGTGGTAGTGGTGGTGATTTAGGTTGCTTCAAGTGCAGCCGGAATGGTCATTTTAGCAGGGATTGTACTGCTACCACCACTCAGAGATCGGACTTGATCTGTTTCCATTGTAGTCAACAGGGCCATAAGAAGGCCCAATGTCCGAGTTTGGCTACTGCAGGACATGTGATAACACCTGCCCCTACGACGTTGAGGATTAATGATGGCCGTCAGGGCCGGGCAGAGATGCCTACGGTATGGATTAGGGCTTTCCAGTTGGTCGCAGAAGAGGCGCATGCAATTCCCGATATTGCAGGTGCATATCTTTAACTTTTCTGTCAGCTTTTATTTATGATTTTATTGTGATGGTACTGCATCAATGTTAGTGAGTATATTTTAGAATTATGTTCCTACTTATGATTGAGATATATGCCATCTGCATACCATGGATATTAGAGTAGTAGTTCGAAGACGTTCCCTTCCAAGCTGGTTCTCAGGATGCAGTCACTTTAGCAAGCGTGAATTGGAATTCGGGAAGTATTTCACTAGTTTTTCAAGGGAGGTAGAGTCTTGATATTGATTAGTTTTGGAGCATTATCAGTGCAAGCATCGGTTTTTAGCAAGATCGACCATGGGATGGTAAGAAGGATTGAGAACCCTTTCCAAGTTGTGAGCTGTAAAGAGCTGGTCTAATCTAAGTGGGGGAGAAACCCTCATATAGTCTGGAGCAGAAGTAAGTGCGAAGCTGGGAGATGTTCGCAACGTTGTTGAGAAGAAAAGTAGCACTAGAGGCTGATCGGATGTAGAAACGAGTGAGTTGGAAGTTTGGGAAACTTCCCGATGTCGAGTTCGTGTATTCACGATTAGTTGATGATTGGTTTAGGAAACTAGGTAGGAGATTTAGCAGGCAGTACGTTAGCCTAACCAGGATGTAAGATTGCGGGATAGCTGTAGCATTCGCTAGTAGAGAGTCGGAACATGAAGTGTTGTAAAACTACGGGTAAGCCGTAACACTCATTAGCAGCCCAGTTAGAGGAGTGTGGGTGGAGGCACGTATCTCCTAGTCAGTAGAGGGTGGGCAAGGCTCGTACCTCTTAGTTAGCAAGATAGAGATTGGGAAAGGATAATTCATTGAGTTTCAGAATGGAGTCGGTCCTGCATAGCCCTAGATAGGTGAGACCTGTGGGATAGGCCACTCTGAGATATAGCTGGGTGAGACCCGTGGGTGAGGATCGTGTGATTATAGCAGTGCAGGTGGGACCTGGTAGAGACTTTACATTCAATTTAGGGGGATTGAGGATCCCAGAACTTAGGGAGCCAGAGTGGCAAGGTTGATAGAGCAGTTTGAAATAGACGAAGTTTCTTCAGAAGTCCCTAAGAGCCACTGAGAGTTTGAGCTTGGGTTTAGTAACCGGTGGGAGTCCGGTATTCCAGATGAAGGAAGATTAGTCGGTACCAGGGCGGTCCCATTTCATCCAGAAATCGGATGAGAGACAGCCGAATCTTCAGGTAGGGTCAGGGATAAGAAATTTCATGAACGGAGTAGTTCGTTGACCGAGAGGTGCTAAGTCACCTACAACATGATTAAATAATCTCAGAGTATGTGGTTTGACTCTGTTGCGCAGCTCTCTTTTGAGTCTAACCGGTGCAGGGTTGAGTCTTTAACTCGAAGGATTATCTGGTCTCGCTGGGTTGGGTGTTCAACACCGGGACATAGTAAGTAGAATCATGCAGTGAGTGACGACGGGATGACCGACACGGGGAGTGTCCGCGATTGCAGTTATGGAAAAAGATTTATTCTTTGCAAAGATAGAAGAGGGTTGTTACTTTGGTGCAATTGCCTTGGGAAGGTCGTCGACCGCACAGGGTAAAGGGGTGAGTCCCTTTAAGGTCAGGTGTAAGTGCTCGGGAAGTACCGGTGGGATTACCGGTTGAGTAAGTATGTTGTACTCGAGGGTAGTAGTGATTGGTTTGTTCTCAAGAGGATATTTTCAAGGATTAGACCGAACATGAAACGTATGTGACGTTTAGAAATGTCGTGAGAGGTTGTGAGGTTGTTAGCCGATGAAGACTTCAAGGACGAAGTCTAGTTTAAGCGGGGGAGATTTGTAACACTCCAAATTCAGAAGACCTATAAAGGAAAGGAAAAACCTCAAAATCAGAAGGCGGCTCATCAAGTAGGTGGGATGAATCGACGAGTAGAAACGTGACTTGGGTCACGGGTTAAGTGAACTACTCGATGAGTCGGGGGACCGACTCGACGAGTTGGTATGGCTTTGGGAAACCCTAAATCTGGGAATTGGTGCCCTATTTAAGCATCTCATTCTCTTTCAACCATCTTCATTATCAGCCTGCATTACCTAGAGCACAAACCTTGAAACCCTAATGCGTGTAAGCCATTTTTGAAAGATCTTGAGTGTTCTTGAAGCCTAGAAGAAGAAGAAGGAGTTGGAAGATTCAAGGGGGAATTGTAGATCCAGGAATCTCACCCCATCCTCATCATTTTCTGGTAATCAAGTTCTCATCTTGACATTTAGATTGATAGATCTCTTCTTGGTCACTTTATGAGGGTTTTTTTATTAAAGTATGTTAGTTTGTGATGAAAGGATGTCCCAAAGGTTTTTGGTCTTAGATTTAGAACCATTAAGTGTTGTTATGGCATAAAGATGGAAACTTTATGCCATAGTAGCCCCCATGTAAGCATAAGAAGTGTTCTTTTGTCCTTTTTAGCTCAAAGGGCCATAAATGAAGGAAAAAGGCAGGAGCTTTGCATGGTTATGAAGTAATTGGGTCCAAATTTGTGCTTGGATGCATTGGGTTGGTGTTGGGTGGCTTGTGGAACAAGATCCAAGTTCTTAAGAGTTAGGGTTTGCATGAAAACACATTCAGTGAGGGTATTAACGGGTAAAGTTGGAAACTTTACCCTTCCAAGGACATTTACAATGTATCTTCGAAGTTTGGATCTTGCATCTGTAGAATAGTGGCTTAATCCGTTAAGATAGCCCAAACGGACTGGGGACTCGACGAGTCCAGGGAGGGACTCGACGAGTCACGGTGAGTTGTACCGTTTCTGTTCATGTGAGAACTCGGCGAGTCTGATGACTGACTCGATGAGTAGATTCAAATAATCGCAACCATTAGTAGCCAAAGAACTCGGTGAGTCAGGGGTTGACTAGACGAGTCGAATCGCAAATTCAGGATTATGAGTTTCAGGACTCGACGAGTTGATGGACCAACTCGGCAAGTTGGGTTCAACTCATAACGTTGACTTTGACCATTGACCATTGACTTAGCTTGACTTTTGGAGAGTATTGTGGTCTAAGTGTTATTATGTTATGGTAGGTCGGGGAGCTGAGAGATCAGCAGTTCGGAGAATTGCAAGTTAGCAAACATAGGAGTATCAGCGGTTCTTCAGTAGTGCAAGCTGAGTCTCCTCACTGTGAGTATGGGTCTACGGCCATAATGCCGACCCATTTAGTTTATCTATGATAGGAAGACCCGGGGTTAGCCCTAGGCATTGTATGATAGTATGTTTCGGGACCAAGGTCCGATACTGGGCGAGGACCGATGAGAGTTTATATGTATGTTATTTCGGACCAAGGTCCAATGCCGGGGCAAGCCCGAGGAATGTTTGTATGTAGTTTATACTTGTTGTCTTTCTGATACTTGTATATGCCTGGTAGGGAGGTGAGTGTGGGCGAGGTCCCGTATCTCATCACTAGCCGAGTATGGACAGGGTTCCGTATCTCATCATTAGCAGAGCAAGGGCGAGGCCCGAGATAGGAGAGAAGTGAGTATGGGCAGGGTCCCATTATCAGCTGGAGTGTGGATGGGGTTCCATGACTCATTAGTAGCAGGACTGGGGCGAAGCCCAAGATAGGCGAGGCCTTATGTCAGGAATACAGTAGGGTATGTTTAGCTTATATGTTATGTGTTATGTTATATGATTGTATGTGTTTAGCGGGCGAGGCCCAGTGACAGGCGGGTCCTAAGAGAGACATATATGTATACCGAGCGGGGCTCGATGCCAGGCGGGGCCTGATGCCGGGCGAGGCCTGATGCCGGGAAAGGCCCGATGCCGGAGCGAGTCCGATGCGGGGACTAGTCCCGATGCAGCGAGCGGGGGCCTAGTATGTGGTTGTGTATGGTATGTGGTAGTATGGGGAACTCACTAAGCTTCGTGCTTACGGTTTTCAGTTTTGGTTTCAGGTACTTCCGGTAGCAGAGGGAGGAGCTCGGGATGACTGCATGGCACACACCATAATGTTTTAGCCTGAGATGTTTTACTTTGATATTTTGATACTCTGATTATGATGTTTTGAGATATTGATTGTGTTTGATGAAAAAGATTTGATAACCATGGTTTTATCTAATGATTAAAAATGAAATTTTTGGTCATGATTTTTTGGATGTTACAATTTTTTTTATGTAATGATCTCGTTTTCTTTTAATTGTTTTTTTAATAGAAATTATAAGTCTAACAAAAGAAATTATAGAGTGGATTCGTTACTTGATACTGAACTAGTTGTTTTCTGGTTGCTAATCTCTATCTAGGTAGCTCTTTAATACATTGATATCCTTCCAACAAAAAAAAAACACTCAATGGATGGTTATTAATGATAATAACAAATGAATTACGATGCAATAAATAAAACCACAAGTGACCATCTTTTACATTTTGTTCACATTTATGCATTTTTTTACACATTTGATCGTTTAACTTGTTAAGCTTGTTTTCATATTATCATTGTCACCAACTATCTCTGTCTTAGGTAACAATGGTAGCCTTTGAACACATTTAACAAGTTAAATGGTTAAATGTGTAGAAAAGACACAATGGTCTAAATGTGAACAAAACAAAAAATTAATTACTCAGATAAGTCACTTTCCCCACTTTTAATAACGATTCTATTTTTCATATTTGTTTGTATTATTTTTCCAAAAATTATTTTTTAAAGTATCCATAACGATTGATTATTTATCCCATTTAGTCTTTTGATTTCGAAAAATCAATTTTATACTAATTTATTTTTAACAAAAACTTACTATCGTAAATATTAATTAAATATTGATCAATTTTAAATTATACTTTTTAAATATTAAATATGTATTTTTTGAAATATTTTATATGGCTTCTTACAATTTTTTCTTATGTTTTTAAGCAAATGCAATATATTTAAAGTAAGTAGTATCTAACAATATAATTAAATGAATTAAATATGTAACAATAAGTATGAATAGTCTTTTAAAAAAAATATTACGTAGCAAATAAAAATTATATATATATATATATATATATATATATATATAATATAATATAATATAAATGTTTTCAAATTATTACAAATTTTTATACTTTTTAATTAGAAGTTTATAAACTTTTTTTTAATTTAACATTCTAAACTAGTATTCAATGAAAGTATTTTAAAATGTTATAAAAAAATAATAAATTGTCATATAAAATTTATGAGACGTTTTGAAAATGTTGTAAAACAAAGTTTATAAATATTTATATGAAAGTTATGTTGAAACATTAAAGTGACCATCTTAAACTTAAAAGAAATCCGAAGTTACTTCAGGAACCGCAGTCAATCTCTCCCCACAGTTAAGATCAGCAACCGCAGTTCAGATCAGCAACCGCAGTCATTATTATCAGTTCTTAGATTCAGTCTTTTATATGTTCTTTGTATAAGTACTATCTTTTATCCATAGTGCTCTGCGTGACAACTCTTAACAGATTAGGCGATATGTAATCTTCGAGACTCTATAAATAGAGTTCTCCATTTCTCAATGAATACACCTCTCTTATGCATCTTGAATCTTATCACTCTTCTTTCTCTCTACTGTCTTATCATTTAAATATAATCGTAACTCCTTGTAATCTCTCTTCAAGAGCAAGTCTTTTCTAGACTTAATCACTAAGTTTGATCTCACTCACTAGCTTGGTCTAATTGCATTCATTGTTATGAATCAACTTAAGTGTATACTTGATATAATACTTGTTGTCTTTTATATTTCCTTATCTTTCGGCAACTAATCATCTAACTATCTAACTCTAAATTATATTATTGTTGAGATTTATGATCATTTAAGATTAACTTTAATATCCGCAATATAAACTTGTTCTAACGTTTGTTCAAGTGTGTTTCTCAAGTTTTTCTCTCAACAAGTTATAAAAAATTGTATGAAAATTATATGAAAATATAAAAAAGTTTAAAACAGTATAAACAAAGTTTAAAACATTATATTAAAAAGACTATAGAAAAAAATATTAAAAAGATGTTGAAAAAAATTATAAAAAATCTTCAGAAATTTGCAATAAAAAATTTGTTTATATTTAAATATTTTTTGTATACATTTAACCATTTAGCTTGTTAAATATATTCACATGTTACCATTATCATCTAAAATAGTAAGTGACAATGGTAATATGTGAACGTATTTTACACGTTAAATTGTTAAATGTGTTAAAAAATAACCTAAACATGAAAAAATAATTACCTCAAAAATCATTTTCCCATTTCAATATATCCCACAAATCATTTATGTGGTTTACTCTAATATTTACCATTATATCAACAATTTATATAAAAAGGAATAAACTTTCTTATCATGGGAAAATAAAATAAAACGCATGTGAGGCCGTATATTTGCTTTTTGTAATATATATATATATATATATATATATATATATATATATATATATATATATATATATATATATATATATATATATATATATATATATATATATATATATGAAATCATAAATACGAGAGTACTCAATGCAATGGTGGGGCTTTAGTAAAGTATTGTAGTAGGTTACTACCCAAATTTCATGAGGTATTGATGGCAATAATACCACCACCATCACCATATTATGTAAATGTACATTCTAAGAAAACTTCATCATGAGAATACTTAAACCATACAAGTCTTAGGTGCATTTTTTGCTTATTTTATCACCCAAAAGGAATAAACACTCATTCCTCTCCACCTACTTATGTCGTTTAAAATCTGTACTACAACCAACATTTTTGGACACATAAATCCTGTGAGTTCCTAGTGATAGTTAATTGTTGTAAATAGAGGCATTGATTGGATCAGTGTTCTCAAATAATTTAACTACAAAATTAGTAACATGATCATTATATGGTAGAGAATGTAACATTAAATCTTAATTTAATTAGTGAAATGGAATATTGGACAATATGAAACAATTTTGTCCATTAGGCTAAAAGACCAACAAACTATGCTTTTTTTTTTTAAACAACTTTATGTATTAAGCTAGAGAACAAGCAAAAAGCTAAAAAGGAATAGCCAAGTATAGATTTTTTAACAAAGCAACCCAATTGATATTAAGCTTATGGTTCTAAGACACAAACCACTGAAATGATAAATCAAATCACATAAAGAGTCCTTTCCAATAGACCCAAACTTAGTATTATTACGATACCTCTAAGTCAACCATAAAAGCATCATAATGACACCATTCTTTTAGAACTCGAGATTTACACTGAATCGATCCACACGAAATGTAACATCCCAAAAAACATAACAAAAAATTTCATTTTTATTAAAAACATTTTCATAAACCATAAGATAAATCAAATTCGTAGAGTCAGAGTATCAAATAATCTCTCAATTATAAATCAGCAGGAGAATATGTACAATTATGCATTCGCCTACCAACAATCATCAATGGTACCGGTACCTGAAAAACAATTACAAATTGGGTAAGCACGAAGCTTAGTGAGTTTCCCCCAAAATACCCGACACAACAATACATAAACAATGCATGCATAGCAGGCCTCCAACACAAAGCTAGACCGCCTCTCGAGCTTACATTGCAAAGGTGGACCACTCTCGGGTATGTTGGCCCATGGCGAAAAGCAATACTACCTCAACCCAACCATACTATCCTGAGCCTACAACATAAAGTTGGCCACCCTTGAGCCTACAAAATAAGTTGGACCATTCCCTTTGGGCCTACTATTCCCAAATCTGTTGTTGATGATCCTACGATTATCCTGTGGTTGGTCGAATTTCTGATTCAATGCTTAGTTTGGTATCTCCTACCAATGAGCCGTTGATTGAATATAAAACCTATATGAATCCAACTCTAACTGGTATTCTTCCCTAGATAGTTACTTTTGAAGGTGTAGAGGGATATTCTAAAGCACCTAAAGGTACGCAGAAGAAGAATCAAGTTGCAAAACCTAAAGCAGGCATGGAGGAAGTGATTAAGAAAATTGTGCCCACAAAATCAGGAAAGATGGTACTTAAAAAGACAAAGAAAAATGTTTTTGATAAACAATTTGAGAAGCAATCAGAGCCACAACCTATGAAGTAATTTGAGAAACAACCAACGAAACAAGCTAAGAAAGTTATTGAGGATGATCGTACACATGTTAATGAAAATCCTACTCAAGGAGGTGAATCTACAAATAAAAAGATTGTCTCAAAGAAGTCTAAGAAATAATAGTTGAAGGTAATGAAACAAGGACTTATGTTTAGAGAAATTTTGACTCTTGCTTATCTAGCTTTCAAAAAGCGGAAGGGATTAGAAGTTGTTCAAAAGTTGAAGAAGGTTAAGCCTTCTGATGATGAAACTCGGATGGAAAAAGTTAAAGTTGAAACATATGTTGATAGTAAAGAAACAAACAATGAAATGGATGGTTCATTTCAAATTTCACCCAGGAAGGATACTTCTGTCAAATTTCTTCACAATCTACTGAGGCTGAGAAGACTGTGACTGAAGCAGAAGAAGAAAATGATGATATTCTGGTTGGCTTTGCTAACTTGGAATTTATTCCAATAGAAAATAAAGTTTAAAATGAAGATATAATGTCTGGTAAAAAAATTATGATTCTAAATTCGAAAAGGAATTATATTCTTCACTTTCTCGATGATAGTGCTGGCAAGTCTTCAGTTAGTGGAGTTGACGTTGAGTATTTGTTAAAGCCACAAGAGTCAAGGACTAGGACTTCGATTGAAAGTATGGAGAAGAAGCTTGATGAGAAATTGTCCTCGCATTCTTGAAATTTCACTTATGAAATTGAGAAGTTGCAAGAAACAGCAAAATATAGACATGAAATGTTTAAAAAGCTTGTGAATTCTTCAAAGCAATCCATCGAGTTCAAGCTTAATGAGCTACAAACTATGTTTGATCAAGAAGTTGCTAAATTGGATAAGTATTGTGGGAAAATAAAAGGAAGTGTTGATACTTTGGTTGTGGGTATTCGTACGATGATAGAAGATGTCCAAGGTTTTAATAAGGAATATGACAAGTAGGGCTGTAAACGAACTGAACGTTCGGCGAACCGTTCGTGAACTGTTCGGCGGGAAGTTCGTTTATGTTCGTTTATTTAATAAATGAACGAACATGAACAAAAAGTATCGTTCGTTTAGTTAAACGAACAAACATGAACAATGGTCTCGTTCGTTCATCTATGTTCGTGAACGTTCGTTTATGATGTTTGTTTACGTTCGTCTATGTTCGTTCGTTTAAGTTTATTTATATTCATCTATATTCAATTAATTTTCATTATATTGCTATATTATATGTTCGTTTATGTTCATATATGTTCAATTGTGTTTATTTTATCTTTGTTCGTTTATGTTTGTTCGTTTATGTTCGTTTAGCATGTTCACGAACATAAATGAACGAACATGAACAAAGTAATTTGTTAAACGAATGAACATGAACAAGAAAATCCCGTTCGTTTATCCGTACGTGTTCGTTTGTTGTTCGGCTAACTTAAACGAACGAACATGAACAAGACCTTGTTCGTGTTCGTTTGGTTCGTTTACAGCCCTAAATTGACAAGGGTTTAACAAAGAAGAAGACAGAATATTTGTAAGTGTTTGTGAAGATTGAGAATTGGCTTACTGGCTTTCATGAGAGATTGTTGAAGTTTGATGTGTCATTATCAAATTCAATATCTCAAGATCAAATAACTTCTATGGTCTGCTCTATAGAAAAATATTTTAAAGATGAACAAGCACCAGATTTGGATCTAGTCCTTCGACTCCCAACAAATGCTCAACGTTCTGTTCACGTTTCACAAGGGGGAGAAAGGGGGCTGGTTCGTCCAAAGGGACTAGCGAAGATAAAGGTGTAGTTGTGGGAAGAGTTATGTCGACTAAAATTACTACAATGATTCCAATGAATCCAGTGGTGACAACGTCTACAACAACAACAATGAATGTTCCTCAAGTCAATGTTGATTTGGAAAAGTTACAAAAGAAAGGAATATCTATAGGTGAAGGAGGTTCGAGTTCTAAAATAATCAAGAAAACATGTGATCCCAAAGATAAAGGGAAAAGTATTAATGTTGAACCATCTTTCGAAGAAAAGATAATATTGTAAGAGATTGAAAAAGAAAGGAAAAGACAAGTGAACAACATTATGAATCAAAGAGTCAATGATCCTTTAGGTTTGAACAAGAGTAATCCAAACAAGGCTTGGTGTTATGAAACCACTGCAATAGCTGTGCTTGATCAAGTTGATGAATTTATAAAGAAACCAAAGAAAAGGTATGACATCAAAAACACGAACTTCAGTCAGCTTGATTTCCCTATGAATCATCTGGTGTTCACTTTTAGTAGTTCAAGATTGCTAAAAACTTTAAAGACCAATATGAATAAAAGAAGTTGAAGATTCGTTTTCATGTGGTACTTGGTAAAAGTGAAGAGGAAGTATGGTCGCTTGTTAATATTGTGAAAGTTCTATCAATATTCCCTGATGTTCTCTTTGAGCGGTTGATGCAGAATTTTCGATATTCTGTTGTTTGAGCTAACAATGTAGCATTCAAGTTTACAATGCCATATTTTCCATGGATGAATCTCAGCGATCTCATCACAACGACAAATATTTTGAGTCAGGTGGATAAATCACAAATTTCTGGAGAATATCAAGAAACATTTTTTCTTGAATATGCTCATATCAAGGCCTTTATAGATTGTTACTATGATTACAGGGTTGTAACATATGTTGATCTTGCCATGGCAATCAAAAAGTAATTGAAGGTTTCCAAAATTCTTACTAAGGGGAAAGTTCAACATTGATGAATTTCAAGATGGATAAATAATTCATTAACCTTTTGGTGTTATCTCTCTAGGGAAAATAACAAAGGAGGAAAGAAAAAAATTCTTGTTTCATGCTGATGATTTGGAGAGATACACCAACTCTTATATTCGAGCATCTTGCTTTATATCAACAAATTTCCAAAAGAATGATAATGAAAACAAGGCAGAGATTCGAAAAATCCTACTTTGCTATATGGAGATTAGAAAGGTTTTTAGAAAGATTTTGTTACAGACTATGAATACCCTTCCTTGAAGAATTCAACTATTCTCACAAAGGGGGAGAATGTTAGGTCAAAAGTTTGTGTGAGAGTTGAGTTGTAGTGTCTTTGTCATTGGGTCTACAAATAGTGAAAGTTTAAGGACTTTCGTTATGTAAATGTATTTACAAGGCATAAGAGATTTTTGTAATGTCATGATTACTCCTTGTATTTTTTTGGTCCGTGAGTACCCTATAAATAGGGTGAGCACTTAGAGCATATAGTAAGAACTTTCGCATAACACTTTCTACTCTCATTCTCTTTGTACCGTCTGGACATATATTAAGCTAAAAACATATCTTATTTAGATATGCGTGTTCATACTTGCTTTCATTAAATCGTATGACATAAACATGTTTCGTTTAAGTCTTCAATTTCTCAATAAATGATTTGCACTCCTCACCCGAGTCAAAGTAACTCATTGAGTTACCTAAGTATTAGTAAAAAGGAAAAACAAAAACCAAAAAAAAAATGAATCATAAAAAACCGCAAAAAAGTGAATGTCGTGGTTTCTAAACTTTAAAAAACCAAACTTGTGGTTTTCGGTTCGGTTTTGGCCAAAAACCGCACCATGCTCACCCATAGTTCATACTGCTCATAGAGTAGATATCATTGAATAGTTGGGGGTTATTTGCTTCTCATACGATCTTAGTGTTCCCACGAAAACTTTGGTCCTCGTTTAGAGTTCCATTAGACCTTCACTATCAGGATGTGGCTTTGTTTTAACTTTTTCATCTCTCAATCCATGATTTCCATTGGTTCCTCAATGAATTGGAGTTTAGATTTGATTTGAATTTCATTGAGCGATATGGAAAGAGTGTCGTCAGACAAACACAACTTAAGGTTGGATACATGGAAAAATATTGTGTACATTGTTGAGCTCTTTTAGCAACTTGATTTTGTAGGCTACATGGCTAATTCTCGCAAGAATTTCGAAGGTCCTATATATCATGGATTAAGTTTTCCTTGCTTTCCGAATCGTATCATCCCCTTCCAAGAAGATACTTTCAACATAACTTAGTCTCATACTTGGAACTCTCCCCTTCCAAGGAGAGGCTTAATCATTCTTTGATCTAGACGATCTTTTCGGTCGTCTCATGTATGATCTAGGGTCTAGTAAGCAGGGTATCCTTTGCAAGCTTCTTAGCTAACTAGGTATCTTCTACTTCCTACCAACATATCGGTGATCAAAAGTTGCACCCATAAAGTGATGGGTTTTGAGCCTCTCAAAGATCAACAATTGGGCAGCAGAAACAACAAACAATTATGATCTAAGACTAAAAACACAAGATCTAACTCAAATAATCTATGCAGTTTGATAACAAACACAAAGTATAAAAACATACCTTTGATTTATTTGTAGGCTTCTTCTTTCGATGAGCTAGTTGAAAGGACTAGATAACCCAACATAGAGTTCCTTTTTCTTTAACCGCACCCAAGAAGCAAAACTAGCAAATCTAAACCACCTTCGAACTTCAACCACGAACAAATTCAAGAAACTCAAATATGTGTCTCGCCACGTCGTGGCAATTCAATGTCCACATCGCGGGAACTGGTTTCCTATGATTCAAGGTATTTTAGGGTTCCAAGATGTTATGGCTGAAAGGTATATTTCACATGTATTAAATCCGGATTTGGAGCCCTCTATTTATAGGGAGGTAATTTGAAACCTTATAGATAATTACCAAAATTAATTGTAATTATCTATGGAATTCAAATCATTCTGGAATATTCCATATTTCCTTATTTATTTTCAATTTATTAAAGTGTTAATTAATTAACAAAACAAGTCCCTCAAATTAATATATTTTCAGATATGCTTTATTTTGTTTTTTCATGTAACCGAAAAGGACATTGTTATTTATAGTAATATTACCTAGCTTGTTATGACTATGGGCACTAATCTTCATCATAAAGAGCCTCAAATGACGCATATTTAATGCTAGTGTGAAAACTATTATTGTAGGAAAACTAAACCAAATGTAGATGAGTATCCCATGTGTTTCCAAAGTCAATCACATAAGCACGGATCATGTTTTTCTAGTGTCTAGATGGTTATCTAGCTTTGACCTTCTATTTGTGGATGATAAGTTGTGCTCATGTCTAGGTGTGTTCCCAAGGCTTTCTATAATGATAGTAAAAATAAAGAAAGGTGTTCGTGGACATATAAAGTTTCATTTAATCCACGGTAGGAATGACCTACTCATGGCAACAAAGTGACAATTTGAGAGTAAGAGTTATATGCAAGGGGTGGTTCTTTACTCGACTGATCGTGGGCCTTCTATACTAAGTAAAGTTACATGCAAGGGCATACAAATAAATGATAAAAAGATTATTATGCTTTTGCAATTCAAGTTTCCATATCTAATGAATAGGAACCTTTTATAGGATTTTGAGCATTCTAACACTCCTAAGGTATACATGCAACCCTAGAAACCTTGGATCTATGTTTGTCTAAAATACATGCAGAATTTGATTTCCAAGGTTCTTAATCCTATCTAGCATACATGGGGAACTTTAATCATAAAAGTTTGCTAGAAATACATACCTTGTGGTGATTTGGATTCCTTGAAACCTTCTGAGCCTAGCAACCCAAATGTGATGCCTCAAATGTCTCACACAACACCAAATGTACTTGGAATAAACTTGAGAGATATGTAGAACACTTAGAAATTGACTTGCCCTCCTTTTTTCTCTTAGGTGCCGATTTTGGTGTGTAACATAAAGCTTATATAGTGTGTTATAATTAGGGTTACACCATGTAAACCCTAATTGTCATGACCTTTCATTTCCATGACCCATGGTTATATAACCACCATGGAGCATCCTATGGGTTTTAGCCCAACGTGATAATCCATGGAGCTTTAGCCCACTATACAAGTATGACTGATTTTGTAACACCAGTCAAATTTAGGTCAAAAATAAATTGTTCAATAATCTTAATTAGGATAAATAAATTGGTAGAGACCGTAACTAGATTTCCAAATATAAAGAACACTGAAATCTAAGTTATAACGAAGAAGTTATGACCAATCAAAGATACGCAACAGAACCGGTAAAATACTGTTAAGGGTAAAATATGAAATTTCAATAAAATACTTTTTAACCTTAGTTATCTAAATAAAAGTCATAGATATCCCAAAACCATAAACATACATAAAAAGAACGCCCAAAACTGACTTCATATGAGGAAGTTATGATTTTTCGAAGTTTCGGACATAACGGTAGATAGCTAAAAACTCGAAATAGAGATCGAGAAACTTTTAGCCAACACGACCTAAACGAGATTGAAGATCTCGACAATAGTGATATAATGGAAAAATGTCTGACGAAAACGGGCGTCTGATGAAGAAGTTATGGATTTTTAACGGACTTTTCCTGGACCGACCTACTAAAAATAAATATAATAAAATTTAAATTCAAAATTATCCGAAGAAGTCTAAACGACAGTATTAGAGCATGATCTCACCTTCGCGTCGATATAAAGAACGTCGAACGGAGTTCGTATGCGATAGTTATGAAGTTCTGAAGTTCGGGGCGCGAAACCCCAAAACTGTTAGAGACCACAACGTGAAATTAGTGTTCAGTGTTCACGACGTGAAATGTCTTCTGATGCCTCCTGGAGTCTGTCAGACCCAACTGGCGATGACGCATGTAGTGACGATCAAGCCCACTACGTGAATAATCTTGGTTCACGACGTGGGACCCCAAAATGACCCAATAAATAGAAACTGAAGGTCTCGGGTTTAGGCTGCTCATTTGTCTTCTTTAGCCACTTTTACTCTGCGTTTAGCATGCCGAGACTACCCCGACGCCCCAGTTACACGTCCAGATCCCAATGAAGACCCGAAGCAAGTCCAGAAGTCCCGAATCTCCCGAGATTTCTGAGAAATCGACTCTTTCCGGTCAAAGTGTTGCACGAACAAAACATCATTTTCACCGAATCTTAAATACTACCAAGTGAGTTCATACCCCTACAAAAACACTTTAAATACGTTTTTAACTTCTTTTAAACACTTGTAAGGGGGGAATACAAGTAAAAACATGACTAAAATCGTGTGAAACATTGATCTTTTGCTATACTTTTCATACTGTTGTTTTAACTATCTTATGAAGTTATTATCATGCAAAACACCTCACAACACAACTTACCCTCCGAGGATACAATATGTTTTATAAATGGAATACGTTTTATTTATACGTTTGCATACTACATCATATCAAGGGTAACCATTTTCAACTATAACATTCGTGTATTCGACAAATCATAATTTGTTATTATGCCTTTGTTAACACTGTAGAAAGGGTAATCATTTTGGACATAAACATACACACTTTTGCAAATGTGACTTAATTGTTATCTCGAATTGTCAAAATATTTTTCATCATATGGTTTTGTTTGTACCAAACGAAAGTCCCCACCTATAACCAAAATCTCTTGGAGGGAGAGCGTGACAAGTGTGTATAGATCTATATGGGGCTGACGACTCCGCACCCTGACTGTTAGCTACAGTCCCCGGGGTGACAAATGTCAACATTAGGTACTTCATCTAGTATGGTTATGAGGAACTCACAACACGCAAAAACAATGTCTCATGCATGTTGTAATACATAAATCAATCATGCTCGGGAGTAATAACTATATTATAGGGTATTATCAGCATGTTCAGAATTCAAGATAAACACTTCAAAAGCTAGTTTTATTTTAATAATAAAACTATACATTCCCAGTTTAAGTATGACATATTTACTTACATTCATGGTCTTGGTTCATATAAGACTACACCTCACTTTTAGGAAAATATAGGATTTTCCTGGCTCAAATACATTCATTTTGTACAATAATGATTTACAACATCATTCTTTTGAGCATGTCATAGTTGCTTATAGGTTACGGTCTTGGTCATTTGAGACTGCTTTTCACTTTTAGGAAAATATAGGATTTTCCTGGTTCAAATACATACAATTTATACAACAATCATTTATACTCATTTCATACACTCATAAGAAAATATCGGATTTTCTGGAAAACGAACACGAACATTCGAATGACATACATTTTCTCAAAACACTACTTATGAACTCACCAACTTAAATGTTGAAACTTTTTCTTTGAAATAACTGGTATTCTTAAGAAATTGCTAAACCATGTTAGCAACAACTTTTAAAGACTTACGCTCAGGCGTTAGTTTAATTTTTTTGACATCATATTGTAATTGACTTTTGCAAACATGTAATACTACAATCATGTAAACTTTTCAATTATGTATATGATGGTTGTGTGTACTTTTTTTACTATTTATTTGTAATGATATTGTACATGACGTCCTCCGCCCCCGAATGTTTCCGCCGTTTTGGTTTAGGGGTGCGACAGATTTACACAATCAACCCATATATTTAATTAGTCTTCTTTAGATCACTTAATTAAAATTCGACTCATATGCTTGTTCTACTGCTTGTTGAATCACACACAAAAGCACGTTTTATAACATCGATTTACCAATGCTTTTTTGTACGATCAATGCATAACCAACTCATAGGCAACAAGTCATATCTCTAGGTTTGAAGACTTATATGATATTACCATCTCACGATCACTCAAGATAAATTCCATGAAGTGATACCAGTGAGCGTGGGTTGAATCCAGTACTCAGAACTTATGAGCACTCATGAGTGTTGTAGCCATGTCCAACAACTTAGACCACTGCAACCAACACATAACAATCTTAATTCATACCTACTTCCAACATATGAATGACTGTGGAGAATTCGAATAATATGATATACCAAACATAATTATTCTTGAAGTCAAAACATGCAAAAGAAATATAGTAAACGATTGACAAAAGATAGCAACACTTTAGTCATAAGTAAACACAACTTTTATTCATCATCAAATGTCAATTACACTTTATAAATTTTAGAGCTATCTAACTACTAAAATTAATATCATCCTTCAGCCCTATGTGCCTCGCAAGTTGGAGATGCTTAACCCTACCCAGTCCCTTCGTGAGGGGATCTGCAGGGTTCTAAGCCGATGATACCCTCTTTTCCACGAGGAGTCCTTCTTCTATTCGATGTCTGATGAAATGGTATTTTTTGTCGATTTGTCTAGATCTCCCAAGATCCCTTGGTTCTTTCGCTAAGGAAACTGCACTTTTACTATCACAGAAAATTTCAATTGGCTCCTCTATAGTTGGTACAAATCCAAGGTCTCCAATGAAGTTCTTCAGCCATATTGCCTCCTTTGCAGCCTCGCTTGCTGCTATATACTCTGATTCTCAAGTTGAATCAACCATTGTCTCCTGCTTGGAACTTTTCCAAGTAATTTCTCCTCCGTTTAAGGTAAAGACCCAACCTGACTGAGCGGAAATTATCCCTATCAGTCTGGAAGCTAGCAGTTTATACCCTACAACTCTCAAGTCATCACTCCCACCGAGGGTAAGAACCTAGTCCTTAGTCCTCCGCAGGTACTTGAGGATATTATTTACCGTGGTCCAATAAGCCTTGACAGGATTCCCCTGATATCTATTGACTACGCTCAAGGAAAAGGCCACATTGGGATGAGTACAAGTCATAGCATACATGATCGAGCATACTGCGGAAGCATAAGGTTCTCGACTCATTTATACTATTTCAGCCTCGGTGCGCGGGCTCTGAGTCTTACTCAATCTGGCGTTACTCTGGATGGGTAACTTTCCTTTCTTGGAATCTTGCATGCTGAACCTCTTCAACACCTTATCCACGTAGGTACTCTGACTAAGTCCAATTAGTCTTTTACTCCGGTCTCTCAGAATCCTTATCCCTAGAATATAGGCAGCTTCTCCAGGGTCTTTCATAGAGAAACACTTCCCAAGCCAGGACTTCACTTCCTGCAAGGTTGGGATGTCATTTCCTATGAGTAGTATGTCATCCACATACAGTACCAAAAAGCTAACAATACTCCTACTAGCCTTGACATATACATAAGATTCATCTTCACTCCTCGAAAAGCCAAACTCTTTGACTTTCTCATTGAAACAAAGATTCCATCTGCGAGGTGCTTGCTTCACTCCATAGATGGATTTCTCAAGCTTACACACTCTATTAGGGTATTCTGTACTGACAAAACCCTCTGGTTGACACCTGTAACCATCTTCAGCTAAACTTCTATTAAGGAAGGCGGTTTTGACATCCATTTTCCATATTTCATCATCATGAAATGCATCAATGGCTAATAGGACCCTAATGGAGTTAATCTTTGCTACTGGTGAAAAGGTCTCATCATAATCAACTCTCGGAGTTTGAGAAAAACCCTTTGCAACCAGTCCCACCTTATAAGTGTGTATATTTCCATCCATGTCGGTCTTCTTCTTGAAGATGCATTTGCACCCGACTATCTTACGACCTGGTACATTGTCAACCAAGTTCCAAACTTTATTGTCATACATAGACTGTATCTCGCTGTCCATAGCCTCTTTCCATTTAGCAGACTCGGGGTCTTCCATGGCTTTCGTGTAGCTGTTAGGTTCATCCAAACTTACCAGTATACTATCACTGATAAGTGTATCACCTTCCGAAGTAATATGGAAACCATAGTTGTGCTGAGGTGCATTCCTAACCCTTGTGTAACGCCTTAGAGGTACAGACTCGTCAATTGGATCAACAGGAGTTTCCTCCTCAGGTTGACTGCTAGGTTTGAAGTTTCTTCACCACTTAACTCTTGAATTTCTTCGAGGTCAATTTGCCTCCCACTGTTTACTTGGCTTATGAACCCTCTCTCTCAAAATACACCCCTCCTTGCTACAAAGACCACATTCTCACTAGGTCTGTAGAAGAGGTAACCAAAGAACTTTTGTAGGTAGCTGATGAAAATACACCTCTCACATAGAGGTTCGAGCTTATCGTGAGTCTAACGCCTCACGAAAGCCTTGCAACCCTAAATCTTGATGTGGTTTAGATTAGGAACTTTTCCAGTCCACATCTCATGAGGAGTTTTAGCAACTTTCTTTGTAGGGACTAGATTAAGGATATGGGCGGCAGACTCTAAGGCATACCCCCAGAATGAGATTGGTAGCAAAGCTCAACTCATCATGGAATGAACCATATCCAACAAGGTTCGATTATGCCTCTCAGCCACACCATTCAACTGTGGTGTCCTGGGAGGTGTCAATTGTGAGACAATCCTACATTCCTTAAGATAGTCGAGGAACTTTGTACTAAGATACTCACCACCACGATCGGATCGAAGCATCTTAATGTTCCTGCCCAATGGATTCTCAAATTCTTTTTTAAACTCTTTAAACCTTTCAAAAGTATCTGACTTATTCTTGATTAAGTAGACATATCCATATCTACTATAATCATCTGTAAAAGTCACATAATAACGATTAGCATCCCTTGTGGTAGTTTTGAAGGGTCCACACACATCTGTGTGCACTAGATCCAACAAACCTTTACCCTTTGCACAAGAACTAGTAAAGGGTGATTTTGTCATTTTTACAAGTAAGCATGATTCACAATTATCATCTGACTTTAGGTCAAATGACTCCAAGACTCCATCCTTTTGGAGTTGGCATATGCATTTCTTGCTTACATGTCCAAGACGACAATGTCATAATGATGCTTTATCCAAGTGATTATTGTTAGAAGAATCAATACACAACACATTATTTCCTAGGTTATCTACAACAAAAACAACTTCATACACACCATCACAAGGTAATGATTTAAAATAAAGAACATTATTAAAGAAAGCATTTATTCCACCAAGTTCATTATCAAAAGAAAACGTAAACCCTTGTTTGTACAAAGCATGAAAGGAAATAATATTTCTTGCCATTTGAGGAGAGTAACAACATTTATTCAAATCTAATGTAAACCCACTACTTAGCAACAAAGAATAAACTCCAATATTGGTGACAGGTTAAGCTTTCCTATTCCCCATGATCAAGTTTATTTCTCCATGCTCCACATTCTCACTTCTTCTTAGTCCCTACAAATCAGAACATATATGAATTCCACATCCTGTATCAAGGACCCAATAAATTAGAATAGGGTGAGTTATTAGACAATATTGTGTAAATACCTGCATGGGTGGGTTTCATTTTCCCATCCTTAATGTCTTGCTGGTACTTTGGGTAGTTCCGCTTCCAATGTGACTTTTCATGGCAATAGAAACATTCAGCCTCTTTTGGGTCAGAAGATGGAGTAACGAAACCTTTCTTTGTTCCACTTGAAGAGGAGTCATCAAGAGTCTTACCCTTGGTACCCTTCGAAGGGTTCTTCCTCCTTTTCCCTCTACCTTTCTCGATAGTCGGGACAGGGGCGGAATTTGGAGTAGGAGTAGGAGTGGTAACAACTGACTTACCTTTAAGACCTATTTCAGCGGTCTTTAGGAGTCCTTGAAGCTTGCTGATGGTAACTTCCTCCTTGTTCATGTGGTATGTCATGCAGAATTGATCATAACACGATGGTAAGGAGTGAACAATGATATCTATTGCTAACTCCTCGAGGAAGTTAACATCTAGCTTCAGCAAACGGTCCACATACCTTTGCATTTTCTGCATGTGGCCCGTGATGGGTTCACCATCCTTCATTCAGGTTGTTATCATAGAGGAGATGATTTCATATCGTTCTTGACAAGCACTCTGATGGTAGCGGTCAATCAAATCCTGGTGCATCTCAAAAGCATAGTAGTCCTCATAGGACTTCTGGAGCTCGGCTATCATAGTGGCCAACATGATGCATGCCACTTTGGTAGCATCTCTTTAATGTGCCTCATATTCAGCGACCTCCTCAGGAGAGGCAGACGGCTCGGGTACCTTAAGCTCCTTGTCGAGGACATATTCCTTGTCCTCATATAGAGTAACCATCCTGATGTTTCTAATCCAATCCATAAAGTTGGATCCATCAAAGATGACTCTCCCACAAAGGTTCATGAGAGAGAAGGAGTCGATAGGGTTTGAGCCAGAAGCAACATTGTTGGAAGACATCTAAAAAAAAGAGAACAAGTTTAGATTGGATAAAAGGATAATCCTTAATAAAACACCCAAATGTAATATTAAGGCTAGGATCCAATCACAATATATCATAAGTTAGAAGATGGATGTTGTAATCTAAGCTATAACATATTTGAAAGGTAGGTTAATTACGATTCACCAATTTCCACCATGAAAAACTAAATATAAATTATTAGGTTTTTAATTGGTTTTAAGAAACTCCTAGATTCTTTTGAGATTCATTGAACTTTTCAACAACATGTTTCAATCTCGAGTGTGCCCTTCATGTTTTGTGACTAGGATACCGAGGATCACAAACACAAGGTGTGAAGTAACCATGCAAATTACTTGGTACCCTTAATGTTTTTCACTCAATCGATGTGTCGGTTAACCACACACGCTCCACCGACCTATGAAAAACCTTAATTCACCATTTGCCTACCTTGTTAAGTCCAAGTTAGTGTGTCGGTTAACCACACACGCTACACTAACGACTTAATCAAAGTGCAAAGTGTAATTTCATGGGTTAGCACCTTATTCATATTTTCCTAAAGTAATTAAGATTGGGGATTTATAAAAACATTTAGTTACTTTATAATAATCATTATACTTTTAATGAGAATTTTAAGTCAGTATCCTACCCGTTCGGCTAACGACCCTCCACCGATCAAGGAAGCAGTGGGTGAGAGTGGACACCCATTAAGCTGCCATTGTAAATGGATTAGAACAACCATTACACCATCTAAAACAAGTTTTATAACACCAAAACAGTTTAGGTTAATGTTTCTAGTCCATTTCCACCAGCAAAAATTGAAAATCTGCACTCTGCATGGCCAACTCGTCGAGTGCAATAGTTGACTCGCCGAGTTGGTTGAAGAATCACTTGGACTCGTCGAGTCCCTCCATGGACTCGGTGAGTCCCCTGTGTAGACAACAATACATTCAATGTTTTTCACTATTTTGCATCAAGTATCAAACAAACAAGCCTAGGCTCTTATACCACTGTAGGATTTTGAGCATCATAACACTCTTAAAGTGTACATGCAACCCTAGAAACCTTAGATCTATGTTTGTCTAAAATACATGCATAATTTGATTTCCAAGGGTCTTAATCCTATCTAGCATACATGGGGAACTTTAATCATAAAAGTTTGCTAGAAATACATACCTTGTGGTGATTTGGATTCCTTGAAACCTTGTGAGCCTAGCACCCCAAGTGTGATACCTCAAATGTCTCACACAACACCAAACGCACTTGGAATAAACTAGAGAGATATGTAGAACACTTAGAAATCGACTTGCTCTCCTTTTTTCTCTTAGGTGCCAATTTTGGTGTGTAATATGAAGCTTATATAGTATGTTACAATTAGGATTACACCATGTAAACCCTAATTGTCATGACCTTTCATTTCCATGACCCATGGGTTATATAACTACCATGGAGCATCCTATGGGTTTTAGCCCAACTTGATAATCCATGGAGCTTTAGCCCACTATACAAGTATGAGTGATTTACACAATCAGCCAATATATTTAATTAGTCTTCTTTTGATCACTTAATTAATTCCAAATTACTTCTTGATCAATAGTACTTAAATAATACTATTAATATATTAGAACTTATAATATATTAATAAACCTTAAGTGTTATTTCTCTCATTTTAGTCTATCCAAATGCATGATTCCATGCAACCCAAATGGACCATGCCAAACCGGGTCAAGTACATACCATAAATAGTTATGGACTTAGACACCTTATCCAATACCTTTTTTGGTAAAACAACAGTTGATGAGCATTTATTCTTACAAGCTAGAAATGCGAAGGCTTACACATCTAAATTCTTGGCAAACTCTATTCTCCAGTAGGTGGATTCCAATCCTCGAATCCCACTTTCTATCCTCCACGACGAACTTCAAGCGAATTTAGAATTAAGTATGTCTAAAATGAAGGCGTGCATGACTAAAATCCATGGCAAAATTAGTTGTATTGTGACTATGAAAAACAATACAACTTGTTGAGAGATTATTATTTGAATTACAAAACACTAAGCCAAGTACAACAATAAAGGTAGAAATATGTAGTGTACCAAATCCTAATTCTGAAACTTGAATATACAAGATGATATATATTTTCTAGGAAAACGTAAGGTGGGGTTCATGGTTGGATAAAAGGAATTACTAGGAATGGATGGGTGTTTTATGAAAGCCATATATTCTATAAAATCCTTACAATGGCGAGTCTTAGATTATGTTATTTTCAAAGCTAATACAACTAATTCATGGACCTAGTTCTTGGATTGCCTTGAATGGGATTTAGATCTAGATGCATCATGCAACTTCATATTCGTATCTGATAGAAAAATATATAAATACATATAAACTCTAATTTTATACTATTTTTAAATCTTGTACTTATGTTAAATTGGCTTTAAACTAACATGCATGGAGTAATACTTTTCATAGCAAAAGTGTTTCCAAATGCAGAAAATAAGTGGTGTTTGCGAAACATTCATGAAAACAAGAAGTTGCAATGGAGAGGGAAGAGTTCATATATCATTTGTGGAGGTGTGTTATAAGTACAACACTTGGTCATTTTGAAAGGTAAATGACATAATCCAAGGTTGTCAATGATAAGGTACATGCCTTACTAAAGTTCTTATACTTCATTGGGTTAGGCCCTATTTCTCTGGTTATTTATGCACTACTTGGTTTATTGTAAACAATATATTTGAGTCTGTAATTGTAATCTTAATTTCATATGTAGAGAACATTCAAATTAATTGCTAAATAATCTTTATGAAGTCTTCTAAGCTAGAACATGTTATGGACAAATCTATCATTACTTGGTTAGAATACATTAGGATGTATTTGATAAAGAGACACTAAATTGTCCAAAAAAAAACTATAAATGCAAATGAACACTAACATACACTACAATAAGTATTCTTGTAACAAAAAAAGAAAGCAAGCCAATATAGGGCATTATTTTGTGGTTTGGGAAAATATGAGGTTGGTGGTGTGATGTTCAATCCATTTGTGGTAAAATTAAATCAAAGGAAATATAGCTCTGGGTATTAGGAGATAATATGGATAGTCTGCAAGCAAGCAGTTTGTGCAATATTGGAACATATTCAAAATGGTAAAAAAACCAAGACTCTAACAACGAGTGCATCCTTATTATTGGCTAGAGACATGGAGATCAATGTGATAGGTTTTCTATATACTTCGCAGATTATCATATCGTTAAGGAAACAAGTACTATTAATCCAAGGCAATAAAACATATAAAACCTATACGGATCTTTAACCTAATTGATATGAACAACTACAAAAGAGATCAATAATTATTAACCTTTAGCAAACCCAATTTGCTTGAAGATACTTTGATGTAGGTCGAATTCCAACAAACCAATGAATATTAACCCTTACGATTTGGTTGAATCGGTTTTTATAATTCGGTTTTCAAGGGGTAAAATTTTTTATATATATATATATATATATATATATATATATATATATATATATATAACTTGAAATACTAGCAAACTCTATAACAAAAACTAAGAAAAATGTGTAGTTATTCATTAAAATTTATAAATTACTAAGAAAAGTTTTTTATAGTAAGATATTTCATTGACAAAAACTTTTTATAAAATTATATATTAAAATGTTAAATTAGATGAAACTTTATAATATATTAAAAAATATTTTATTAAATTTATAAATGATCAAAGATATATATTAAAAATAAATAAATAATAAATTATTATTTAATTTTTTTAGACTATTCGATTTTTATTTTATAAATCAAAACTAACCGAAATTCAATATAATAATTTGGTTTTGCTGAAAATCAATAAATTTTTTTCTTTTGAATATTTAAAGCAAATAATCTAATCTAAATTGTCCATGATAATTTGATTTTATGCAAATAGTCTTTTATTACCAAAGAAGAAGCTGAGAATAGTTGAATCATGACTTCATATTTCATGAACTTCAATCATTAGATATTGACACGTAAAATAATATTGCCTTGAAAAATAATAATTGATTAGAAGTGTGACTCCCCGTCACAAATATATTAAGTAAATTTTGTTAAACGACTCATACACATTGACAATAGTCAATATTTCGATCAAAACCGTAGATGAGACCAAGATTGGAAACAATGTGTGACTTTGCTTAGTTAGGGATATCAAAAAGTTTCGTGGGACTCCGATCCCGCGGGGGCCCCGTTCCGTATGGAGGCATTTGTTGAAAAAAATCGGGGATGAGAGCGGGGGCGGGGGCAAGGTTACCCCCGTTTTAATTTCGGGGGCGGGGACGGGGGTTGATAGTCCCGTCCCGAAACCCCCGTGGGGGCCCCGTTAATAAATTATATAAATTGACATATGTTAATAATATAAGTATAAAAAACAACGAAAAGATTTTTACGTACAAAAATTCAACAAAAACATGTTTTTAAGTTGTTCGTAACATGTAAAGTTATGTTATAAATATCTATTTGTTATCCAAAAAAATAGTTTCTTTTAGCCCAAACAAGAACTTATTTTAACCCACATAAGTTAGTCCAAAATCAATCGGGGGCGGGGGAACGGGAGCGGGGGTGGGGTCAGAAGGGGAATTCGGGGACGGGGGCGGGGGTGGAAAGGATGGAGATTTCGGGGGCGGGGGATGCAATCCCCGTCCCGTTTACCCCTGTTGACATCCCTATGCTTAGTCAGTGGATGGTAATTAAGAGATTAATGGTGATTAATTGACAACCCTATTAAAAAAAACTATTAAAACAAATAAATATCACCAATAACAAAATAATTTAATAGCCATCAAGTGTAACCATTTGAATCAAGAAAACCATCAACTTTTACATCTTCAAAACAAACAACATATATATATTTATATTAAATATCTAAGTATCAGATATATCTATTACATGAATTTATTTTAAAAAAATTAAATATAAAATTTTAAGTTTTTAACAATTTTAAAAGTGAATATATATAAAAAATAAGAAAATTTTGAATTATTAAAATTAATGAGACTTTAGTGTATTGAATACATTACATATATAAATCATTTCTAATAAATACCTTACATATATATTACCTTACATATTAAATGTGAAATTTTAATTTAATAAAATAAAAAATACAATAAAATAACATGTGTAAAATAGAAAATTTAAAAATTCTAAAAAATATCATATGTCCAAATGGAAAAGAAGAGGATATATAACAAAAAAATCTTCATTTATTATAGTAGATCTGTCACATATTTATTCGACTTCAACTAAAAAAGTTTTTCTATCTTCTTTTGAATGTTAATATATTATATTAATATTAACGATCTATTTTAAATAGAAACGATCGATGAATGTTGTTACGTGTTAACGTTGATTGTTTTGTAATGTATGTTCACTGTTGGGATACATATATTGATTACATACATCAAAGTTTAAACATAAATAATTCAACATCAAATTTATGGCAGTGACGTGATCAATGGTTAATTGGTTATGCCATGATATTGCTGGGTTATTTGTTATAACCAATGATTTCAAAAATTATTTAATTAGTTACGATAATATTTTATGACAAAATATAAAGATTATGCGTACCAGTTGAAGTTTCAACTTTCAAATGGATAAAAAGTCGTAATTATATTCAACACGAGTCATTGTCATGCGTATAATTTTAAATTATTATTATTATTATTATTATTATTATTATTATTATTATTATTATTATTATTATTATTATTATTATTATTATTTTGTTTTCTTCTATTCTTTCTCATTTTATTCCTTTCTTATTCAAAATTTCAAAATTTCTGATTTACATTTAATTCTTATACAGGAAAAAGTGTGATGATGGGATAAATGTTCTCAATCCTTTAAAATAAATAAAGTTTTTTTTTTTTTTTTTTTTTTTTCATTCTCATTCAGTTTATTAAATGTTTTTTTATAGTTATTTTGAATTAATTTTTTTTCTACATATTATTTTATGATTTTTTTTTTATTTTATTAAATTTGAAATATTATTTTAATGTAATAATTATAATAAATATAATAATAAATAGATATCAATTTTATTAATTAACTTACCTTTTAATTTCAAAATTTTTAAAATTAAAGTTCATTAGTTTTTTTTATTTATTTAAATTATTTGTTTAAATTTAAAAGATAAAAAACATTTTCATTATAATAATTAATTGTTTTTCTTATTTTCTTATAAATTCGAAGTTTCTAAATATTTTGATTTTTATATTTAATTTTTTTTTTAAATTAACTAATGTAATAAATGAATCTGACAACTAATGATTATTATTGAAAGATGATTAACATATATATATATATATATATATATATATATATATATATATATATATATATATATATATATATATATATATATATTACAACCTGTATATATACAAGGTAAAAAATAAGCTAATACACATCTACCCTAATAAATAAAGATAATTTTGCCAAATGTCAACTTCTTATTAAATTTGACACATGTCATTTTCTTATAATTTTAAAATTATTTTTTTCCGCTTGTTATTTTTGTATTTTTTTTTTCTTTTTTATTCAATTTCCACCTATTAAATGTTACCTCATAGTAATTAATGTAAGTTAATGTATATAGTAAACCTTCCATTTGTGAATTCTTATTTCTATTAATATATTAATGAATTTCATTTGTGAATTTATATTAATTAGTTTTATTAGTATAGATTAATTAAGACAAATTACATAAATAGTCGTTGTGGTTTATTCTATTTATTGTATTTATTTCGAAAGTTTACTTTAAAAAATAGTTAATTTTACACATTCATATTCAACAGGCTTTTTTAAAACATAATAATAATTTTTTTATTAGTATAGATTGAATTAGTTATTCATCATTTCATTTATATATATTTTTTTAAAATTTTACTTTAGAAACTACTTAATATTTACACTTTATATTTAAATTTTTTAATCAAACCGTGTAATACACGGTTTCACACCTAGTAACTAAATAAAACTAATTATCTCCGGAATTTATCTCCAATGAAAAGCAATTGCTTTTTGCTAAATATGGCCGTTGAATACGCCTAGAAAGCTTTTTTTTTTCCTTACCAAACAATATTGAATTTTGTTTTAATTAGGAAAAATTCATAAAACTTTAGCAAAGGAACAATTAAGTATAGTCATAAATGAATGAAACGTGAGTAATATTTGTTCCAAATCATAAAGTATAAGTGTTTAAAAATACTTGAAGCAAAAAAAAAAATATTTTAAAATATAAAACTGGATGATCCAACTTGTAGCACCCATGTCATTTTCAACTCCCTCGATTGTTCTCCATTCCTACACATAAAGTCATGGGGTATGACATGGTTTTTTACGCGTAAAAGGTGACGTGTAGGGGGTATTTACGCGTGAACATCGCCCCCCTCACCAGTGGATTGATGCCCATTACGCCTCTCTACAACCAATAATAATTCACTACTCTCTCTCTCTCTCTCTCTCTCTCTCTCTCTCTTTGTTCACTAGTGAACACCACCCCCAAAGATAGTAAACATGTTGTGAAGTTGTTAATTGAATAACGGGGCAACTTTTAAACGTGTAAAAATCTCAAACCATTCCTAATGGCCTAACAATTTATGCCAATATCAATTTCAACTTTCTCACCAACTTTGTTTTTCACCACAATCAAGGGCGGTGATCACTTTTCTTGGGTTGAGTACAAACCTTGTGGACATCTCTCTTGCCTTTGTTGTTCCCATTATGTATTACTTATTCTTTACATGATCTTCCCTAATCATTAGCACTTTGGAGGGTTTATCAATGTTCTTATCGTCATTTTTTAGAATCACATGCAACTACGAGATAATTTGTATTATACTTCATCATGAACTAGCCGTATGACTTGGTCAAACTATTCAAAATCAACATGAGTGCTAGTTATATATCTATGGGAGCAGGGCTGGCCTGAGGGGCGGGCGAGCTGAGCCATAGCCCAGGGTGTCAATGAGTTTGGGGGCATCAAATTCTCAGTTCCTCTTATCGGTACGTACATTCGCAAGAACGAGAATTAAGCGGCTTTTCTAGGGTCATCTTGGTAATCTAACTATCGCATGCCTAAATCGAAATCGAGGAGTCGGACATAAGACGGGGAATTAGAATATAAACACTTCTGATTCCGATTAATGATATTGCTATATTCTTCTCGACTTCTCCCTTAATCCCTAAATCAGACACCTGATTTTTTATTTCTACTGGTATCAAGCTTTTGGATTTCCTATTTCTGATATAGCTATGAGATATTCTAATTCTGATTTTGATTTTGATTTCGACCTAATCTACTATTAGTGAAAATTCTGGAGTGTCGATTTTTGAGTTTTGCATTCTCTTTCTTGGGTTTTGATTTTTATATTCTGATTTTCTAGTTGATAGTTTACTTGATTTCTGATTCTGAATCCTGAATTCTGTTTTTCATAAACTAATTTATGTTTTGTTTGCTTCATTTTTCACATACTAATAGTGTTTATAATATATGTTTTCAATAGTTCAGTGATTTGGTCAATACTCAATGAAATATATTTTTAATTTAAGCATTTCCTTCCTCAAATGTATTTCAAAGCTCCTCTCGTTAGCATATTGTTTGTAGGATTTAAGTTTTGTTCTTCATTACTCATTACTTATTAGTAAAAATTGAAAACACTCCAGCATTCTGATTTTTGAGTAGTTTGACTTTAATTTTTTGGTTTTAGGATTTAAATTGTTTGTCTAAGTATTTTGTTCTTTTAACTTTTTTAGTAAACATATGCTATTATTTTGGTTTTTTGTTGACAAACTATCGTGTATAAAATGGAGCTCAACTACATATGTTTGGATCATGCTCTTTGTGTTCATGTTAATGTTAGACCCACATGTAAAGGTACTTATGTAAACAGGGGCAATAGTTTTTGTTGCTGATTGGATAGATTATAAGGACTTCATTGCATTTTTGGGGGTGTCTATGAAACTTGGTTGTTGTTGATGTTATCATTTTTAATTTGAAAACATGGGCTTTATCATGGGATGATAAGACTTTGATATGTTTTGATTTTTCTGGAAGCTTGTTGCTACTTTAAGGTGGATTTACAAAGTTCATTGCTATTTTTGGGGTGTCTTGTTCCACAAAGTTGCAATTTTTCGTTGAGATCCTTAATACATGTTAATGTTTTTGATGATGTTGTTGATTCCATTTTTAGTGATTAGGAGTTGCTCTAAATTGTAAGATCTTCTACAATTATCCTAATTCCACATGTTTCATTTGGTTGTGGTTTTGCTTTGGTGTTGCTTTTCATTTTTTATTTGTTACTTTAATGTAACTTTGAAGCTTTCAAATGTTTGTCTATTGTTAGTGTAATGTTTGTTTCTTGTAATCTTTGTTCTTTAGCTAGTCCGGTCTCTTTTTTCTATGAATTTTGTTTTTGTTGTTCTAAAAAACTTAGTACTTTTGTCTTAAATAAAAAGACTTGCTTATAAGTTTTCTACGTAGAAACTTTGGTGATATGGTTTTTAAGAAATTCTATTCCATGGGGGCAAATTTACAACTTTTCGCCCAGGGCATCAAAAATCTATGGACCGGCCCTATATGGGAGATCCTAGTCTTTTGAGCTTGTCAATGCAGCTCTGCATCTTCAAAAATACGAGAACTAATATATTGACCTTCTATTGGAATTATTACTTGGGGAACAAAAAAATCATTATATTGTTGTTTGTGTGTATATCTATCATGTCGTACATTTAAGAGCATAAAGTGGAACTACTAAATATTAAATGTTTATAAAGTATAGATTTTAGACAACATTTAACAAATGGTCCTTTAGGTTTACCGTTTGTCCCTAAAATGGTCCCTATGAAATTTTTTTCCCTGAGATGGTTCTTGTGGAACAAACATTGCATACAAATGGCCCTTATGACTAACAATGTCAACAAATTCTATTAAGTGATTGTGAATGATGAAAACACCATTTGTTTTTTGCACACACAAGGTCCTTATGGTTCTCTCTTTCTCTCTCTCTCTCTCTCTCTCTCTCTCTCTCTCTCCTCTACCTCTCTCTATCTCTCTATCTCTCTACATCTGAAGATTATACACAAAATTGCTAAAGAATACATTATGCAAATTAGCAAACCATTATAAGCTCCATCAATGTAAACAACTCTACAAATATAAAAAATATCACCCAGATTCAATTTTTTAACACGACATTGTAGTTCCAGATTTCTGGAAGTGGGGCAACTGATTCAAAAGCTTCAACATGATGGAGACTCTTTTTTTCAATTAGGAGTCAGTTTATTGACAATATGGTGAACTAGATAATCAAGCATCCATTGGTTAACTTTCTTCCTTTTGCCTATCATTTGACGCCTTAAATCAACCATTTCCTTTTCAGGATCACCAATCGTCACCTCTCTTGAAGGGTTTGCAGCTTAAGTTTTCTATACCATTCTAACGCCTTAATCGATCGTTTCAACAAAATCAATTTCTTCAACTTGCTATAGTTCTTCGACTTCCGGTTATGTAATCTGTTCGCCATTGTTTACAGTTCACTATTGATTATCGATTTTTTGCTTACATCTAGAACGGAGTAGTTGCCCTTTTTTTTGGTGAACATCATTGGACGTCTCATTGTTTTTGTTGTAGCCTTCTGAATCTGAAGCGTTATATGTGATCTACTTTTTGTCAAAACCGAAGACCCTTTATCTTCTTCTGAGTTTATTGAAGTTACAAACATCAATATTTCCTTTGATTTCATCTATTTATTTCTGAATTTCAAGTTCAAAGGACAAGCCTAATTTTACAATTGTTGTTCTTCATTTTTACGTCATACAACCTAATATGATGGAGATTGTGATTCATTTCAGAGGAGATTCAGACATTAATATTGATGAGTTTATTGGGTTACAACAAAATATGCATGAAAACTTTGTCACATAAAATAACAATTATAAAGTGGTCATAGAAAATATGTATGTATTTGTTTTATAAGAAAAACAAGTTATCCATATTTTCCAAAAACCAAGATCATCCGAATAATCATAAAGTCTAATGAAGCCTTTAAGATGACTCTGATACCATTTATTAAGTTTTTATTCAAAAATTGTTTCAAAAACATAAATATACCAATGGAAGACTTTGACTTTGAACAATATAAACTAGTTTTATTCCCACGAAAGGATCTACATGAAAATTTTGAAAAGAAAACAACAACCATAGAAAGGAAAAGTTTACAACCTTTGAAGACTTCGATTCTCATAGAAGATTGGAAGTTGATGAATATAATAAACAACTCAAAGAAGAGCTTCTCTAAAAAAAATCCACCAAGCAAGATTTAACCATAAAAATATGCTAGTATACACTTATTAATATGTTACTCTTAAGTAATTAAGACATACCTAAGTAAGGCTTAATAGAAAGAAACTTATTAGTCTTCATTCCATGCACCATTTGCATGAAATAAAGAAGAAAGAGATGAGCTAATAACTTACGAAATTTGGCAGCCCCATAAGAGAGTTTTTGCTCTCAGTTTTGAACCACAAAAGGAAAAAAGAAAACTAATGAATGAACTATCTCCAAGCAAGCCTTTTCATCATGTCTTTTATTTGTCATAATCTTTTATTAGTCATAACCTAGTACACCAAGACCTTACTTCAAAAAGAGTGTAATCTAGTCCATGTAAGAAGGTATGGACATTTTTACAAAGTCAAACACTTCAAAACCCCACTCCCTCCTGCACCTATGGTTTTGGTCCTTTACGTGGGCCTTACTTAATCTTATGACTAGATGGCATATATATATATATATATATATATATATATATATATATATATATATATATATATATATATATATATATATATATATATATATTAACCATTTACCCGTGCCAAGCGTTGGGTGCAAATCTTTTTTCCAGAATTACTTTGTAGCGATGATTAGTTCTTTTACGCAAATAGTTTACTACATCTAAGCAACTATCAATAAAAGTTAGGAGATCCAAAATCAGTAAGAATTAAAAATGAAAAATTGAGATTATTTACAAATGTAAATTAAAAACAGTTTTAAAAAACTGATTTTGCCAAAACAAATACCTAATTCGACCGACTTTTCCTTCCAATGCAAACAAAAATGCCCAAAACCAGTTAGATTAAACTAAAACCAATATGAAAAAGTTTAAAAACCGGATGAGATTTTTAAAAACAAAAAATGTTTTTGTTTAAAACCGGTTTCGGTTAAAATGGATGAATGTGCAGATCATTCCATATATGTATGTAATATGTTTTTGTTATAAAATGGACATTTGATATGTTATCAATGTTTTGGAGATCTATCCATGAATGTTGAATATCAAGATGCAAATATTTAAAAAAAAATAAACTACAAATTAAGAAATAATTTAAATATGAAAAACCAAATGCCACAATATGTATTCTAGATGATTTCTTTACAAATTTACATTTTTCTTATATAAATTATAGTTAAATGTTTCATTATGTCACTTCATAAAAAATCTATTTGAAAGCATCACATTACCATGATGAGTATAACCTTATGTGTAAGATCCATGACCTCACGTCTCTCTGTTTTTTTTAAATGTTATAGGTTACCACGGAAACTCCACAGGTTTGAAGACATCGCATCATTGAATAGCAACAAATTTCAACGTAATCGCTAGTTCTAACAATGGTCTAAAAAGCAATGTTTTAAAAATTGACAACCATTGATAGAGAATTATGCTTTTTGCCCATCATCCAATTAAAAGCTCTATTGGAAAATGCAGCAGTTATGTCTCTTGGCCACCATTCAAATTAGAGCTCTTTTTGACATATTCCATAGGAATCCGAAAAGTAAGAATTGTAACGACCCAATTTTCAAAAGATTTTTTTTTTCATTTTTGAATTACTTAAATCACACTTCCATAAATCATAAAATCGCAAAACCAATGTTTTCAATTTCATATCCAGTACAATTTTATTCAAAATCATCAGAGTGTCCCATAAAATGCCAGTGAGAGAGTGCACGTCGTGCCATCAAAACTTGCCCTTGCCCTTGGGCTCAGATGTACCTGAAACAAATCCACAAACAGTAAGATAATGCTTAGTGAGTCCCCCAGAGCATACCCCACTCACAATCCACATAACACATATCATATTAGCCTTAAAAGCTACATATATCGCATAAGCCATGCATATAGACATATAGGGATGTCGTGGAAACCTTCCAAGGCCTTACACCAAGTGCCACGGGGAACCCCCACGTGGTCTTTATTAGCCGCCACTGGAACCCCCACATGGTCTTGGCTAATTGTCGCGGGAACCCCCACGCGGTCTACACAAGTCATGAAAATATCATACGAGCTAAAAAAGTAAACATACTAAGAATCCAAGGAAACCATCCAAGGACTTAGACGAGATGCCATGGGAACCTCCTCATGGTCTTAATATACTACCAAGGGAACCTCCCGCCGTCTTTCATACAAATGTCCTAGCGACATATCACATAGCCAACTATCAATCTGTATAGCAATAAATGGGCCGACCTTGGTGCCTTAGACCCATTGGTATGGTGAGAAGACTCACCTCTGTCCGAAGAATCCGAAAGCTGCTCTCCTAACTGTCTGTAACCTCCCGTGCTGAATAATGATAACATTACCCCTAGTTAGGGCTAAACACAATCTAACTGAAAAACTCAACTCAAAGTCCTTTCACAATGGCCCAAAAGATCTTCCTTAGTTAAGGGGCCTGAGTCCATGTCCAAAATCATTAATGGGCCTCATGGATCAATAAATCCCAACCATAGAAACCTTGGCCCAAAACATATAAGTTGCCCTACCAATCCAAAACATGACCAGGCCCAATGACTAATCAAGTCCCAAAAGCATACAAGCCCAAAACAAGTCAAAGTCCATATACTATGCGTACGCCTTGCGTACCACCCTGGTACGCATAACATATTGGGTCCCTAGGTCGTACGCGCTGCGTACGCTAAGTTATGCCCATCATACTAACAAATTAAGCACTTTCTTCCATTAAGTGCTTAATACTAAATTTTCTAACGTCTAATAATCAGATTTGAGCTCATTGAAACGTCCTAGGGCGTAAAGTTGGCAACTTTATGCCTTTGCATGTCCCATATGTTCCCAACAACCCATTAAGACCTTTCCAAGGGTCTTAATCCATGTATAAGGTCAAAACACCCATCAAGACTTCATTTGTATGCTATTTATGGACCAAAAGACTTCAGATCTAACCATTTCAGCCTCTGGAGTTGCTCAACTCTCAAGAGGAGGTCCAAACCCAACCAAAGGGACAAAATAGAAAACCCTACCAAGATCTAATGAATAAGATGGCAAGATCAAAGCTTTATACATCCTGAAGCTCCTCAAGGTGAACTAGATGCATATTCTTGAAGCCCAAATCCACCCCAAGCTTGCTTAGCAACTCCTCCTTCTTAAATGGACACTAAAATGTCCATAACTGCACTCCTTAAGCTCAAAACACACTCTCAAATGATTCTAGGGTTTTTAGGGACGTTTGAAGGTGAAGGAGGCTAGTTAGGGTGGAGCTCAAATGAGATAAGGATGCTTATATAAGTATCAAGTCCGGAAATTAGGGTGTTCACACCTGCCACGTACGCCCCACATACTCTTGGTACACCCAACAAATGTGTTGGCCCTCCACGATCATCTATTCATGGTACGCTAAGCGTACTCATGAAGTACGCCCAATGTACTTAAGGGCTTAATATGCAATAGTTAATAGCTTCAAGGACTTTTGTGGTAATACCTGAATTTGAGTGTTACAACTCTCCCTCACTTGGACTAGACTTCGTCCTTGAAGTCCATAGATGCAAATAGATCGGGGTAATGCTCCCACATCTCATCCTACGACACCCAAGTGCATTCGGAGCCCCTTCGGTGTTGTCACTTCACCTTTACAAGCTTCACTTCCTTGTTCCAAAGAACCATAGTCTTTCTTATCCAAAATTGAAACGGTCCTCTCAATGTAGTTCAGGCTCTCGTCCACCTGAATGTTGCCAAAGAAACGACCACGGCTTTGTCTGTGACACACTTCTGGAGTTGTGACACATGGAAAGTTTTGTGAATTTGGCTAAGCTCATCCGGTAGTTCCAAGCAATATGCTACCTTGCCCACCCGATCCGTAATCCTAAAAGGGCCTATATATCGGGGTCCTAGTTTGCTCCTCTTTCGAAACCTGGTGATCCTTTTCCAGGGCGACACTTTTAGTAACACGAAATCCCCCACTTGGAACTCAAGATCCAATCGTCGCCGGTCCGCAAAACTTTTCTGACGGCTCTACGCGACCCGCAACCGGTCACGCACCTGCTGAATCAGCCTGGTAGTCTTGAGCACTACTTCAGTGCTCCTCATGACCCGGTGTCCAACCTCACACCAACAAAACGGGGTCCTACATCTCCTACCATACAACATCTCGAATGGTTGTCGGTGAATACTGGCATGGTAACTGTTATTATACAAAAACTCTGCTAATGGGAGGTATGTATCCCAACTCCCTCCAAAATCCAACACGCATGCTCGAACCATGTCCTCCAGTGTTTGGATCGTCCTCTCACTCTGGCCATCGGTCTGGGGGTGGTACGCCGTGCTAAAATGTAGTTGAGTGCCTAGTTCCTCCTGGAACTTCTTCCAGAACCTTGATGTAAACCGAGCATCCCTGTCAGAGACAACCGACACTGGCACTCCGTGTCTAGCAACCACCTCTCGCACATAGATATCCACCAACTTCTCAGCGGATACACTCTCAGAAATCGAAATAAAGTGGGCACTCTTCATCAGTCTATCCACGATCACCCATATAGCGTCCACGCCCCTCGATGTCCTCGGTAACTTCGTGATGAAGTCCATAGTGATCTCTTCCCATTTCCACATGGGAATGGGTAGCGACTGTACCTTGGCATGAGGCTGCTATTGCTCAGCCTTGATGTTCCTGCAGTTCAAGCACCGCTCCACAAACCAAGCGATCTCCCGCTTCATGCAGGGCCACAAATAAATCAACCTCAAGTCTCTATACATTTTCATAGATCCTGGATGTATAGAGAACTTCGACTTGTGTGCCTCCTCCAATATCTTCTGTCTCACTCCTCAGTCACCGGTACCTACACCCGACCACACTGTGTCAGAAGACCTTGGTTATCCTTAACAAACAAAGGATACTATCCCAAAATCTGCTCAATCTTCCAATTTTCCTTCTTTACCCCCTCAACCTGCACCTCTTTGATCATATCCAACAATTGAGAGATCATTGTCATCCTCAAACAAACATTCCCAATCGGGGAACCTACTGTCTTGAGGCTCAAAGCATCAGCCACCACATTGGCCTTCCCTGGATGGTATAGGATCTCACAATCATAATCCTTTAGCACATCCAACCACCTCTTCTGTCGCATGTTGAGGTTCTGCTGATCCATCAAATACTTCAAACTCTTGTGATCAGTATAGATGGTACACTGCACCCCAAACAAGTAGTGCCTCAAAATATTAAGGGCAAACACCACTGCCCCCAATTCCAGGTCGTGAGTGGGGTAATTTACCTCATGAGACTTCAACTGCTTCGAGGCTTAAGATATCACGTGTCCCCTCTGCATCAGTACCACACTTAACCGTGAAATCGATGCATCACAGTAAACCATCAAATCGTCTAATCCCTCAGGTAGTAATAGGATCGGAGCCTCACATAACCTCCATCTCAGGGTCTCAAAAGCGAACTGATGATCCATACCCCACCGAAATGTCACATTTTCTTGGTCAAGCAGGTCAAGGGCACAACAATCTTGGAGAAATCTTGGATAAATCTCTGAGAATAACCTACCAAACCCAAGAAGCTATGAATCTCGGACGCTTTCGTCGATGCTTCCCACTGCATCACTGCCTCAACCTTGGCTGGATCAACCGAAATGCCCTCCTGATTGATGATCTACCCCAAAAATTGTACCTCCATACAACCTTGGAGAACTTTCCATACAACCTCTCCACCCTAAGGGTCTCCAATACCTCTCTCAGATGCTGATCATGCTGCTCCTTGGTCTTAGAATAGACCAAGATATCATCATAAAAATGATCACCGACCGATCAAGCATCGGTCTACACACCCTGTTCATGAGATCCATGAACGTTGCTGGGGCATTGGTGAGCCCAAACGGTATCACCACAAACTCGTAATGCCTATACCGAGTCTTGAAACATGTCTCCGGTATATCCTCATCCCAAATCCTCATCTGATGGTACCCCAACCGAATATCAATTTTGGAAAACTAAGATGCACCCTACAACTGATCGAAAAAATCATCGATCCTCGGTAACGGATAACGGTTTTTCACCGTTAGTTTGTTCAGCTCTCAGTAATAACTGTACATCCTATGTAATCCATCCTTCCTTTTCACGAACAGGATCAGTTCTCCCCACGGGGAACTGCTCGGATGGATGAACCCTCGGTCTAGCAACTTCTGAAGCTATGTAGATAACTCCTGCATCTCGGGCGGTGCCAACCGGTATGGTGCCTTTGCTATCGGAGCGACACCCGACACCAAATCAATACGAAACTCCACCTGCCTCTCCGGAGGCACTCCTGGTAACTCTTTCAGAAAGACATCTGGAAACTCCTATACAATCGGCACACTGCCCACATCCGTCGTCGTCTCAATCCTCATATCTGAGATATAAGCCAAAAATCCCATACATCCCTGCTGCAGAAATCTCCTAGCCCTCGCAACTGAATAGAGAGTTTGCCCCTGCGAACTGCGAAGCCCTCTCGCCATGTATAACCAGTTCTCCCCAACTTGGGGTTTGAAAACTAACCAACTGTCGCTCGCAATAAATCATGGCCCCATTGGCCCCCAACCAATCCATCCCGACAATCACCTTCAACCCTCGCCACGGTATCAGGACTAGATCAACACGAAACCTCTCGCCAAGCACATTCAGGACACAGTCCTGATACACCCTAGCAACACTCACAGTACGGTCATTGCTACAATCTCTACCTCAAGCGGGGAATCCAAAGTTCCTGGCGCGTCCCAGAACCTCTTGCTAAGCGCAAGAGGCACGAACGATTGGGTAGCACCCAAATCAAACAAAACATGCGCCGACATACCATTGAACAAAAAGGACCCTATACGAGTATGATGTATACATAAGCAATACAGAAAAACATAGAGCAGAGAAGAATAAATACGCACCGGCCACAACGTACGGCTCTGCCCGAGCTTCCTTGTTAGTCAACTGGAATGAATGGCTCTTCACCGTTGGAGTATCCACCTTAACAAGGCGGCCATCAGTGATCCTCAAGGTGGCGGGCACAGGCGCCACCACTGCTCCTCCTCCTCCCTGCAACCTCGGACATTCCGCCTTTTAATGGCCAGCCTGGTTGCAATGAAAACATATCAAGCCCTTCTTAGGGCAATCCCTGCTCGTGTGGCCCGGGTGTCCACATGTATAGAATACCGGGCTCGACCCCCGGCAACCCCCATTGTGCGGTTTCCTACATTTGGCACACCGACCATGACCCTGCTGGCCCCTACCTGAAGAATCAGAGGTCTTAGGCCTTTTAGTTTGACCCCCAGCCGTCTGGACCTGCTCTGGCTTCCGCTTGGCGCGGAAGTCCAACTCTATCTCCCGCTCACGGGCCTTGTCCACCATCTCATTCAGGGTTGTACACCCTGTAAAGCTCACAAACTCTCGGATATCATCCCTCAGCATGGAATGATATCTCGTCCTCCGCATGTCCTCATCGGTAGCATACTGTGGCATCAACAATGCTCACTCCCGAAACTTGACGGTGATCTCCGCCACAGTTTCGGTGGTCTATTGAACGTCATGAAACTCCTTCACCAACCGCTGCACCTCGATATGT